>NW_005370223.1:4515014-4589548 GCF_000412655.1 Myotis brandtii
TGGGCATCTTCACGTCTGGAGGCTTGCACTGTCACTCTCTCGCCTGCAGGTGCTTGTGTCCTCCCGGGCTTTGGATTGCAAGCTCTGTGCGGTCAGGAGCCATGTCTTATACAGCCCTGCATCCCCCAAGCACAGTAGTCACCATGGTGCCCTGCCAGTTACATGCTGAACTAGAGGAAACACACTTTCATGAATAAAAAGTATGGTTTTCTTTTACCATTAAGTAGTAAGCCTTCCTCAGGAGCCTTTTGGAAAGAAGCTGTTATTAGTGAATCTAGAAAATAAGAAGTCATATGTCCTGGGTTGACCTTAACATGCCTGGATTACTCCTTTCGTCTGGTATAATTATTCATATCACCCCCTTTCGCTCTCAGAAGCCCCCGTTTGGACAGTAACTTAAGTGGACACCCTGATTATAAGGTGAACGATTCATTTTTTTTCACTGGTAGTATCAGTTTAATGCTATGGGTAAAAACTTGTTAGTATCTGTGTCTACATTTTTTTTTATCCTCACCTGAGGATATGTATATTGATTTTAGAGAGAGAGGAAGGGAGAGAAAGCAACATTGATGTGAGAGAAAAACATTGAACCTGTAATCTATGTATGTGTCCTGATTGGGAATCGAACCCTAAACTTTTTGATGTAAAGACAATGCTCCAACCAGCTGGGCCAGCTGGCCAGGGCTATGTCTACAGTTTAAAAAGAAGGTCTTTGCTGGTGTGGCTCAGTGGTTGACCATTGACCCAAGAGGTCCCAGGGCCGGTTCCCAGTTGGGCATATGCCCAGGTTGCGGGTTCCATCCCTGGTCATGGCGCGTATGGAAGGCAATTAATCAATGTTTCTCTCTTTTTCTCTCTCCCTTCCTCTCTCTAAGCATGTCCTCAGGTGAGGATTTTTTTTTTTTTAAAGGTCTTGGTGCTTGGATTTTTTGCCAATTTTACATTCAAATTTTAAATAAATAATATTTATATTCAGTCTGGCCTGACTTTAGACCTCATCCACTATTGTGCTAGTTCACATTAACTAATTGTTGTTACATTTTCAGGAATTTGTGAATTGGTCGAAGTCAAGTGGGTAGCTTGAAGTCTGCCATGGTGCAGTACTAATACCATGAAAATTGGCAAATGCCATAAACCTGGGCTTTTTTCCTCCAGGAGAGCCGGATGTTAAACATTTACCACTGCCCATAACTAACCAACAAGACCACGTGAATTTGCAGAACATCAGGCGCACTGCGATTTGCAGCCAAGAACCTGTGAGAGGGCTAAAATAATAATAATACTTTTCCTTCCACCGTCTAAGTTCTAGCTGGGCTCATAATCAAAGTAACAGAGGAATATTAATAGGAGAAAATCAAATTTTAATACATGTGCTTGGGGAATTCACATATGCATGAAAATGCCAAAGACACAGTGAGGTAAAATTTGGTATATATGTAATTTTTGACAAAGAAAGGAGGGGAACACACATGGCAGGTAAAGATTTGCTAGACAACCCAGAAACAATGAGATGGCGGGGGCCCCGATCTAGTAAACAGGCCCCTGCTTGAGGCCTTTCTGCCGACCATACTTCATTCAAATTAGGCCAAGGTGAGTATGGGCAAGATTTCTTTCCTGGAGCAGTTTTTTATATCTGAATCTCTTGGGCAGGAAAGAATCATTTCTAATTCTTTTGTTTCTTAATAGCCAGCTTTTTAAAAAATATGATTTTGTTGATTTGAGAGAGAGAGAGAGAGAGAGAGAGAGAAACATCAATAATGAGAGAGAATCATCAATTCAGCTGCCTCCTACATGCCCCCCACTGGGGATCAAGCTGAAACCTGGCCATGTGCCCTGACCAGGAATCAAACCGTGACCTCCTGGTTCATGGATAGACGCTCAACCACTGAGTGACACCGGCCAGGCTCCCCCCCCCCGAGGACATGCTTAGAGAGAGGAAGAAAGGGAGAAAGAGACACACACACATTGATCTATTGCCTTCAGCACGTGTCCTGAACGATTAAACCTGTAACCCAGGTATGTGCCCTGACCAGGAATCAAAGTGGCAACCTTTCACAGGACAGTGCTCAGTCAACTGAGCCACTCCGGCTGAGCTCAGAATCACAGGTTTTTGGGTGTCAAAAACTTTATTTCCCTTCAATCCTTTCCACTTAGGTGTCTGTTGCTAATGCATTACCCTTCAGACTTGTCTTAGGTATTCCCTACAGTGAGTGAAATCTAGGACTCTTTTCTTTAAAAACCCAGTACCTGTACAGACAAGGCTACTGTCAAACAGTGGACTCACGTTGTCCTTAAGTGAGATTGTTTAAGGTGGCAGGCATTTTCTTGTTAAAACTTGTGTTTCATTGTAGACCCAAGAGGAGGTGAAAGATGGGACTCCAGCCATGGTGTCCAGGGAGGCTAGAATGGAGGTTTGTCTGAAGGGACAGCCGGCCTGCTGGGGAAGGAGGTGGGTGGAGCTTAGGTAAGGTGTCCTTAAAACATTGTCTTCTGGGCCTAGGAATCCAGCTCTGTTGGTCAGTACTGACCTCCAGCATAAGGGGCATGGATGGTTTTACTCCAGAGCATTGGTTCTCAAACTCTTTTTGTTGTTGTTGTTGTTTTATATATTTTATTGATGTTTTACAGAGAGGAAGGGAGAGGGATAGAGAGTTCAGAAACATCGATGAGAGAGAAACATCGATCAGCTGCCTCCTGCACACCTCCTACTGGGGATGTGCCCACAACCAAGGTACATGCCCTTGACCGGAATTGAACGTGGGACCTTTCAGGGCATAGGCCGATGCTCTATCCCCTGAGCCAAACCGGTTAGGGCATGTTGTTGTTGTTGTTGTTGTTTTAACATATTTTTATTTCAGAAAGGAAGGGAGAGAAAGATAGAAGCATCAATAATGAGAGAGAATCATTGACTGGCTGCCTCCTGCACACCTCCTACTGGGGATCAAGCCCGCAATCTGGGCATGTGCCTTGACGGGGAATTGAACTGTGACCTCCTGGTTCATCGGTCCATTCTCAAACACTGAGTCACACCAGACGGGCAATACAATCTTGATTGTATGTTCTATTTCAGAATATAATGAACTACGTTAAGTAGTGAAGTAGTAGCTTTACACAGTTACTTCAAACAAAACCAATGAACATAATCTTGAAATACATCTCTAGTGATACTGAAAATACTTCATAGAGTAGTCCAAGATTAAAATTCACGGCTTAAAGAAGTCATTGTATGCCTGGCTGGTGCGGCTTGGTGGTTGAGCATCAACCTATGAACCGGAAGGTCAAGATTCAGTTCTGAGTCGGGGCACATGCCTGGTTTCGGGCTTGATCCCCAATGGGGGGCGTGCAGTAGATAGCCGGTCAATGATTCTCTCTCATCATTGATATGTTTCTAACTCTCCTTTTCCCTTCCTCTCTGAAATCAATAAAAATATATTAAAAAAGGAAGTCATTGTATGCCTCCTTGATGACCTCTGGTCTATTTTTGAGGCCCTTTAGAAGCAGGTGAATAATAAAAAACTGTATTAAGTTTTGGAAAGCTAATTTTCAAACAGCAATGCAAGTTTTGTGGTTCTGTGCTAAGGTGCCTTATTAAATACATAGGTGCAAATAAAAAGTTCCCTTTTAATCCTTCAACAACAATCTGTTGAAAGCCTGCTCTGTGCCTGGTGCCATGATGGGCTCTATTAGGGTGTAGGGGAGGGGGAGGGCGTGTTAGGGGTGAGGATATAGTGGGGTGAGGGCAGGGGAGGACGTAGAAAGAGGTGCAGAGGCGGGTGAGGCGCACTGCCTGCTGCCAGGGAGCTCAGTTTCAGAGGGGGAAGAGCAAATGAATGCCAACGGGCTTTGGTCCTGGTTTAAAAGAAAGGAAGTAACCACAGATTTGATTGCTCTGCTACTCAGGGTTTGCCTTTCTGGCATGTTGCCAGGTCCTGAAGATGAAATGCCAGGTAGGTGTGTATTTGAGTCCAGTGCTGCAGGGTACATTCAGTTAGTGTAAGTTAAAGAGTAACTTTCAGAACAAATGACATGTAATATTTTTGTCTTCTTTAGGGCTCTGGAACTTCATCCATTCTCCGTTAAACCTCTTCTTCGACGAGCAATGGCCTATGAAACTTTAGAGAAGTATCAGAAAGCTTATGTGGATTATAAAACGGTGTTGCAAATAGACTGCGGAATCCAGATAGCCAGTGACAGTATTAACAGGTAACGTGATCTGAGGGTTAGATGTTTTATGATGGAATGAGATTCTTTTTCTTTCCCTCCTTCAAGAATGGTGTCAAAGCGTACGAGTGTTCTCAGTGACTGACTTTACATGAATGATTGCTGCCTTTTCCTCCATCCAAACCAAATGGTTCTCTTTCCAACTTAATTTTTAAATATCCCATAATACATTGAGTTGTCCTCGAATACCTTGAAACTATTTTTTTTTTTTTGCAATTTAAAAAATTAATTTTAGAGAGAGGAAGAGAGAGAGCGAGAAACGACCGATGTGAGAGAGAGAAACATTGATAGGTTGTCTCCCACATGCACCTTGACCGACCTGGGGATTGAACCTGAAACCTGGGTATGTGTCCCGACTGGGAATTGAACCCACCACGTTTTGATGTATGGGATGATGCTCCAGCCAACTGATCCACACCAGCCAGGCCCTCTAATACCTTTATATTTGTTTCCTTTATATTTCTCCATTTATTACTATTCAGTGAATATTCTGTTTTTTTTTTTAGTTTTTTTAAATTATTAACAGAACTGTATTACAGATGTCTCCCCCATTTCCCCACTCCTTCCCCATCCTCCACTCAGCCCTTGCCGCACCCCTATTGTCTGTGTCCCTAGGCTATGGATATAAGTTCTTTGGTTAATCTCTTCTTGTCCCCGCCCCCCACCTTCCCTCTGACAGCTGTCAGTCTGTTCCATGCATCCATGCCTCTGAATCTGTTTTGTTTGTCAGTGTATTTTGTTCATTAGATTCCACATATAAATGAGGTAATTGATGTTATCTGACTTATAAATGAGATGATGTGATGTTGTCTGGCTTATTTTGCTTAGCATAATAATCTCCAGGTCCATCCATGTTGTCCAAAGGGTAAAAACTCTTTTTATAGCTGCATGGTATTTCATTGTGTAAATGTACCATAGCTTTTTCTTGTTTTGTTAACCCTCACCCGAGGATATTTTTTCCATTGATTTTCAGAGAGTGAAAGGGAGGGAGGAAGAAGGGAAGAGAGAGAAAGATTGCTGTGAAAGAGACACATTGATTGGTTGCCTCCTGCACTTGCCCCCGACCAGGTCAGGATTCGAACCTGCAACCCAGGTACCTGGAATCGAACCTATAACCCCTTGGTTTGTGGGCCAGTACTCTAACCATTGAACACACTGGCCTGGCCTGTACCACAGCTTTTTTATCCACTCATATACTGAGGGGCACTTGGGCTTTTTCCAGATCTTAGCTATTGTAAGTAATGCTTCTATGAACATAGGAGTGCATATATTCTTTCTGATTGGTGTTTCTAATTTCTTGGGGTATATTCCTATAAGTGGAATTGCTAGGTCAAAAGGCAGATCTATTTTTAATTTTTTGAGGGAACTCCATCCTGTTTTCCACAGTGGCTGTACCAGTCTGCATTCCCACCAGCAGTGCACAAGAGTTCCCTTTTCTCCACATCCTTACCAGCACTTGTTTGTTGATTTCTTAATGGTAGCCATTCTGGCAGGTGTGAGGTGATATTAATTTGCATTTTTTCTGATGACTGAGCATTTTTTCATATATCTCTCTTGGCCATCTGTTTGTCCTCTTTGGAGAAGTTTCTACTCAGGTCCTTTGCCAAGTTTTTTTTATTGGATTGTTTATCTTCCTTTTGTTGAGTTCTCTATATATTTTGGAAATTAAACCTTTATTAGATGTATCATTGGCAAATACGTTCTCCCATACAGTGGGCTCCCTTTTCATTTTGATGATGGTTTCTTTTGCTGTGCAAAAGCTTTTTAGTCTGATGTAGTCCCATTTGTTTATCTTTTTCTTTGTTTCTCCTGCCCTAGGAGACGGGTGAAAATTCTGCTACATGAGATGTCAGATTTTACTGCCTGTGTTTTCTTCTAGGATTCTTCCGGCTTCGTGACTTACATTTAAGTCTCTTATCTATTTTGAGTTTATTCTTGTGTATGTGTAACTCGGTGGTCTAGTTTCTTTCTTTTGGCATGTGCTTGTCCAGTTTTCCCAACACCACTTATTGAAGAGACTGTCTTTACTCCATTGTATGCTCTTGCCTCCATTGTCAAATATTAATTGACCGTAATGGCTTTGGTTGATTTCTGTGCTCTTTGTTCTGTTCCATGGATCTATTATGCCAGACTGTTTCGATTACAATAGGGATTGTGTTGAATCTATAGATTGCTTTGGGTAGTGTGGAATTATGTCTAATACATGAACATATTGTTTGTATCTTTCTTTATTTCTTTTTTCAATGTCTTATATTTTTCTGAATACAGGTCTTTTACCTCCTTGGTTAAGTTTATTCCTAGACATCTTACTTTTTTTTGTTGCAATGGTAAATGGGATTTTTTTTTTTAGTGTCTCTTTCTGAGAGTTCATTATTGGTGCATAAAAACGCCACCAAGCGCTAGCCGGTTGGGCTCAGTGGATAGAGCGTTTGCCTACGGACTGAAGGGTCCATAGATCAATTCCGGTCAAGGGCATGTACTTGCAGGCTGGATCCCTGGCCCTAGTCAGGGTGCGTGTGGGAGGCAATAGTCGATGTGTCTCTCTCACATTGATGTATGAGGAGGCCTTGAGCAAAATTGTAGAAAATGAGAATGGCACTTTGGATTAATTCATGTTTTAAATCATGCCTTACCTCCCCACATGGTCCCACTGTACTTTGGAGGAAACTGTTGGAAAGATCTGTATTCCTGGAGCTTGCACTCTGGTCACATGGACCCTGACAGCTTCCTGTCTGACTGGAGGAAAGGGATGGATATTGGTATTGGATCTAGACTGAACCTGGATCAGACCGTGGGCATTCACAGCCTCCTCCTTCCCCTCGAGCTTGTACCATCAGGAGTGTCCCCTGGGAGCTCTCCAAGCCGCTTGCCCTGCTGCAGAGCCACCTCGCTGCATGTCAGCTGCTGCCTCCTCGTACGTTCCTGACACCCTTTTTCTTTTTTTTTCTGGTTAACTCCATCTCATCCTTTAGGAGAGGATTGCTTCCTGGAGGAAATGGCTTTCCCTGATCTACTCATCTCTCTCCCCACACCATATGTGCACTTCAGGCTTCCTGCCTCAGTGCCCCCAGAACACCGTGCCTCTTATCACCCAGCTGCCATATTGTGTGCAAATGCTCTGTCCCTCTCTTCTTGTAAAATATGCTTTCTCTCATCCTTCTAGGAATTCCTTGAGGTCAGGACTTGTGTTTTATCCATCTTTGTAGTTTCAGGAACTTGCATGCTTTCTCCATCCTTCTAGGAATTCCTTGAGGTCAGGACTTGTGTTTTATCCATCTTTGTAGTTTCAGGAACTTGCACAGCAGATATCCTCAGGGAAAAGGTGTTGAGTGAATGCGTTCTCCAGCAGAGAGGGCATAGCTCACTCCGGTGCTGGGTGGGGCTCTCCCTGGGAGTCTCCAAAATCGTCAGGGGAAGTAGGAACTTCTCCCAGAGCCAGCGGTTCCTGTGGAACAAAGCAGGAAGGCACCTGCAGTCTCTGACAGAGAGGAGGGCCCTGCCGAAGAGCTGTTTTAGGAGTCGCACTTCATGGTGATAGGCTGAACCCTCTGAAGGGAGAGAGATGTCTGAGAGACCGAGTACTCACATTTCTGAGCCTTCCGCGTTATGTTTTCTAAAACAGTTGAAGTGTAAGTCACGTAACATAAAATTAACTATTTAAAAGTATGTAATTTAGTGACTTTTCTAGTATATTCACAGTGTTGTGCTATCTCTATCTAGTTTCCAGCATTTCATCACTCCAAAAGGAAACTCCTCATCTCATTCTCATTCCTCATTCTCCCTCCTCACATCCCCTGACAAACACTGATTTCCTTCCTGCCTCCGTGGATAGTTCATGTAAATGGAATCATAGGATATGAACCCTTCGTGTTTGGCTTCTTTCAAACATTAGGGAATGTTTTTAAGGTTCATCCATGGTGTAGCGTATATCTGTGCTTCCTTTTTTATGGCTGAATAATATTCCATTGCATAGATGTATTACATTTGTCTATCCATTCATCCATCAATGGACATTTGGGTTGTTCCCACCTTTTCGCTATTGTGAAAAGTGCTGCTATGAATATTGAAGTACAAGTTTCTGTTTGCATACTTGTTTTTAGTTCCTTTTGTTGTACACCTAAGAGTCGAATTGCTGGGTGATATGGTAATTCTGTTTAATTTTTTGAGGATTGCATTATACTTTTTATATGTGTGCAAGAAGGTTCTTTTATACAAACTAACTTTTAAGACTCATTTTTTTTAATTGAGTGGTTCTTGCTGGTATATTTATATATAAAATGAGGAGGCTTTGTCTGGTATCGCCATATATGCTTTTCTGTAAAATAGCCAGTTTAAAATTTTCACCATTCTTTTTCATGAATCCCATATTTATGCTTGCGTTTCCATCTAAGCAACAGCAGTTTTTTATTTACTGAAACATTTGTGCGTATTTTGTTCCTGTCTCCCATTAATCACATTCCTTTCTTCCTCTCCAGGAATCTTATATGTAAAATTCCCTGCATATACTTATTTACTCCCTGGCAACACATCATCTCTTTTCCGCTGCTTCTTCCTTCCTCCCTGCTGGTAATACAAGTTTTGCTTGAAAATTCTTATTTTCTAAAGCTTCTTTTTTCTTTTGCAGTTGTAGGTGGTTACCGTTATACATTATTTTTCAAATTTATTTTTTACACCAAAATATATGATATTTGGTTATCATAACCAAAGAGCAAATATTGAAGTTTCAGTTTAAAAAACTGGGAAATTATGTGTACGCTATTTGTCTCTATAAATATAAAAATTTTTCACACAAAAAGTACTACCGAGTTAACTAACTGGAATGCAGTCTACTAATTACCAGCCAACCCTCAGTCTTGAGGAGCACCCTTTTAAAACCAGATTCATTCCAAAGACATAATTCTGTTTTGTTTTTAAATAAAAGTGTGATATTTTATATGTTAAAAATGATGAAAGTGATAATCGGGGATGTTAATCTGAATTTTATGATGGCTATTAGGAAATGTCATTAATACAAGGACCCTCATAGACTCCAGTATCCTATTCTTTATTATTTATGCATATGAAAACAAAAAAAGTGAGTTATTTTAGAGATGAAAACAATATAAGGTAAGAGTATTTTAACTGCAGGTAAATATTTTAAGAAAAAGCAATATTCCACATGACGGTTTTAGCCCAGACGTTATTTATTTATTTATTTTTTATTGATTGGTTTGAGAGAGAGAGAGAGAGAGGAAGGGAGAGGGATAGACAGATAGAAACATCCGTGAGAGAGAGAGACATGGATCAGCTACTGCCTCCTGCGTTATTTATTTATTTTTTATTGATTGCTTTGAGAGAGAGAGGGAGAGGAAGGGAGAGGGATAGACAGATAGAAACATCCGTGAGAGAGAGACATGGATCAGCTACTGCCTCCTGCACATCCCCTACTGAGTTTGCAACCCCGGGCCTGTGCCTTGACTGGGAATTGGACCAGGCTCCCCTTTGTTCATAGGTTGACACCCACACCAGCCGGGCCGTTGGTTGATTCTTGTATGTGCCCTGACTAGGGATCGAACCCGTAATCTTGGAATGACTCTCTGAGTATCCCACCAGGGCAGCCCAGTCTGTACCCCCATCTTTACAGTCTGGGCATAGAAGTTCCCTAGTGCTTCTGAGCATTCTCAGGAATAATACATTATCCATTTAGTAGTCATATTACTTGTTATGTGGGACATTTCTTCTAGGCCTCCTCAATTTTGTTTTTATATTTTACCTTTTTAAAAATTAAAATGTTATTGCATGCATATTTTTAAACAAATTACATGCCGAAACCGGTTTGGCTCAGTGGATAGAGCGTTGGCCTGTGGACTGAAAGGTCCTTCGATTCTGGTCAAGGGCATGTACCTGGGTTGCGGGCACATCCCCAGTAGGAGATGTGCAGGAGGCAGCTGATTGATGTCTCTCTCTCATCTCCTCAATTTTGTTTTTATATTTCACCTTTTTAAAAATTAAAATGTTATTGCATGTATATTTTTAAACAAATTACAGATGTCTTAATTTTTATCTTTTGATACAAAAAGAATCTAAAGTTACATAATTTGGGGGCCCTAGCCTGGTTTGGCTTAGTGTATATAGAGCATCGGCCTGAGGACTGAAGGTTCCTGGGTTCGATTCTGGTCAAGGGTACATACCTGGGTTGCAGGCTCCTCCCTGGCCCAGGCCCTGGTCCGGGCTCGTGCAGGAGGCAACCAATTGATTTATTTCCATAACTTGGTTGCAGGCTCCTCCCTGGCCTGGGCCTTGGTCAGGGCTCGTGCAGGAGGCAACCAATTGATTTATTTCTCTCACATCGATATTTCTCTCTGTCTTTTCCTCTCTCTTCCACTTTCTCTAAAAATCAATGGAAAATATCCTCGGGTGAGGATTTAAAAAAAAAAGTAAAATAAAATTACATAGTTTTTGGCAACTTTAAAAAGTCCTTTTGGAGAGTTTATGTGGACAGGGAAGTACACAAATGCATAGCATTTGTAAATCTTACCTGTTTGCTTTGTTTTTGTTAATCCTCACCCTAGGATATTTTTTCCATTGCTTTTCAGAAAGAGTGGAGGGGAGGGAGAGAGGAGAGGAGAGAGAGAGAAACACCGATTTGAGAGAGGCACATTGACTGGTTGCCTCCCGCACGCGCCCTAACCTGGGGCGGGGAGTGAACCCACAACACAGGTATGTGCTCCTGACCGGGACTTTGTTTTGTTTTTGTTACTCCTCACCCTAGGATATTTTTTCCATTGCTTTTCAGAAAGAGTGGAGGGGAGGGAGAGAGGAGAGGAGAGAGAGAGAAACACCGATTTGAGAGAGGCACATTGACTGGTTGCCTCCCGCACGCGCCCTAACCTGGGGCGGGGAGTGAACCCACAACACAGGTATGTGCTCCTGACCGGGAATCGAACCCATGACTCCTTGGTGCATGGGCCGATACTCCAACCACTGAGCAGCACTGGCCAGGGTGCAAATCTTAACTCTTGATATGACCTTTGGTAATATAAAAAGCAAATTGCATGATCAATAGCGAAAACTCATGTTCTCTTTAGAATAACAAGAATTTTAATGGATCTGGATGGACCACGCTGGCGGGAGAAGCTGCCGCCCATACCTTCTGTGCCCACTTCTGCGCAGCTGCGAGTGTGGCGGCCTCCGGCAGAGACGCCCCCAGACCAAGTGGGAGATTCCTACAGCCATCACCAACCGGGCAGCACAGGTAGGGGAAGTCTGTACTCATTTCTTTCAAGGGTTGAGCCCTGTACATTTCACAGTAGAGCAGTAGAATAAGAGCATAAATATAGGCGTCAGACCTGGGATTAAGGCCCTGTGTACCCTCTTTCTAACTACAGAGTCTTAAGAACTTGCTTCACATCTCCAGGGTCCTACTGTATATGATAGGGATTAACATGAGCAACTGCCTCATGGAGTTGCTCCTAGGAGTAAATGGAGCTATGCATGTAAAATGCTTAGCACATGCTGACTGTGAGATCACAGTAGCCTCAATAAAGATAGCATTGTATTAACAGTAAGAAGGAAAAGAGTTAAGTCGCGTGTAGTTCTCTGTGACACCATTAAGACTGATGCGTTTGAGATAAAAAGCACCCTACTACGTAAGTAGGCAGCAGATACTTCTGCCTTATGTCACAGTTGTGAACGTGTCTGCATTGCCGTAGTATCTACCTCATTGCTTTGTGCAGTGGTTAATAAATGGGACTGCCCTCTTGCTTTCTGCTTTAAAGCTGGTTGAGGCCTCATTTCTCCTGCCTGCTGAGGACCTCCTGTGTGTTCCCTGGATGAGCTTCATCTTGCAGAAACCCCGAATGAAGGGTCCTGGGTTAACCTAAAATCTAAAATATACCTTGTTCCCTGGATGAGCTTCATCTTGCAGAAACCCCGAAGTTCCAGAGCCGTGGTGTCCCAGTGGCTAGTGTTAGACCTTCATCTCTCATTGCCTTGGAAGAAGATGCAGGGACCGTCTGCCAAGGCTTTTAGATGACTTAGCAGTCCCCGGGAAATCACAGAGATCTCTGCTTTTCTAGAGTCCGTTATAATGGGGCCTGGCTCAAAGCATTTGCTCAATGAAGGGTGGCTATAATGTACAAAGTACATATGCTAACCATACTGTAGATATGTCATAGCAAATCATCAGGACACGTATAGTCAGCTCTTTCTGTTCCTGGTGTACTGATTGCTAGTGAAAATGGACACCAAGGCTTACAAACCTTGTTGGAAGAAAAGCTGGAGGAAAGGTTTTTAATTTTTAGCAAACTGAGGGGGGAAAATACTGTGTTATTTTGTTTTAGAGCTTATATATACCAGCATTCATGGGGAGTGTCATTTGACCCCTTTGAAACTTGAAACATTAGAAATATTCTGTTATTTGAAATAAGAGAATGAAAAATTATGATTTTATGCCATTTGTACAGAGGGACAAATAAGATTATCATTTACATTCAAGTTTATGCTATAAATTCAATATACCTATCAAGATTTTTAGATCACAGAATTTAAAGGTATATTTTAGATTTTAGGTTAAGGATTTTTTATTTATATGAAGTTATTCATAGGGTAAAGTTACTACATAGATTTAAAACTTAAAATTTTGACAGTTTATGTGTGTTAGAAAACTTTGGTTGTAAGTAACAGAAAATCATAAGGAATGGTTTTGGCTCAAGTAACTAAAAGGGCCCAGGTGGGCTCTCAAATCATGCACAGCTCCTCAGAGTTCAGGCTCTGGCCGGAAACAATGGAACCACAGCAGTTTTAGGCTTCATGTCTGTACATATCAATGTCCAAAGGGAGAGAAACACCATTGCTTTTGGTGGCATTAATTTAAGAATGAGGAAATATGTTGCCCCAAAGTCATAGCTTTTTTATGCTGTTGTTCTATTGGCTCAAATTCTGTTGCTACCTTTTTAAAAAAAATGTTTTTATTGATCTTTAGAGAGAGGGGAAGTGAGAGGGATAGAGAGATAGAAACATCCATGGGATAGAAACATCATCAATAGGCTGCCTCCTGCACGCCCCCTACTGGGGATAGACCCCACAACCTGGGCATGTACCCTGACCAGGAATTGAACCAGCAACCTCTTGGTTCAACCGCTGAGTCACACCAGCCGGGCACTGTTGCTACTTATTCTAATGGGTCATGTGCTCATTCCTGAGCTGGTCTCTGATGAAGAAATGCTATGCGCTGGTTGGCTTAGGCCTGTATTCCTGATCAGTAGGGTCAGTTTCTCCTGAACACAGGGGCTGAACAGAAGGTGGTAGCTGCAAGGGACCCTCAGACTGTGATCACTGCAAGACAGTAGCTAATGATAATAGTTGGGACACCGATCGCAGATAACAAAACCCAACTCTTAATAGCTTGAAGCCAAAAAAAAAAAGAAACCAAAAACAAACAAACAAAAACAAACCAGGTTGTTTTGGGCTCTTACAGTGGAGAAGTCCACAGGTGGGTAGCTGCAGGGAAGGCTGGATTTAGGCCCCATTCTCCTTCAGCTCTATCTTGGCCTTTCTCTTGCTCTGTTGGCCCCATTCTCAGATAGATTCTTCCTTTGTCTCATAGGATGGCAACATTGCTCCTCCTTTCACCCTCATTCCCCGGGAAAGAGCAAGAATTACCTTATCAGATGCTGCCACAAAATTCATAGTGCAGCTCATTGACTCTCATAGGCCCAGCCCTGACTAATTAAATTGTTTTGGCCAAGGGAATATAATGTGTTGATCAAAAAAACCCCAAAGTTTACCCCAAAAGGTAGGGCTAGGGTAGGGGTTGCTTTAACCCCTAGAGTGCCGGGGAGCGCGATCGCGCTCCTCCTGTCTTTCGCCAAAAGTGCCGGGAGCGCTATCAAAGCTTCGAAATGGCGTCCAGTTCTAAGTCTGCTTTTGTTAGTGATGATGATATTGCTAAATGTGTCAATGTAGTAAAGGTTTCCTTAAGTTTTTGAATATGTACCGTCATTTACTTGCGATTCATAATTTTTTTCCTAAACTGCTGTGAAATCAGCAAAAATGCCCTGGCAATTTTAGCATAGTTCCTAGGATATTGGTTGGCACTCAAAGGGTTAAGCCACAGGCGTAAAGACTGGAGGAGGTGTGACTCTCCCAATAACTTTAGGGTACTGGACAAATGTCTACTTCATGCTTCAGTGGGTTGGTTTGTTTGTCCATTTTTCACGAAATAGTGATTTAATGAAACACTAGATTTTTATTTTTATTTTTATTTTGGAAAGCACATTGGTTAGAGCTGGGCTCAGTGAAAGAAGAAAGGGCTGAGGATAGTGGAAGCCACAGGAGAGCCTAAGCGGGGCTGCCTTAGCTCACAGGGAAGTCAGAGAAAAGAGCAACACTAGGTATTCCTGTCTCTAGCAGGGAAAAGGGATGCCAATGTGGATAAAGATGATAGAAGTACTTGTATTTTACATGTTTTCTAATTTGAAAAAAGTGTCATAATTGTATAATCACTTCCACTTACAGCCAATTTATCTTTCTAATTTGTATACAGTTTTGTTCCATTTAGACTCTAGCTCCGCACGGTATGGGGCAAGTTGATTTGCAATAGGAGATTTCCTTACAGCTGCACTTGAGATTTTGTAGAGGTGCTTCTATAAACATTTCCTCTGTTTTTATTTTTTGTGTTCCATAGATGACAAAATGTTTAAAACCCTTAAAGAAGAAGGAAATCAATACGTCAAGGACAAAAACTATAAAGACGCAATTAGTAAATACAGTGAATGCTTACAGATTAACAATAAGGAATGCGCCATTTATACAAACAGGCAAGTCCTTTGTAACTTTATGTATTTCTTATGTTAATATTTTTTATTTAAAAATATAGACAGATTAATTGTCCAAGTTTTTTTCCATGGTTCTGATAATTTATGTAGCAAATTGTCTAAGAGTTGGGGGGGCGGGCATAGGATTTCTGGAGAGATTGCAGACATGCAGTGTGGTGGGCTGGGAGGTCCGGTGTGGCCTGTGTTATGCATAGGCTGGCGTTCCGGCGTGGACGGGTGCTCTGACCCTTCCGGGCAGTGGCCTCGCTGCAGCTACAGGCCTGAGTGTTGTCCTCCTTGGTGGGAGTAGGACAACACTCGAATTAGTGTCATAAGTGCCCTTCTTCTCTTGAAGTGCTAAGGGGAGGGGTCAGCCTCTTTAGTGTGTGGTAGGAATGGGCAGATTGTTCTAGAATGCTGCTCAGGTGCCATCTTCACCACATTGTGGTATAAGGTAGTTACCTAGTCCTAGACCAGTGATGGCGAACCTATGACACGCGTGTCAGAGGTGACACGCAAACTCATTTTTTTGGTTGATTTTTCTTGTTAAATGGCATTTAAATATATAAAATAAATAGCAAAAATATAAGTCTTTGTTTTACTGTGGTTGCAAATATAAAAAAATTTCTATATGTGACACGGCACCAGAGTTAAGTTAGGGTTTTTCAAAATGCTGACACGCCGAGCTCAAAAGGTTCGCCATCACTGTCCTAGACTATGGTGATCTGGGGAATTTTAGAGAGTAGGTGGAATCTGGGGTGACAAGGAAAAATAAGGCATAGTTCCTAAAGAACGGGGACTCTTAGTGTGAGCTTTCTGGCTATTTCAGATTAATTCTTTTAACTGAACTTCTCACGGCTTTGTTTTTGTATCTTTTCCTCTGTTGGTAACCTTTTTGCCAAAAATTTGTCACTGACTGCACCAGGTGTTTTTCTACCCTTCTGCTCAGCCTCAGTGTTAGGGCTGCTCAGTGTCCCGGGACAGCCCCCTCTCCGTTTGGCGGCAGTGCCGACGGCTCAGTTGCCTGCCTCTCCTCTCCTCCCTCGGGCATTCTTGGGGTTCTAAAGGTGTAGACCCCTTTTTCATCCTCTATGCTCTCTGGCCATTTCATTCTCTCCGCAGTCCATTTAACCACCTTCCAGTTATGGCCTCTAACTCTGTCCCTGAGTTTCGGACCTGAGCGCTCCCTCCCCTTCTGCGCTCCTGATGGGTTATCCCCCTGACTAATGCCTCCCTTTTGACCCACCGTTTCTGCCTTTTGTCTGCAACACCCTTCACGTGTGCCTGCAGTCTTGTTCCCTCCTTTCTGGTCCTCCAAGTGGCAGCCAGAGGGCTCTTTCTAAACATGGTGAACACGTCAGCCCCTATTTAAAAACCCATTAAGTTCGGGATAAAGCTCAGCTTCCCTGGCACAATTTGCAAGGCCCCTTGTGATCTGGCCTGCCTGCCCTCCCAGTCTCATCCCTACACTACGGCCATCTGGCACTTTTCTTACCCCGTTAGGAACATGGGATATGATCCAGATACTGCCCTGTGCGGAGTGGCTCAGTTAGTTGAGTATCATTCCATGCACCAAAGGGCCACTGGTTCAAATCCTGGTCAGGGCACATATCCAGGTGTCGGGTTCGATCCCTGGTCTGTTGGCATATGGGAGGCTATCAATCGATGTTTCTCTTTCACCTCAATCTTTCTCTCTCTCCCTCTCCCTCTACTCTCTAAAAATAAATAAATAATAATAATAAAAATGCACATGCTGGCCCTTGACCTCCACTCTCCTCTCCCTACATCTTAACTCTCACCCCAGTGCCTTTGCTTTGGATAATTGTCACTTCAGACTCCGGGCTTCAGTTTAAATGTCTCTTCTCCTGGGAAGTCTTTTCTGGCTGCTCTTACCCTCTCCTTGCCCCCCCCCCCCAGATCTGATGAGACTCTCAGCTGTGTCCTCCCAGAGCACCCTTTACAGATTTTATTGTGTTTGCTTTTATTTTTAAAAATATGTTTTTATTGATTTGAGAGAGAGAGAGAGAGAGGAAGGGAGAGGGAAAGAGAGAAACATCAATAAGAGAGAATTACTGATGGGCTGCCTCCTGCACACCCCCTACCAGGGATGGAGCCTGCAACCCAGGCATGTGCCCTGGCCAGGAATCAAACCGGCAACCTCCTAGTGCATGGGATGCTCAACCAATGGAGCCACACCAGCCGAGCATGCTTGCTTGTTTTATTTATTTATTTATTTATTTATTTATTTACTTACTTATTTATTTATTTATTTATTCATTCATTCATTCATCCATCCATCCATTTATTTATTTATTATTTTAAATATATTTTTATTGACTTCAGAGAGGACGGTCGATGAGAGAGAAACATTGATCAGCTGCCTCCTGCACACTCCCTACTGGGGATGTGCCTGCAATCACAGTACATGCCCTTGACCGGAATCGAACCTGGGACCCTTCAGCCCGCAGGCTGATGCTCTATCCATTGAGCTAAACCAGTTAGAGCTGTTTGCTTGTTTTAATTGTCTCTTCCTTGAGGGCCGGGGCTGTATTTTGTTTGCAGTTATATTCACAGTGTCATAATTACATGTGTTGCAAGAAAATGCCATGATTGTACTTCAGTGTTAGGTTTTAATTGAGAAACAGCTGTGGTATATAGATACAGACTTAATGAGCTATTTTCTGATTTTTCTTAGCAGTCAAATTTATAGGTATATTGTCTTTCCCTTTCATAATACCGAGTTCCCTTGTTACACCAGAGCTCTCTGTTACTTGAAGCTGTGCCAGTTTGAAGAGGCAAAGCAGGACTGTGATCAGGCGCTTCGGATAGATGACGGGAACGTGAAAGCGTGCTACAGACGAGCTCTTGCTCATAAAGGACTCAAGGTGAGGACCTCTTCATTTCAATACATAAAGTTCAGCTCCGAACAAATCAGGTGGTTTTCATGAACATCAGTCTCGGGATCTAGGAACGGTAGTGAGATTATCCTGGGATTTGATCCTAGTTCTGTACGAACCAGCCCTGAAACCTTGGGCTAGGCCTCAGCTTTCTCCGGATTATAATGTGGAGCTAGATAATTTCTAAGGCTTCTTCCAGCTCAAAAATGATGATTTATTTCCTGATTTTCTAAGGAGTGTTGTTAGTTATGAAAAGCCTACTTAAAGGACAGGAATGTTTTTTTTACTGACTTACTCCAGGCCACCAGCAATGCCATTGCATTTCTCCAGCAAAGGACTGGGGTTGTCTGGGGTGGGAGGAAGGCGTCAGAAGGGAAGATGGTAGAGACATATCAGAAATTGGGAAACTCATGTTGAGTTGGGTCTTAACTGACTGGCGGTCAGTATGGGACTAGCGAGTGGGCATTCTTTAAGAGAATCACACTTTCAAAGAAAGTATTGTATAATTATGCTTTGGGGTTTATTTTTGTTTTGGTCTTTAAATATTTTTGTTGCTTTTGATTTGAGAAAGAGAGAGAAACACTGACTGTGCTTTTCCACTCATTTATGCGTTCATGGGTTGCTTCCTGCATGTGTCCCGATGCGGGATTGAACCTGCAACCGTGGTGTACTGGGATGATGCTCTAACCAGCTGAGTTACCCGCCAGGGCTGCTTTTGTTTATGCTGGTTCTTCTGCATGGAAAACGTGAATGAATGTTCATGTTTGTCTAAAATAACATCACAAGGGAAAATGAGACCATACAGAACAAAATGAAATGGCGCTTTTTTTTTTTTTTAATACTAACCCTGGCCTATTATGCTTTCTGCTGGTCATCTTTTTATTTTATTTATTATTATTTTTTTTTTATTTTTAATCATCACCTGAGGATATTTTTCCATTGATTTTTAGGGAGAGGGGAAGAGAGCGAGAGCGGGAAAGATGGAGAGAAAATATCAATGTGAGAGAAACACATCGATTGGTTACCTCCTGCACAAGCCTTGACCAGGGCCCGAGCTGGAGAGGAGCCTGCAACTGAGATATGTGCCCCTGACCGAATCTTTCTGCTGGTCATCTTTTTATTTTATTTATTATTATTTTTTTTTTATTTTTAATCCTCACCTGAGGATATTTTTCATATCTGCCAATTTATTTCTCAGGAGAAAGAATGGGTATGATTAGAAAGAGAAACACATCGATTGGTTACCTCCTGCACAAGCCTTGACCAGGGCCCGAGCTGGAGAGGAGCCTGCAACTGAGATATGTGCCCCTGACCGAATCAAACCCGGGACCTTTCATTCTGCAGGCTGACACACTATCCACTGAGCTAAACCGGCGAGGGCTGAAATGGCATTTTTAATAGTCATTTTGATTAAGGTCTAATCCAGTGAAATTCACACATTGTAAATGTGCAGATCTTGGATTTCTTTCTCAGCAATTTTTTTTTAAATTGACATAGTAGTTTCATGTGCACAACATAATGGTATGTATATATAGCAAAATGATCACCATACTATCCATCACCACACAGTTATAAATTTTTTTCTTGTGATAAGAACTTTTAAGATCTATTCTCTTAGCACTGTCAGATATATACTACAGTGTTATTAACTACATTCACCATACTGTACATTACACCCTCATGAATTATTGATTTTATAATTCGAAGTTTGTACCTTTTGACCACCTTCACCCATAGTGCTTATTCTCCACCCCTCACCTCACCTCTAGCAACCACCAATCTGTTCTGTGTATGAGTTCGGGTTTTTGTTGTTGTTGTTGTTGTTTGTTTGTTTAGATTCCACATAGTAGTGAGGTCATATGGTAATTGTCTTTCTCTGTATGACTTATTTCACTTGGCATAATGCCCTCAAGGTCCATGTTGTTGCAGATGTCAGGATTGCCTTCTTTTTTATGGCTGAATAATATTCCACTGTGTATATACACACCACATTTTCTTTATCCATTCTTCCATCGATGGGCACTTAGGTTGTTTCCAGTTGTTGGCTATCGTAAATAACGCTGCCGTGAACATGGCGGTGGGATATCTTTTTGAATTAGTGATTCTGTTTCCTTTGGATATAGACCCACAAGTAGTATTTTTAATTCTGAGGAAACTTCGTATTGCACCAGTTCACATTCCATCAACAGTGCCCAAGGGCTCCATTTTCTCCACATCCTTGTCAACACTTGTTATTTTTGTCGTTTTTATAATGGCCATTCTGACAAGCATGAGATGTTATCATTGTGGTTTTGGTTTGCATTTCCCTGATAATTAGTGATGTTGAGCATCTTTTTTCTTTTCTTTTCTTTTTGTTAATCCTCACTTGAGGATATTTTTCCATTGATTTTTAGAGAAAGTGGAAAGGAAGGGAAGAGACAGAGAGAGAAACATTGATGTGAGAGAGACACATCGATTGCTTGCCTCCTGCAAATGCCCCCAACCAGGACTGGGGATCGAGGTACATGCCCTTGACCAGAATTGAACCCAGGACCCTTCATTCTGAGGGCCGATGCTCTATCCACTGAGCCAAAAGGGCTAGAGTGAGCATCTTTTCATGTACCTCTTGATCATCTGTATGTCTTTGGGAAAGTTGTCTATGCAAGTTCCTCTGCCCATTTTTTTATCGGATTGTTTGTTATTTTGCTATTGAGTTGTATGAGTTTTTTATACTAGTACATTTTGGATATTAATCCCTCATCAGATAGATGATTTGCAAATATTTTCTCCCACTCAGTAGGTTGTCTTTTTATTAATGGTTTTCTTTGCTGTGCAGAAGCTTTTGAGTTTAATGTAGTTCCACTTGTTTATTTTTGCTTTTCTTGCCTTTGGTTCTAGTGTCAGATCCAAAAAATCATCACCAAGACCAAAGTCAAGAAGCTTACTGCCTATGTTTTATTCTGGTGTTATGGTCCCAAGTCTTACATTCAAGTCTTTTTTTTAAAAAAAATATTTTATTGATTTTTTACAGAGAGGAAGGGAGAGGGAGAGGAACAGAGAGTTAGAAACATCGATGAGAGAGAAACATCGATTCAGCTGCCTCCTGCACACTCCCCACGGGGGATGTGCCCTCAACCAAGGTACATGCCCTTGACCAGAATCGAACCCGGGACCCTTCAGTCCACAGACCGACGCTCTATCCACTGAGCCAAACCAATCAGGGCAACATTCAAGTTTTTAATCCATTTTGAATTGACTTTGAGGTATGGTGTAAGAAAGTGGTCCAGTTTCATTTTTTTGCATGTGGTGTCTAGTTTTCCCAGCACCATTTATTGAAGAGACTTTCCTTTCACCAAAGATAGTTCTTGGCTTCTTTGTTATAAGTTAATTGACCATAAATGTAATAGGTTTATTTCTAGGCTCTGTTCTTTTTCATTAATCTATATCTGTGTATTTATGCTAGTATTGTACTGGTTTGATCGCTGTAGCTCTGTAATATAGTTTGAAATCAGCAAGTGTGATGCCTCCAGCTTTGTTCTGCTTTTTCAAGATTGCTTTGGCTATTTGAGATGTTCTGTGGTTCCATACAAATTTTAGGATTTTCCTATTTCTGTGAAAAATGACTTTGGAGTTTTGATAGGGATTGCGTTGAATCTGTAGAATGCTTTGGGTAGTATGGACATTTTAACGATATTAATTCTTCCCACCCATGAGTCCAGAATATCTTTCTATCAGTATCTTAAGCGTTTTCGGAATACAGGGCTTTCATCTCCTTCATTAAATTCATTCCTAGGTATTTTATTCTTTTTGATGCAATTGTAAATGGGACTGTTTTTCTTAATTTGGCTATTGACCTGAATAATATATGTTCCCATGTAGCCACTGCCTCAGTTAAGGTAGAGAACATTTTCATCTCTCCAGAAAGTTCCTTTTGCCCATTGTCTTTAATCTCCCCCCTCTCACCCCACCCCACTTATCTAATGGCTGCCGCTATAGATTAGTTGGACACAGGCCCAGGTTGTGAGCTCGATCCCCAGTGGGGTGTGTGCAGGAGGCAGCCGATCAATGATTCTCTCTCATCATTGATGTTTCTATCTCTCTCTCCTCCCCCTTCCTCTCTGAAATCAATCACTCAGTGTATATGTATGTATGTGTGTGTGTGTGTATATATATATATGTATATATGTATATATGTATATATGTGTATATGTATATATGTGTATATGTATATGTATATGTTTTAAAGAATACAGTTGTAGCCACATAAAGAGGTGGTGCAGAGGGTGGGATCTAGGGGGGTCCTGAGCGCAGGGGCCTCTGTCTGAATGGAGCTGGATGGGCCGCCCTCCCAGCACGTGGTGCAGTCACCAGCCCGAACCCCACACTTGCCTGCGTGACCCAGACACCCTGCGCCCTTTTGTTTTGTTAGCATCACTCATTTGTAAACCTCACCAGAGATTTCCTAGGCGGTGTGTGGCACCATGAATTAAAGTTGTCTCTTCAAAGTTAACTCAACTTTTATTGAGCTCAATGGATTTGGGTGCATGAGGGTAGATCCGCGTGACGCACTGGTTTCCATATGTCCAAACACTTCAGCGGCTTGACCTCATTCTGGCTGCCTGACTCGGAACTTGTTTACCCGACTGGAAGTCAGAAGATGTACCGAATGAAAGACCAGAATTTCATACTTCCTGGAGCAAATTCCAGAAATTGTATTGTGGAGGTAGAAAGACAATCCCAAGTCTGAGGAATCCTGTTCCACTAAATGAGGAGGCCGGCGGCTTGTTTTTCTGGTTTGACTTCTTAGGGCTTGATTTGTCTGCCCTGTCATTAGAGCTCTGTGCCAAGGGAATTGTTCCAGGATCTGCACAGGCTGCGGCAGTTTATTAATGTGTCGCTCACCCCTGGACCCGCTTCCTCCGGGGCCGGGATGAGGAAGTGGCCCCAGGGCCCACCATGACAGGTGCCCCCAGCTCTCGGGGGAACCCTGCTGCTTGGATCCCCTGTCTCTCTCCTAGCTGGCTTCCATTTCTCTGTGGGCCAGTTTGAAAAACACAGAGCTTTCCTTAATGTACAGTTGTTCTTCACAAGAAAAGGTAACCGGACATTTTGCTGTTGACTTACAATCTGTTTCTTTGATGGAGCGCCGCTTCTGTGCTAGGCTTGGGCACCGTCGAGGTGAGTGAGACCTAGGGCCTGCCTTGTGGAATTTACAGCCAGTTGGCGAGGCTACGGTACCAAGACATCAAAAAGCTTCTGTCGTTGGGATAATCTGCCTACATCATAATGCAATTTCTGGAATAGCCAATTTTTATTGATATTAGTTGAAGCACATCTATTAATAGTAAATGTCATCATAAACCCATGTGATGGTACTTCATTTTTTTAAGGCCCAGTGAGATCAGCAGCAGCTTTTACTGTCCTCTTCCTGCCAGAGCCACACTCTGTTTGTATAACCTTCTCCTTCCCTCCACCCTGCAGGCTGCTTTCCCTTCAGATCCCTCCCCCTCCTTAGTATCCATCTTAACCTTTGGTGTTCTTAATTGCATTAATGACATTTTATTAATTTTTTTTACTTGTTTTTTCAATATATATATATATATATATTTTAATTGATTTCAGAGAGAGGAAGGGAGGGGGGGGAGCGAGAGAAATGTCAATGATGAGAGAATCATCGATTGGCTGCCTCCTGCACACCCCCTACTAGGGATTGAGTCCACAACCTGGGCATGTGCCCCGCCCGGGAATCACACTGTGACCTCCTGGTTCATAGGTTGATGCTCAACCACTGAGCCACATGGGCTGGGCTGGGCTTACTTGTTTTTTCTTTTTTGTTTCCCTTCTTAAGACGTATGTTTCCACAAGGGCCAGACCACAGCTGTTCTTGTTCCCCACGCTATTCCCAGTTCCTGGCACACGGATGTGGCCGTGGCCATCTCTCAGGTGAATAAACCTTGCCTGACCACTCAGTGGAGCCGGCAGACTGGCCCCCTCGTCTTCCACTGCCTCCCTGCTTGATGCTACCGCCCTGCTGTCCTGCCCTCTTGTCACACTTGCCTGCCTCTGTTGTGGCATTATCAAGGCGTATTTCCCGTCTTCTTAGCTCCCCTTCAACCAGACAGGTTGCTCTTTAGGCAGCGACTTTTCTGGAATAGATGGGAAAACTCGTATTGATGCTTGTGGTGGTGGACTTTCATTTTGTAGCTCACAAATCTCTGTTTTCAGGTCTCTTTTCCTTGAGCCCCAGAGCTGAATTACCATTCACCTCGGGCCCTTGCCTCGATCATCCCAAGATGATCTTACTATGCCTCCGTTTCCTTATCTGTAACATGGGGACAATAAGAGTTAGTACTCATAGGGCTATTGTGAGAGTAATACTACTTGCAAAAAGCTGAGAATGGTAAGAATTGGCTCTATTACTCCTCGGCTTGCCCAGCTGCCCCACTTCCCTGCCTTTCAGGATGGCCCCTGACTAGAACACTTAGGATGGAACACAGTGGCGTTGGGTGTTTTGGTAGCATGTTCCAGCTGTGTTGTTGTGACACAGTGGTACCTAGATTTGTTACTAATAGTACATAATGTGCTACAGTTTGTAAATAATCTACCTTATCTTTTTGATAAATCAGAGGAGATTTAAGGTTATGCCTTTGAACTCATCTCTCCATTACTCTTGCTCTCGTGTGTTGCCAGGCTAAGGGGGAGGGGATGTGGCATTACTGCTAGTCCCTCAGGATGGTCACATGACACTGCTTATCTGTCCTGGGCCTGAGCCTGCGTTGTGTGCTGTGATGGATATGTCATAAATACTCAGGTTGCACATCACTGGGATTCTTCACCTCCTCACAGAATTAATTTTGGTTTAATCAAAACATGGGTTTCCCTGGCCAGTGTGGCTCAGTTGGTTGGAGCGTCGTTCTGTACACCGAAAGGTCGCAGGTCTGATTCCTGGTTAGGGCACATACCCAGGTTGTGAGTTCGATCCCCGGTCAGGGTGCAGTCAGGGAGCATATGTGTTGCAACCAATCAATGTTTCTCTCTCATAGTGATGCTTCTCTCTCTCCCTCTCTCCATTCCTCTCTTTCTAAAATCAATACACTTATCCTCAGCTGAGGATTAAAACACACACACACAAATTTAAATGCAGGAGGCAGCCAATCAATGATTCTGTCGTCATTGATGTTTCTCTCTCCCTCTCCCTTCCTCTCTGAAATCAATAAAAATATATTTAAGAAATTTAAAAAGCATCAACCAATAAAAAACTATGGGTCTAGTCCAGCCGTGGGCAAACTACGGCCCGCGGGCCGGATCCGGCCCGTTTGAAATGAATAAAACTAAAAAAAAAAAGACCGTACCCTTTTATGTAATGATGTTTACTCTGAATTTATATTAGTTCACACAAACACTCCATCCATGCTTTTGTTCCGGCCCTCTGGTCCAGTTTAAGAACCCATTGTGGCCCTCGAGTCAAAAAGTTTGCCCACCCCTGGTCTAGTCTGTAGTTCTGGAATGTGGCCTGTCACAGTGGCTGATTTTGTGGTACATGTCTCTACTACCAGATTCCATGCTGTGTTTGGTAAGCTTAGATTTCTTTTCTTTCTCCTCGACCTCTCCAATGTATTGCCTGACTCTTTATGGGAGAATAAATGTCAACTCTAGCCTATTTGAACAGTATAAAACTTTGATGGGTTTTATGGAACAGATAATCTGGTAGCAGCTAACATTTGTTTAGCCCTTTATAGGTTTAAACCACTCATATATTATTTTAATTCATTTAGTACTTGGTAGAGCCTTGTGGAAACTAGAATAGAAAAGCTCCTGTTATTCACACTTTAACGATAAGAAAAACTGAAGCTCAGTAAAGTTAAGTAGGATCTTGTTCAGGTTCCACTGCGAGTAGGTGCTAATATGAGGATGTTCATTATTTCACTTATTTAGCCGACAACATGTGCCCACCGTGTGTTAGGGACTGTGAAGGTCATGGTGATAGAGAGTTTAACCTGAGTCTTCTAACTCCGGATTCTGTGTGCTGTCTCTTATAGAGGACTAGAGGCCCAGTGCACGAATTTGTACACGGGTGGGGTCCGGCCAGCCTGGACCAATCGGGGCTGGGCCAGCTAGGAAGGGGCGCCACAGGAGGTTGGCCGCCCAGCACCCCCTATCCCCTCCAGTCGAACTCCCAGTAGAACTCCTGGCCAAGGAAACAATTTGCATATTAGGCTTTTATTATATAGGACTAGAAGCCTGATGCATGAAAGTCATGCAAGGGGCTTGGCCCTCGCAGTCACGGCGGCTTGCCTTGGCCCTCGCAGCAGCGGCTTCGTCCAGAAGGATGTCCGGAAGGTTGTTTGGCTGTCCAGTCTAATTAGCATATTGTGCTTTTATTATAGATGCTCACTGTGTTATGGGTTATAATAATTTAGCCCAAGTGTTTCCCTGAAGGCCCAGCTTTCTAACCGTGGTGCTGACAGGAGCCCACTGCGCCACCGTGCACTCCCGAGCGTCCTCCTCCCTCCCCCGGGCTGATCTGTGCCCTTCTCCTGTTACCTGTGAAAATGACTGCCTCAGCCCTTCTACTTGCAGGATTATCAGAATAGTTTGAATGATCTCCATACAGTTCTCCGGCTAGACTCAAGTATTGTGGAGGCCAAGATGGAACTGGAAGAGGTGACCAGATTCCTTAATGTGAAGGATCAGGCAGCATCACTCAACAAAGAAAAGGAGAGAAGGAAAATTGAGATTCAAGAGGTATTTGTATTTGATTATCTTTGAAAGTACTTTTTGGGGGATGTTATATTGGATTCTAAGGTCATGTTCCTGTGAGTTCTACCAGTTTCTTTTAAATTTTGTGTTTTTTTATTTTGATGCCCAATGAAGAAATTTAAACCGATTGTAAAGACAAACTTTTCCTGTGCCGTGGTTTAGCCTGTGTCTTTTCCTGGTTTGGTCCATGGACAGTATTGGGAGTCTGCATTAGGTTTTTCTGTTCTTTGCCCCTGTCCCCCATTCCCTCCCTGTCTGGCCTGTGTTTTGTATTGCTTCCATGCCAGACTGCGCTGGGAGCCTATGGCCACTGAGCTTTGCTTTAGGGTGGACCCAGAAAATGCTGACAGGACTGATTTTGTTTCAATGGTCCTGGCAAGCCACATGCCATAGAGATTTTCCAGTTTGATTCAGACCTTTTAGCACTCTAAGACTGGCCTCCTCAGAGATTTTTGGACTACGTTTGATTTCAGATTAAATTGGTGTCTTGTGCGATATAGCTTTCTGCTTTTGCCTTCAGTGAAGAATATCAATCATGAATTCCTGTGTATTCATGAATACTAATGAATACTAATATTATCACATTACATTTCCACTAAGAGTAAGGAGCTAAAATGTGAGAGGCCAGGAAGTGTTTTTCCTTTAAGGATGGAAGAAAACTCTTTTAAGAGAATTGAAAAATAAGTTTACTTCTCTATTAAAGAAATAACTAAAAGTTATGAAAAAGAGATAAAGTTGTTATAGGTCTTCTTTTATACAGCAGCATTATTCATGGAAAATTATAACAAGAGCCCTGGCTAGTGTGGCTCAGTTGGTTGAGCGTCATCCCATGCACCAGAAGGTTACTGGTTTGATTCCAGCACATGCCTGGGTTGCAGGCTCGATTCCCAGTAGGGAGTATGCAAGAGGCAACTGATTGATGTTTTGCGCTCACATTGATGTTTCTCTCTCTCTCTCCTTCTTCCTTTCTTTCTCTCTAGAAATCAACAAACTATTCTTAAAAAATTTTTTTTCAATGTTAAAAATATTTTAAATTTAAAAAATGCTTTTTTGAATGAATACTAATACCTTAAAACTTCTCTTCCTCAAAAAGTAGATTTTATGATTACAGACTACACATTTTCACTTAAGAACTTGACTAACTACAGTGTACTTGTGTTTTTCAGTTCCTTCCCATTGTAATAAATGTAACGTGGGATGTGTGCGGTGGCTGTTTGTGTCAGGGTGTAATTTTTTTTCCTTGTGAAGGTGAATGAAGGCCATGAAGAGCTTGGAAGGACCCCCGAGGAGGTCTGCACGGGCTGCCCTGCCTCTGAGGGGGCCACCAGCCGTGGGCCACCAGAATACTATGAGAAACTGCCCATCACCAAGCCCAACAATGCCTATGAATTCGGGCAGGTGATGAACGCTGTCAGTGCTCGAAAAGATAAAGCAGCCTGTGCACATCTGTTAGCCATCACTGAACCGAAAGATCTGCCAGCGTTGCTGAGTAACAAACTCGAAGGGGATCTATTCCTCCTCCTCATTCAGTCTCTGAAAAGTGAACTTATTGGTAAAGATCCCTCATTAGTATATCAGCATCTTCTATATCTGAGTAAAGCAGAAAGGTTTAAGGTAAGTGGCAGAGTATCTCATTGAAAGAGACTGATTTTTACAGGCTTTCTACAACTTTGACATGTTAATGTTTTATGCTAATGTAATTTTTCTCCTTCTTTCAGATGATGTTGACCCTAATTAGCAAGGGCCAGAAGGAGCAAATTGAACAGCTTTTTGATGACCTCTCGGGCACACCAAACAAACATTTTACTTTAGAAGATGTACAGGCCCTAAAAAGGCAGTATGAGCTTTAAATCAGGATTGTTGTTAGATCTCTTCCATGCATGCATGTGCTCCAGTAACACTAGGGAGACGGTATTGTCATACAGTTGCATGGATAAAACCTTGCTTAGAAAAGATCCCTGGGTCTGGACTATAAAATATTTTACTTATTTTTATACATAGAACATGTATATTCTACAATCTGCTTTTTATCAGTTGTAAATATTTTCTTACGTACCAGAGCTAACATCTTTATATTTAATAATAAGTATATTTGGAACTTATTCAGATGCATTTTAATTTATATCATACATTTCCTTTAATAACTTGTTAAAAATTTTGAGTTAAATTGCATTTCTTTGGGCTATGAAGGCATCCACTTAGGTTTGACAGAAATATATTTCTTTAAAATGCATTTTTAAAAGTGAAAATCATTAACAGTGATTATGTCACCTTTATTTCCTGCTAACACATACATATAAGTCCCATTTTATACTACTTGTATATTACAGTCTGCTAAGATAAAATGCAATACTTAAATCCATAATATGAAATGATTATTAAATAAATTGTGATTATCAATTTAAAGCTTTAAGAGGAACTTATTTTTTCTAATATGGAAGCATTGCCTAATAATTAAGAACAAAAATTGCCAAAAATTTCTACCACTTTTTACTAGACTTTAAAAAGCTCCTTTCCCTTATAAATTGCTTGTATAAGCAGTAACAAAACAACAAATACCTAAGAGCAAACTAAGCCTTCATTTCTGTTTGCATTGTCAACCCCATATTTCCCCAAATATTTAAATGTCTTCTTGCCCTCTTTCATCCCTCTTTTAAGCAGGACCATGTTTATTCCCTTAATGTCAAAGGAAAAGTGAAGAACTCTTGAAGCTCTTTTGTTAACTGAGGGTAAAGGTATTTCTTAGAATAAAACATTCGGTTTCTATCAGTATACCATCAAACATATTCCTGTAGTCTTCAGTCAGTTCTCTTTTTCTGGAGCATTTTCTTCTTTAGAAGTGAAGATAAAAGAAGAATATCACTAATTGTTTTATCTAATTTTTTTATAATTATAGAATATTTTTAATTTGTTTTATTGATTTCAGAGAGGAAGGGAGAGGGAGAGATAGAAACATCAATAATGAGAGAGAATCATTGATCGTCTGCCTCCTGCACACCCCCCAATGTGGATCCAGCCCACAACCCAGCATGTGGCCTGACCAGGAATCGAACTGTGACCTCCTGGTTCATAGGCCTACGTTCAACCACTGAGCCACACCAGCTGGGCTAATTACAGAATATTTAAATATCATTGTGGGTAAATGGTGTCTTTCAAAACATGCCATTTTTCTTAAACTTTTTTGTTCATAAATGAAAATCTGTAATAATATTTAGTTCTAGTCTTCAAGCCAACAAACAAACCAGTTTTCTCCTTTGTAATGCTATTAAATTTGTGTAAAAGTAAGTGATGGAGTGTGTTAGTTACTTTAGAACAGGGACATAACAAGGAAACACCGCCTCTTGTTGACAGTCACATACCTAACACCTAGCTGCATGGGACTAAGCTGCCTGCCCGCTGGTGGCAACCTGTCCCGCGAGGAGGTGGAGAGCAGTGAGTGGATGCCTGTCTGTCCCAGTTGTGTGGGTCGCAACTAGAGAAATCCACTTCTCTCCAGCAGCACCCAGCGCACTGAGGCCACACTTCCGTTACTGAGGCGAGGAAAAGGAAAGTAAAGGAAGCAGATAAGAATGTCAAAGCGCATTAAAGGAACACGGGTCCTGCTGACCTCTCAGGACTTCATCAGGAAGTCCGTCCGCAAGCCCCTGGAATATCCCACTCGATCTCCCCACCGGGTGCGTGGGTACCCCCAGCGCCCCAAGTGCTAAACCCACACCTGCTCCCACTCTGTGGCCGGAGCCTTGTACTAGTACATGCCCCTGCGTGCGGTAGCAAAAGCAGATCCACTGATCAGTGCTCTCAGAAAAATGGACCAGGGTGTGCAGGCCAGGAAGAAACTGCAAACGAGCTATAGCACCGCTTTCTGGAAAACAAACGAAGTTTCCAGCAGTCAGCATGGTGAGTTATAAGAAAAGATGTAAGAGATTAAGGATTCTGCCACAAGAGGGAGCGATAAGAGTGGAACAAGTCTTCCCATTCAAAAACTGAGGAAACCTTCAGGTAGGAATCCCAACAGTCACTGCCACCTCAACTGTGAGAACAGCAACACAAAACTACAAGGAACATGACAGATCAAGAAAATGTCACCCCCAAAAGTCACACAGCACTTCTGCCTCCACTCTCCTGCCGCAGGGCGCTGACCCATCACAGAGAGGCTGAAGAGTAGTCTTGCCTTTGCCAGGAGGGAAAGAAAACCAGGTATTGGTTCAGACAGATAATGCCTCCCAAAGGAACTACTTGTATAAGTAAACCTGATATTTCTACCATTTTATATGCAACGTTACTGTGCTTCTCTCAGACTTTTCCCTGCTCCAAATGTTCTCTTCCCTCCTCCCTCTCCCAAGCCACAGGCTAACTCCATTCTTGGCCCTCCTTTAAAACCCAATGCAGTGTCACTCCCAGCTTCTCCTCCCCTGCCCTGGCTGTGAAGTGACCCGTGAGCTTTCTCAGTGCCACGTGCGTGGCTCTGTCAGCTCTAACCATTGTTTTGGTGGTTTGGGTTGACTTATCCGTGACAGAGACTGTCTGGCTTAGTTCTGTCCTCCATATTGTTCAGCAACATGCCTGGCACAGTAGAGCGTCAATAAATCATCTTTGATGAGTGAGAAGCTAATTACTAACTTTTATTTCAGTAGAATGTTAGCACTTGGATGTGATGGGTTGCTGTAAAAGAAGTCTCAAAGAAAGTAACTCTATACCGAGTGCGGTGATTTCCCAGCAAGTTCTTCAGTACCTTGTAAGCAAAGTTTCTAGACCTAAGAGTGAAAGACATAATACTACAACAGAAAAAGGGGGAAAACCCAAAGGCCCTTAACCGTAAGTGACAGTACCCAGAGGTATATGACACCCAAGCAGATCACAATCACTGCGCTTAAGTTTACACATTACTTTTCTGTTAATCCTGAGGACATTTTTTCCATTGATTTTTAGAGTGGAAGGGAGGAAGGGAAGGAGGAGTAAAGAGAGACAGGAACATCAATACGATAGAGACACATGGATTGGTTGCCTCCTGCATACACCCCAACTGGGACAGGGATTGAACCTGTAACCCAGGTACATGCCCTTGGAGGAGTAAAGAGACAGGAACATCAATATGATAGAGATACATGGTTGCCTCCTGCACGCACCCCAACTGGGACAGGGATTGAACCTGCAACCCAGGTACATGCCCTTGATGGGGAATTGAACCAATGACCCTTTGGTGCGTGGGCTGGTGCTCAAACCACTGAACACACCGGCCAGGGGAAGTTTACATATTTTTAAATGATTAAGAAGTATCTAGGCTGACATGATGGTTGCTTCAAATAACACATGAAATTATTTCTCAACTGTATATAATATAAGAGATTCATTTCTGGTTCATGGACCATATGAACACCCCTCGTGAATATAACCTGAATCTATGCCTGGCCAGTGTTGCTCAGTGGTTGAGTGTTGACCTATGAACCAGGAGGTCACGGTTTAATTCCCAGTCAGGGCACATGCCCAGGTTTCAGACTCGATCCCCAGTAGGGGGTATGCAGGAGGCAGCCCATCAATGATTCTTATTGATGTTCCTGTATCTCTCTCTCTTCCTTTCTCTCTGAAATCAATAAAAATATATTAAAAACAACAACAACAGAACCTGAATCTAGGGCTCCACATCTAACTATGTACCATCAGTTCATGTCCAGGCTCTGCAGTTGTTACCACATGATCCCATGATGACCACTACCCTGGTCATCCTCAGCCGCCTGACCTTAACAGAAGGAACCTCTCCAATCAGTTTCGCTTCCTTTGACTTATCACCAATTTTTTATTAGCCAGTTGGCACCACTCAGGCCAAAAGGACCACCCTAAAGACTGATGTGGAGGTCATATAATCCTGTCTCAATTCTCTACATAAGGCAGGGGTGGGGAACCTTTTTTCTGCCAAAAGCCATTTGGATGTTTAGAACATAATTCTTGTGTCATACAAAATTATCAACTTAAAAATTAGCCTGCTATATAACTTCCCCCTAATGCCTTGGCAGGGCCAGACCAAATGATTTCACAGGCCTTACAAGGCCCTCTGGACGTTCCCCACCCCTGACATAAGGGCTATCTGTTAGCAGAAATCTCTGCCTATGGAGTACAATGCATTTTGTCAAATTTGAAGGTTTTGATGTCTTTAGCCAAAAATTAAAGGAGATGGTAGAAAGATCGATGACAAACAAGCAGGAGATAGAATACAAGAGATTCCCACAACTGCCTTCTCTTTTCTTCTCTAGCAAACTGCTTTCGAGCATAGACTATGGCATCAGAAAAACCTGGAATTAAACCTCAAATCCGTTTAACCTCAAAGACTAGGTTCCTCTTCTGAAAAATGAGGCGGGATATACCAATTCAGGGCTGTAATGCTACGTAGTTAGTATAAAATGCCAGTGGTGCTTAATAAGCATCTTTCATGTGTATAATTGCTTTCTTCCCGTAAGTCTAATAATGATCTCATCTATGTTGTTAGAGAAAAGATTAAAAAGCTCTTTGGAAATATTATGTGCACTTTCAGGTTTACTTACTGGATAAGAAACACACATGAAGACCCCTCCAATAGTAGTAGGATAGCCAGGGAAGTGGCTGGCCTTGCAAGACTGGTGCCATCTCTTGGACATTAGTCACGTTAAAACGTAAATCCAAGAGTTTTCTCCACAAGTTGAGCTGCACTGAGAATCTCTCTGTAATAGCACGTGTCTTTCTTTTCTAACCTGTCACCGTTTTGGGGTGAGCCAACACAAAGAGTGGTACATTCAGAGTCTTGCATAGGCTGGTGGGTGCTTAGGAAGTGTTGAATGAATGAGTCTAGAGGACCACTGCCCTAAAATGTGCTCTGGTATCCAACATTCAGATTAGATAAGTTCCTATGACTGATAAGTTTACAGAGACATTGTAAATATTTCTCGAGTAGTTCTTGGAATATTTGCATCAGGATCACTTGGAAATCTTATAGAGCCTAAGGGGTAGGGAATCTAACTTTTAAAGCATCTATTGTGATTCTTAGGCAACTTGGAATACGCAACCCACTGTCCTAGAAGCTGAGGAGTGGGCAATAATATCTGACTTCCATAAGCGTTGTAAATGAACAAAACTATTTATGGCCCCGAGAATAAAGTATTGTGGGGCATAAATAAAAAGGATAGCTCCTCCTTTTATTGAGTTTATATGATTAATTTGGGAAAACAAAACAAAACAAAATAAATCCAAGTTCAAGATACTCTAGTATAGTGGTTCTCAACCTGTGGGTCGCGACCCCTTTGGCGGTCGAACGACCCTTTCACAGGGGTCGCCTAAGACCATCCTGCATATCAGATATTTACATTACGATTCATAACAGTAGCAACATTACAGTTATGAAGTAGCAATGAAAATAATTTTATGGTTGGGTCACAACATGAGGAACTGTATTTAAAGGGCCAGAAGGTTGAGAACCACTGGTCTAGTAGAAAAAAGTATCAATGAACTGTTCAAGTGTCAAAGTTATTAAAAGGTCCAAGAGTTAATCAAGAACAGTTTCAGGAAGAGGTAAACTCTAAGCCAGGTTTTTAAACAGATGGGCGTTTGAGAAGCCAGAGCTCAGTAGGACTGAACTATTCTGCAGAATTCAGTATCACCCTGCACTGGACACTTCGCCTCCAACTCAGCCACTGCAGATGCTTTGCTGGGGAGCAGGCAGAGACCAGACAAGACATTTGCAAACCAAATAGACTGGGGTTTCTACTTTTCCTTAGGGTTTTAATAGTGACCTAAGTCAAATCCAAAAATAGCTGAAAATTTCATCTAACTACCCCTTGACCTTTTTTTATGCCCATTTCCCAACTGTAAAATTTTGCCAAACATTTGCTGTAATTAAGGAGTGGTTGGGAGGACTATTTTAACAAACACAATTTTAAATTCTAATTCATATTTGTGTTAAAACAAGGGAAAATATTTCACTAGTATAGATATAACAACAAACATTGGCAAGGAGGTAGAGAAATTACGAGCCACATATATTACTGATAGGAATGTAAAATGGTGCCGCTGCTTTGGAAAATAGTTTGGCAGTTCTTCTAAAAGTCAGTGTTACTGTGTGACCCAACAATTCTGCTCCTAGTATTATACACAAGAAAACTGAAAACATGCACACATGTACACAAAACTTATGCATAAATGTTCACAGAAGCATCATTTATAATAGCCAAAAAATGTAGAAGCAACTGGTGTCCAACTAATGAATGAACAAAATGTAGTATCTCCATATAATAGAATATTAACCAGCCATAAAAAGGAACGAAGTATTGATTTATGCTACTCCATACAGCAGTGATGGCGAACCTATGACACGCGTGTCAGAGGTGACACGCGAACTCATTTTTTTGGTGGATTTTTCTTTGTTAAATGGCATTTAAATATATAAAATAAATATCAAAAATATGTCTTTGTTTTACTATGGTTGCAAATATCAAAAAATTTCTATATGTGACACGGCACCAGAGTTAAGTTAGGGTTTTTCAAAATGCTGACACGTCGAGCTCAAAAGGTTCGCCATCACTGTTCTAGTATCTAATCTAGAGGCTTATCCAGTGAGTCCACACAGCCCCACATGGCTCACCTTCCTATGTCATTTCTAGGGAACCAAAGCAGCCCTGCCTAAGCTCTCTCCTGTCCTCAAACCTTCCTTGTTTCACTGTCCCCAGCTTTAATAGACATATTCTAAAAAAAATAAGTAAAATCAGTATTTCTATATACTATTAGTAACAATCATAAAATGACATCTAAAAAATATCAAATACCTGGGAATAAAATTTAACAAAAGATATGAAAGACCTCTAAAGGGATAATTATAGATTCAATGCAATCCCAATCACAACTGGTAGAACTCAACAAGTTTATTCTAAAATGTGTATAGAAATGTAACGTACCAAGAACAATCAAGACACTCTCCTAGGAAAACAAGATGGCAGACTTACCTTACTAACGAGGCAACAAATTCCAAGATTGATGTCTAAATTGTCCATTAACTCACCTGGAAGAAGATATCTTTTTGGAATATTCATCCATTAGGTATGTCTCCATAGTTCTTCCCTCACTTCCTTAAGATCTTTGCATAAATGTCATCTAAGAAATCTTTCCGGGTTTCTCTGTATAAAACCCAATACCTCTAGTCATTTTATTCCCCACTCTAACTCTCCCCGATAGAATACTATTTTAGACATTCAAAACCAACCAGTATGTAAATACTGGTTTTTTAACAATGGTATTTCATACTTTAATAATGAAAATTAATGAAACAACAGGTCCATTAAAAGGAACCATATAAAACCAAAAAACTAACATGCATATATGCATAACCCAGGGACCCAAACCATAGTGCAGCGCAGGCCTGGGGGCAGGGGGTGGTGGAGGGGGGTCATTGAAGAAAAAAGGGGCATCTGTAATACTATCAATAATAAAGATAAATTTAAAAGAAATAAAAAAATAAAATGTAGCCCTGAGAATCTTGATCATTCTGAATAGAAAGGCAACATGATCTAAAGAGCAGGAATTTAGGCATTTTGCTCCCATGTCATGTAGGAATTAAAGCATCACATGATGGTTTTCAACATCTATTTTATCTTTTGGTGGTCAAAGTTTATATTTAGCTAGACAATATGGTATGGAAAGTCTTACATATTTACTAGTTAACACAATTAGCCAAGAAAATAAAAGCAATGGATTGTGTACATGTAACATAAAGAGCTAACTAATTCAGTGCTCTGAAGGAGCATTTGTACTTTTAAGACAGAGTTAAACTGATGTTTTCCATAATGAACAATAGGTTGTACTACTATCTTTGCATTCTTCTTCCTCACTATCTTGTGATTTCCCCCACAGGCCTTAAGAAAGCAAAGTAGAAAGGGTTTTACCAGATTTGGTGAATTAAGGCCTGTCTTGAACCCTGTCCTCTTGTTCTAGGCTAGTCTGGAGTTGAGCTCCATGGGAATCTGACTTAGTCCTAAATTAATCCATGGTTGAAGAACCCCTGGGAGATGAAGGAACTTCTGAAGCCAATTGAAAGTTCTAGTCCATTTTAAAACTGAGACTGAGGTGGTACTGGTTGGGGGTACAATCAGAAGAGGGATGGGGTGAACTGAATTGCACTGGCACTTTTGCTGTATTCCTCCCAAAATCATTTAGCTTCCCATTTAATCTTTAGTTTTTTATAGAAATGTCAAGAAAGCAGTCAACATATTCATACAGATTATTTTCATGAAGTATTAATTCTGAAACAGGAAAACAGAAAAACCACCTGTGCATTTTTTAGAGGCTACGAGAATAGAAAGTGATTACAATTATTAGCTTGTATTTAACTGGCTCTCATTTCATAATATAATGTTGCTAGAGTAGAATCTCTTAAAATAGACTTACAAGGTCTTTTTACTTTTCTGTTAAGATAAGGATTATAGTACTTATCTCTTCACAACTTAATAATAGATCAAATCTTTTTGCTTTCCAACCAATTTCCTTTTTAAAAAAAATATATTTTATTGATTTTTTACAGAGAGGAAGGAAGAGGGATAGAGAGTTAGAAATATCAATGAGAGAGAAACATGGATCAGCTGCCTCCTGCACACCCCCTACTGGGGATGTGCCCGCAACCAAGGTACATGCCCTTGACCGGAATCGAACCTGGGACCCTTGAGTCCGCAGGCCAACGCTCTATCCACTGAGCCAAACTGGTTACGGCCAATTTCCTTTTAAAAATGAAATTATTTTGATGAATTAAGCAACTCCTTTCTGAAGGAAAGGCAGGTATTAGACATGAAGAAAGGTTTCTAACAACTGTTTGCTGATAAGTTCAGTAAATGCTTCTCTTTGGGCTGAGACCAGAATGCAGAATTATATCAATGGCTTTCAATATTTATGAATAATGATCACATGGCAAATGAATATTCCTGTTCTTATAAAAACACTTATGCAAAAACCGTAGGCAGCAATACATTAGTATTTACATTTATTTTATGTATGCAGTATACACACTCACTATTGAACAAAATTGGAATGCAAACAAATATACAAATACCATAATAAGCATTATCAAATAAAATAACTGGCACTAGTGTTATAAGCATAGTAATGAATGGACCTGTGAGAAAAAGTGATGTCAGAAGACTGCAGCCCACGGCATTTTTCTTTTTATCAAAAGAAAATGCTCAGTAGCACCATAATGGTAATACTTAAAAGAAACATGTAAGATGGAACATTTTAACTGCTATCAGTGAGGTTAACCTGTTTTATTTAAGTGAATTATACAGAAATTTAACAGTACAGGCAGTATTTTGGCCAACTTCTGTTTATGTCAGCTGAACATCTTCCATAAACAAAAGCAAAAGAAAATAAAGCCAGCCGTACGTGGACCCCTCCTTGGTACTTGGTACAAGCTGTACCGTACTTTGACTTTATGAATGGAGAAGATTCGCATGAGTTAAAAACTGAGGTTAGGCGAGTTATTCACTAAAGCCTGAGTGTGTCTTTGGTAGGCTAATACTTTTTCAGCATTGTTATTAATCATCATAACATTATCTAGCCTGTATTCTCCTACACAATCCAAGGCGGCTAGAGAGGACATTATGGAAAGTAATACAGAAAAAATCCTCAAATAACTAGACTCTTAAAATCTAGTCTATACCAAAGGCACCAAGAATCAATGGGGTGCAAACTTCCACTTAGTGAAAGGTGACTTATTTGTAATACTTATAAACTAATGGAATTTTTGTTTTACAGTTTTATATATCTTATTTGGTGCTGTCAGTATACTTAATTACCTATCTTTATATTTCTATGATGGCATCAACAATATACAAGATATATAGAATACCAGGTATTTCTATTTCAAAGTTGTGCAAAAAATTGCCACAATCTTGGTCAAAGTGTCTAAGTATCCAAATGGTAGCAAATGGGCTGCATTAAGCTTTACATATTCACATTGCATATGAAAAAAAATCTATGCCCAGTTATGAATAGAAATGTTACAAAGAGTATCATATACTGAGAGTAACCTGCAAGGTTCTTAAAACAGTATCCCTTAGTGGTTTCAATAAAATGTCATTAACCACTTAACCCTAAGTCTCAAGTTTTCTTCACAAGAATGCTATAGAACTGCATTAGTATTTTATATTGATTATAAATTAAGCCAAATTTATAAGTACACAAGTATGTGCTTCAAGCAGTATTTTGTGGCAAATGCACAAAACATACTTCTCTGAAAGGATCATTGTCCTTACAATAATGCACTATTAAAGCCTTCATTTCATAGTTTGGTAATTAAGATCCACATGAAACACAATGCCTTGCTGAATACAGAAAATGTATCTGCATTATGACTATGTAACCTGGCCTTTGCTGGTAACTTGAACTTAAAGTAGTCACGTGTAGTTCAACCAGCTCCAAACAAGGTTGCTCAGTGGTAATTATCCTGCAGCATTTATAGGCCTAAATTTCAGTTTGAATCGCAACTTTTAATTCCATTGTCTGATGTGAGTGGTTGTTGTTTGTTTCTTTTAGTGCATCATCAAAATATAAATCAACATTGGGTTTTATTCCATTGTTACCATGTTCTCCAGCAATGGGATTCAACTGCGGCACTTCTGAACACGAAGCAGTTTGGGAAAGCACAGAAATACTGCACTGATGTGGGGAATTTTCCAGGCGGTCGTTTTCTACCTCAGGAAGAATGCTAACAGTAGCGAAACGGGCATGATGATCATTGGAACCATGGCTACAAGACGTTTTCATGCTTTCTAGGTCAGAACAACTAAATTCAGAAAAGTGACTAGAGTGGGAGTCTGCTACAGATGGCATACTGTCACTGAGGGATGGAGCCTCAAACTCACTTGAGTTCGTGCTTTGTTGTTCCAACAACTGTGCATCCATGTCTTCTCTGGTCTCATTTATCTTCATGTTACTCTTTTTCCTCAATTTACCGCTTTTTGATTTCTTTCCTGTTGTTGCTTCTTTGGACCACTTGGTGGCACCGGATTTACCTTCAGGCAAGCCATTGGATGAACCACTAGGATGACTTCGGGTGGCGCTGCCATCCTCCACACTGCTGCTGCCACTGTTGTGCCTGAATTTGGATGGCTTTGATTCAATATCTACTTGCACCTCCATACTGTTACCTTCTCTGAAAAATAAGAGTAACCAATATATATTTTTAACTTCCTTTTAATTTTTATTCAGATGACATCAAAGGGGAATGGGTGTCTATGTGAAAAATTCAAAGGCTATATAAAAGCTGCCAGAATAAATTAATGCAAGATACACTCTACTAAAAAAAAAAAAAAAAGCCCTGTGTGAAATGAAAGGACTATAATACTGTTCCAATTGAAAGAAAAACAAAATAGAAGCAGCTACATAAATGTACCTGTTTAAAGTGTACAATTCAGTGCTTTTTAGTATATTCAGAGTTGTCATCAATGACTGCTGCCCTAACTTCAGAACATTTTCATCTTCCCCCCCAAAACCCTACACCCATTAAGCAGTTTGTACCCATACTTCCCTCTCCCAACACTGGCAACCACTAATCTACTTTCTGTCTCTACGGATTAGCCTATTCTTGACATCTCACTATTTTCTGTTCCCAGAGAACCTAATAGTTGATAACCATTATTCATGATAATTTTGCCTAATGATAGGGATAATTCTTTTAAAATTAATTTTTAAAATACTTCTGACTTTATAACAATTCTTTCCTTACTTGTCCAACGGGATGTAGGAATTTAGAATGGATCCCGCCATTGCTTTGGTGCTGGCATTATCACTAACTGTTCCCAAGCTGACCGTGCCAGATTCTCCACTTAGACTGCACCGTTCTTTCTGTACATCTGCTTGTACTTCCAACCTTAAGAGAGAAATACCAGATAAAAACAGAAAATACACATGACATCAGCACTATTATAACATGTATCTTTTTAAAAATATGTTTTTATTGATTTTTTTTTTTTTTAGAGAGAGAAGAAGGGAGAAGGATAGATAAAAAATTCGATGAGAAACATCATCAATTGGCTGCCTCCCGCATGCCCCCTACTGGGGATCAAGCCTGCAATCCAGGCATGTGCCCTGACCAGTAATCAAACCAGTGAGTGACCTCTTGGTTCATGGGTCGATGCTCAATCACTGAGCCACTCCAGTGGGGCTATAATATGTTTCTTTCTTTTGTTTGTTAATCTCCTCACCTGAGGATATTTTTTTGTTGATTTTTAGAGAGAGTGGAAGGGAGGAGGAGAGACAGAGAGATAAACATCGATGTGAGAGAGACATCCATTGGTTGCCTCCCGCATGGGCCTGACCGGGCTGGGAATTGAGCCTGCAACCGAGGTACATGCCCTTGACCTGAATCGAACCTGGGACCCTTCAGTCTGTGGGCTGACACTTTATCCACTGAGACAAACCAACTAGGGCATAACATGTATCTTTAAGTAATTCAGTTAAGAGCCCTAGTAACAATAAGCTATTTTAGAAACTACTATACACATTATTTTTAAAGTTTCTTTTTATTTGATTATTCAAATTCTACTGCAGTGCACTGAATAGTACCAGTGGTCCAAATGAAATGAGAAAAATTAGCTGTCTGCCAAGTGAGGTAGCAACAGAATAGCACAAAGACATAAAGGGGTTCAAGTTAAATATGCTATATTATTTTCACTCAGGATGTGGCACTTTGCTTGGCATGTTCAGTGCAAAACACAAATACATTAAAAACCATTCTTCATGCCCTGGCTGGTTTTGTTCAGTAGATAGAGCGTTGGCCTGCGGACTCAAGGGTCCCGGGTTCGATTCCAGTCAAGGGCACATGCACAGGTTTCAGACTCCCTCCCCAGTAGGGGGCGTGCAGGAGGCAGCAAATCAATGATTCTCATCATTGATGTTTCTATCTCTCTTCCTTTCTCTTCCTCTCTGAAATCAATAAAAATATATTTTTTATAAAAACACACACAAAAATCAAAAACCATTCTTCATGAAAGATCAGTGAATCAAAAAATCCTGGGCATCTATATGTTAAAAATGGTTCTATAAATTTAACATCCGAGTCTTTAAAAAAGACATAATATAGATCACTATAACTTAAGAGTTTGTGCTTAAAAGCAAACTACCTAAAAATAAGTATGACCAATTTATCTTTTAATTCATGTACTATCTACATTTTAAAAGAAGCTAATAAACATAGGTAAAGAGTAGCGAGTAAAGAGGAAACAAGGGAAGATAAAAATGCTTTAATTTCTCCTATTTAGAGATAAATAGGAGAGACTTGGTAAAAGACTTGGTGAGAATGAAATAAGCGTTAACTAAAAGCGGACGCTCCCAGCCTTAGTCAAGCATTCCCAGGTATCCTGACTCCCCACTCCCTCGGCTCTCAGCCAAGGTCTCATTTCCTAAGCTCAGCTGCTGCCCCCTCCCAGAGACCAGGGCCACGCCACGCACTGCCCTTACTGTGCCCACTGAAGCAGCCCCACCATTCAAACGTAACATCTGACAAAGGCAGCAAAAAACATGGCAAAATTATGTCTTAGACTTAATTCTACCTCATCATAGGTATATTCTTACAGAAAATCTAAACAAGTAAAAATCTCCTTACTCACTGTTTACCAATAATTTCATTTCTTAGCATTACTTTTTTCAACCCTGACACAGTAGGGAAATATGTAATCACGTTCAAAATTCTCCTCAAGTTAATAATATGTAGTTAACAGAAGGCAAACACACAACAAAACAAAGCACATTTTCTTACCTGTTGAAACAGTTGACCATGGCACTTCCTGACAGACTCCCCGTTATGCTGGCTCCAGCCAGTGCCATGGTGCTGGCCGTTTCACTCAGGTTGTCCCGAATGGCTCCTATCCGATCCATGTGGCTTCCACTTGCACTCAAGCTGCCAGTCAGACCACCAACACTTCCCTCCCCTATACTCGGGTTGTGTCTTGCTTCTGCTACTGAAGTTGTGTCTAAATGCAAATATTTCAAATAAATTAAATAAGTATAATTAATAATGTCCTCTTAAATTCCTCCATGATTTCAGATAGGGCATTTTATCATATAAATTATAAAATATACACAAGAATAGAAAAAAAATGTCTGAGGTAGGGACACATAAGTATGGGGTAAGAGTAAAGGGAAATATCTGAGAGAATAAAGCTGGATTAACAACTGGCCCTCAGTTTTAGATAGTCACTTTTTTTTTTTATTCTCACTCAAGGATATTTTTCCATTGTCTTTTAGAGAGAGTGGAAGGGAGGGAGGGAAAGGAGAGGCGAGAGAGAAAGTGAAAGAGAGGAAGAGAAGCATTGAAGTGAGAGACATTTCAGTTGGTTGCCTCCAGCCCTGCCCTGGGCTGGAGTTCAGACCTGCATCCCAGGTATGGGTGCCCTTGACCAGGAATCAAACCCAAGACTCTTTGGTTTGTGGGCTGATGCTCTAACTGCTGAGCCAGTCTGGCCAGGACTTTGTTAATCCAGAAGATTTAGGAATTCTATAAAAAAACCTGAGTGTTGAAAACTTAAGCTAACGTTGGAGGAAAATTATGTGAGTTTTTAATAAGGGTGTCATATAATGAGTTTATTATTCGCTAGGTCAATAAGAATGAGCCAAAGTTGATATCTAGATATATTCCATGGTTCCAATTGTCTACAAAGTACTACAAAATCTGATAACACTATATTTCAATCTTACAGTACTTTTCACATGCTTTGTATTGACAGATTCATTTATTTGCTCCAAACTGGGTTCCTATTACACTTACCCAACACTGTTCTAAGCACTGGGGACACAGTGGATCAAAAAGACAAACACTCTGCCCTCAAGAATCTTATATTCTAGTTGGGAAAAGCAATAAATAAAATTATATAATAATAAATGCTATGAGAAAAAATAAAGCAGAGTAAAAGGGAGTGAGAAAAAGGCAGCGAGAGTGATAAGAAGTGTGTGTGCATACCTGTGGGCTACTTCAGATAGTGTGATCATAGTGTTATGTTTTAGAAGGCCTCTCTGATAAGGTAACACTTGTAGAGACTCAAAGAAATTGAAGGAGTGAGCCACAAAATTACCTTTGGGAAGAGTAAAGCAGGCAATAGGAACTTCATGTTTAAAAGCCTAGAAGTGGAAGTGTACTGGGCACCCTCGAAAACATCAGGGGCGGTGGTATAAAACAGGAGAATGACAAGAAATGAGTTCAGAGATACAGCCCGGGACAGATCACGTGGGGTTATAAGGACTTCGGATTTTTTCCTCCCAGTATAGTTACTATAACTGTATTGAGGATAAGAAAGACATGATCTAAGTTCTATTTATTTATTTATGTTTTTATTGATTTCAGACAGGAACGGAGAGGGAGAGAGAGATAGAAATATCAATGATGAGAGAGAATCATTGATAGGCTGCCTCCTGCACGTCCCCTACTGGGAATCAAGCCCACAACCCGGGCATGTGCCCTTGACTGGAACCCAACCTGGGACCCTTCAGTCCGCAGGCCGACGCTCTATCCACTGAGCAGAACCAACCAGGGCTGAGTTATGTTTTAGAAGTGTCACTATGGCTGCATAGTGGAATAGTGAGTGGAAACTGAGAAGCTGCTGGATCAGTTAAGAGGCTATTACGATAGTCCAGGAAATAGGATAGTAGTAGCTTAGATTAATAGAATAGCAGTGGGGAGGGTAAGAATGGTTAGATTATGACTAAATACTGAAGAAAATAGCAGGATTTGCTGATGGATCAGATGCAGTGTAAGAAGGGAAGAGGAGGAGTCATCATAAGTGAAGGCTTTTAGCCCAAGCAACAAGAATGGAGAAGCTACTTAATAAGGGGAGGATGATGGAAAGAACAGATTTTAGAGTGAAGAGTTTGGTTACAGACAATTTAAGCTTAAAATTCTCATCAGACATTCAAGTGTAGATTAAAGAAAAGAGATGTACAAGTGTGGAGATCAGAGGAGAGTTCTAGCCTAGATACAAATTTAAGAGCAGTCGGTCTATAAATTATTTAATAGATGAGAATACCTAGGGAGTGAGTGTAGATAAAGAAGAGAAGTCTGAGGACTGAGAAACTCCAAAATTTAGAGGTTGGGAGAGAAAACTGAACCAGCAAAGAAGACTGGGAAGATGTGGCCAGGAGATACAATGAGATAAATACTTTTCCAGAAGACAAGTAAAGGAAATGTTTTAGAAATGAGGGAACAGTCTACCAAGTCAGGTGTACTCTTATATTAAGATGAAAACCAAGAATTGACCACTATACTTGGTAACACAGAGGTCTGCTTTGTTAGAGTGGTAGAAATCAAATTCTGGAGTGGTAGGGACTAAAATCTGATTGGAGTGAGTAGTTCAAGAGGGAATGGGAGGTAAGAAAGTGGACGTTATCTTTGTATATTTGCCTGACAAATTTCTATAACAACTGCTGGACTATAAAACATGTGCATGCTTTAAGGTTTATTAACTTACACTTCTACTGGCAGCACATGAGGGCCTTTTCATTCTCCAGTTCTTGTGCTAATTCATTTTTCTTTGAATAACACTGGGTTGATACTTATTTGCCATCTGTATTTCTTCTTTTATGAACTGTATTACTCTTCATATCCTTTTCTTACTGATTTGCAATGTTTCAGGCAAATTTAAGATTAAAATTCTAGAATTTCTATGACATTATGTTTCCACTAGAAACTATTCCACCTTCTTTCATCCGTTCACCTCTCCTTGGCCGTTTATTTCCTGATGTACTTCTAGATGAATACTACTGGGCCCAGTGAAAGGAGGGTAATGGAAATTCTGACTTGCATGTTGTCTACAGCCTCCCCCTACTTAAACTATTAGTAAGTACATTAATTTCCCTTCCTTTCCTTAAAGGACTTACCTACAGCTGTGTTATTTCCACCAACGTTGATATCATTTTCATCATCAAATTCAATCCTGACTCCTTTTCCATTGCCTGCTGAGACTCCACAACCTCCACTTCGACAGAGAGAAATTGGAACAACGCCATAGACGTAAGCTAACATAATAGGAACACCAATACCTAAAGAGAAATTATATTAGTCATTATAAACCAAAAACTAAATCACAGAAACATGAGTTGCAGAAAGTCTTTTCGAAAGACGGTGTATAGGAGGTAAGTCCAAAAGTGGATTTACCTAGCTGTTTAGGGACACAAGCAAATTCAAAGGTTCTAGCCTTTCAGGTGGCATACATGAGGAGGAAAAAGATGTAAACCTTTTCCAGTGCCAGGGTTCTAAACTGTACTTGGGGGAGGGAGGAAAGGGTGTCTGCCACTAGTAATTACCAACTACCCCACGGCTGGGCTCTGAGTCTATAACACCTTAACCAAATAATTACTAAATAAGAGGCTTTCAGTAGGTTCAGCTTAAATGATCTTAAAATAAGTAACTTCTTTTACATTCAACAATATGTTTTATTGAACATCCTCCACAAAACTTAAATTTTATAAATTCTGAGGTCATTAGTATTTTTAAGCATTTTCTTACCTACTGTTACTGCAGCTACAACTGGAGATACGATTACAGACAATGTTACACCACCTGCTATGGCCAAATTCCGTTTGTGCTTGGAAATGTCCTTGCCTTCATATCGATTGTGAATCTTGAATTAAAAATAAACACAGGGGTGAGAGATTAAAGAGAAAATATATTACATACTTATGTAAATGAAACAGACCCACATTTGCTAGAAGTTTAAGGCGATTATCTCTTGTAACTTCATAGTTAAGTGTTTTGATTCAAGGTCAACATATTATTGTTCTTAGACCATATTCTTACATAATTTGCTCCTTATTAATTTGCTTACATAATAGAGTGATTTAATAGATTTTATACTTTGTGTTTACAAGTAGTTGTAATTTTTCTGAAAAAACAGTATAATCATGTTTTTAGCAAAAAAAGGCGTTAAAAGTATTATTTCTAACATAGCTATGAGTTGGATGTTTGACTAATAGGATTACTTTTATGAAATTTAGCATTCCACAGGTTTCCTTCCAAATAAGCATCCCTAAATAATAATAATTGGCTCATAAGGGTGGTTTCCACAACCTTTTTAAGAACTGACCTTCAAAAGCAGTACTAATAAGCAAACAACACTAAATAGAATCAATTTTTCCTCAGATCCCTTTTTATGAAGAAAAATATTACCAAAGACTCAGGATCCTGGGTTTTCATTTATAGTTCAGAGTAAGGGGTAGAGAGAGAAAAAGAGAGAATAAACTATACTGTTAGAAGACAGGTGTTGCCGAAACCGGTTTGGCTCAGTGGATAGAGCGTCGGCCTGCTATGAAATTTAGCATTCCACAGGTTTCCTTCCAAATAAGCATCCCTAAATAATAATAATTGGCTCATAAGGGTGGTTTCCACAACCTTTTTAAGAACTGACCTTCAAAAGCAGTACTAATAAGCAAACAACACTAAATAGAATCAATTTTTCCTCAGATCCCTTTTTATGAAGAAAAATATTACCAAAGACTCAGGATCCTGGGTTTTCATTTATAGCTCAGAGTAAGGGGTAGAGAGAGAAAAAGAGAGAATAAACTATACTGTCAGAAGACAGGTGTTGGATCTACTTCGCTTCTTTGTACTGTAGAGGTGTTACCAGACAAAATTTAGTATCACTATGAAAGTGGCTTGTGAGATATATGTACTTCGGGAAATAGCTCAGTATCTTTATTCTCATGTTTGCAAGGGCTAAAGCTAATAAGGAAATTTTCCCTTGTTTCAAGACAGATTCAAACGGCCTCAAAAGTGTACAGGTAGTCTCTCAAATAAAGTATCTGACTTATAAACAATGTGAAGCTTTAAGAAATCTATTCTTATTATGTGGTTATTTGGGAGGCTCTGAAAGTACAAGGAGTATCATAGCATGTATTAAACAGTGATAAAGCAGTGGGGAAGTGGGCAAAGCATACATTGACAAAGAATATTTCTATTTCCCCACCAAATCCTGTTTCCCAGCACTGACTGTATGTGCCCAGGGAATGGGCCTCTACATTTTCCTAAACGATCCATGTAGACAGAGACTGCAGACCTTCCCAAAGTACCTTTCATTATTCTTCAATTCTGCAACCAATTCCTGCTGCTCCTCACTCCTACTCCTGAAACACTTAGCACTGAAGCAGGGAAAGCCAAAGCTAAAAACTGATGGAGCAGACTTGGAAAGGCAGGCTGCCAGGGGCAAGGAGTCTTCCAGAAAAGTTTGCATCCTCAAGCACCAGTGTTCAATTACAGTGATCATATCATCCCGTTAGTTCTGGTTCAACTTTATTTTTTTACTATTTTGTCCCACATTTTCTATTTGTTATTACAAATAAAGGCTCAACTTTTAGGTACTTTATCAACTTAATAGGTTTTCCTGGGCTGGTTTGTGTCCCTGAACCCCACAGAACATTATTTCAGTGGAAAACTAATTCATCACCTTGCAACCCTCTGAGTACATGTTTGAAAAAAGAAGACTTGTGACTGCACCTCAGACTTGCACAATGAGGTAAATAATCTCTCCTCTATAAATTATTCGTAGATGTGTGCAGTGTAAGAGTCTCTCTTTTCCTTCTGCTTCAAAGTATCAAATAAACAGTTTTGTTCTCAGCAAAACCATGCTTTGGATAATACATAAAAAGTTATTACAATCAGCTATTATGTTTGGGACAATTTAAGTTTAGTTACGTCAATCTTCTAAAATAGACATTTGGCTCATAAATATGTTCCTCTTCTGAACCAAAGCTAATTTAAAAATAGTATGTTTTGTTATTTTTCTGGTTATTACAATAATATATGTTGAATATAAAAAAATTTGGCTATTATATGGAAGAGGCTCAGCCCTGCCTTGAGTTTGGTCCTAAAAGTCAGAACTATAATTAAACAAAATAATTTAAAGAGAAACAGATCCAGACTCAACCTAAGAATTTCCTAAAAATTACAGCTACCTGGCAACAGAATGGGCAGCCTCAGGAGCTGGTGGTTTCCCATCAATGAAGTACCCAAATGGCTAGACTGAAATTTATCAGGGATCTTACCTACAGAATTTGTGCATCTGGGTTTAAATCCCAGCTCTGCTTCTTTCTGTATAATTAAGATAAATTACATAAACCTCAATATTCTAACACATAAATTGCTGTGAGGTTAAAATGAGTTGAAGTACATAAAACACCTGCCACACAGTAAGGACTCCCACCCTCCTTTTAAAAAATCCTATACTTTGTTCTGCTTAGCGTTAGATAATTTCTAAAGTTACTTCTCAATTCTGAGATTCTATTAATTTAGATAGCAGCAAACTTCTTTGTCACTTCATAAATTATCCCTTTAACCTTTCAAAAAAGAATTATTTGCTTACCACTCATAGGCAAGTGGTAAGTATTGGTGCTTGGACTTTCACAAAATTGTTAACAATCTACAACAAGAGTATTAATAGCAACAAACTAAGGGGGAGAAAAGGCTTTGAACTGAAGTTGAAAATAATTAAAAAACTGCTAGTTATTCTTTGCCTGAGGACATGTATTATTTAGCCATTAACTTTTTATAGACTTGACTATACAAGGATATACCCATGAGAAAAATGGACAGGTGCAATAGCAACAAACTAAGGGGGAGAAAAAGCTTTGAACTGAAGTTGAAAATAATTAAAAAACTGCTGAGGACATGTATTATTTAGCCATTAACTTTTTATACACTTGGCTATACAAGGATATACCCATGAGAAAAATGGACAGGTGTGTATTTGTTAGTACTTTATACTTAAAGTTCATTTACAATGAAAATGTACTAAAGTTTTCGGATTCAGATAATATTAAAACAATTCTACTTTTAAACATCCATATGAGCTTGCCAAACACTAAAAATTTATTGCCTTATGAAAAAATAGTAATTGTTTTATAGTGAAGATACTGAAAATGACTTAGTCTTTCAAAACAAAATAAAACAAAAACAGTCCTAGTCAGTTCGGCTCAGTGGATAGAACATTAGCCCGTGGACTGAAGGGTCCTGGGTTCGATTCCAGTCAAGGGCTCATACCTAGGTTGCAGGCTTGACCCCAGGCCTGGATTGGGCATGTGTGGAAGGCAACCAATTAATGTCTCTCTCTCACATCATGTTTCTCTCTCTCTGTTTCTGCCCCTCCCTTCCACTCTTTCTAAAAATCAATGGGAAATATATCCTCAGGATGAGGATTAACAAAATAAACAAAAAAAACAAAACAAAAACAAAGCAAAAATCACCAACCCTAAACCTAAAGATTTAGAATAGATAATGAACTAACAAGGAATTATGCATTTTACCTTGCGGCCCACGTATACAGGAATACCAATAATCATTGCAGGGATAGCAATGCCAGCTATTAAAGCAATTCCTACAGGAGCACCAACGAGTGTTCCTAGCTGCCACAGAATTTTCTTCTTTCGGCTCCAGGGTTTCTTCCCCCAAAAAGTACATCCTGATGGACTAATGGAAAAAATTATAATGTTCTAAGCTGCAAAATATCACAACAAATTACTACAATACAGTAACGTAATCACTATAAAAGACTTTCTCATACTTAGAAATAAGATTTTCCCTTTAAAATGAGTTCATTAAAAGCCAAAAAATCATAAGTACCACCATAAATTATATTTAAAAAATATTAATAAGTGGGATTTAGTTTAAATATCTATCTCTAGACTTCCATTAGCCTCAAAACCTGAGGTTAGTTTTTGAAGAGTATATTAATATTAAAAAATGCTTATTTTATCCATTTTAGATAGTTGTCTGATTATATTATAAACTCACACTGCAGCCTAAATGAGAAAATTTATACATGAGAAAATTAAATGGAAAGATTTATGACCTAGCATAATTACATGGGATATTAAATACTAGCTTTCTAGTTTAAAAAAAAAAGGGGGGCGGGAATGTTTTCTATTTTTGACTAGTTATTAATCCCAAATGACTAACACAATAACAATAATATGGTTTCTTTTAAATTTATGCCCTTAGAATAAAAAAGACCCCATAATCCCGTTTAAAAATGCTTAGAATAACACTTTAAAAAGTCATTTTGTCTTATAATGTAAAATAATATTCAGATGGAAATAGCTCCTTCAATATACTTACCTTAGATAATGTAAATCTGAGATTTCTTTCATACACAACCAACAAAACTCACAACCACAGACAGCACATGTCATGTGATTACAGCTCCCATCATTCATCTTTATTATATAAGCAGCACATCGTGGACATGGCTTTATATCATCAGCTATTGGGAAAATAAATAGACATGCTTAATATGTAAAAGTGGTCTAAAAATAACAATTTCTATTGAATAATCAATTGTAGCACTGCCCAAAAAAATCTTATCATGTACAGTTTGTTAGCTATAGCTTCAGCCCACTATTTTTAGTATATAAAGTATTTTTTCTTCCATTCTGAGAAAAGGAACATATTTTACATTAAATTTTCAAATTGTAAACGTTTTCAAACACAGCAGCAGTATAATAAGAACAAAGAATAACAAAATGATAAAAGAGGAAAACCAAGGACAGCCCCAAATAAACTGTGAACTACATAAAGTTTATCTTTCTCCCTACCCCATAGTGTAGTCTTCTCTGACACTTCATATCTACAACTTCTCTAACCATCTCCACTTCATACTATTCCTATTAGTGAGTGAATACTAATAGAAAATGACAATGTGATATTTAATCTGAAGTAGTACTATACATGTAATAAAGTACTTCGAGTTTACTTATCTCTTCTAAGTAACATCAACTATAAGTACTGTACAAATAATACAAACATCTTCAGAAAAGCAAGCCTTTTTCTTGTATTTTAGTTCACAGAGATGGGCTTTCCAAAGAATCAGTACTCAGAATAAAAGGAAGGAGGTAAGAGGCTAAGGAAAAGTTACATACTTATGAACATTTAAACAATGGAAATGGTTTCAGAATTATAGCAGCCATTTGTTGGTTATGCTCATGACTTTTTCATTTGTCATCTTTGTCCTTTTTATTCATTTATTTAAATGCTATTGTTGTATGCTTCATGTATAGTAATATGGTTATGCTGCACAAAGGTGCCAAGTTAAAATCAAGTGGGTCCATAACTTTAGGGATCACTGACACAGAGTAAGAGTTATCTCAAATTATACAACTATTTTAAACTTTAGCATCTATTTAAATAGCAACCAGTAATTATTCTACTGTTACTAGTAGCCAGCTATATTTGTATAGTGCTAGGCACTGAATTCAAGTATATGGTTCCAACTTCTTAAGAGGTAAGCGTTAAGCTATACTATATTTTCTGTGCTTTAACCACTTGGCAACAACAGCCAGGTCAGAAGGTTGTTTTTTTTAATGATCACTTTGAGAGACTATATTTATTCCAACAATGCTACTATTTGGTTCAAGTCATTTGGAAAAGTTTTTCTTTCATAATTACTTTCAAAGTTACTTTACGTATATTTAAAAAAATCACGCTCATGATTATATAGTTACATCTTACTTTGAATCCACGCCAAACCAGTGATTCAACTTGATATGATATTCTAGTTGTTAGTCTTAGTTCCAAAGGAATTTTTGGTCATACCCAAAAAACTCACTGACAGTAAGGGGATAATTTAAGTGAATGTATCAGGATCAAAGGTTATGATCAATACGGCATTCCAAGGAAACACTGCTGAAATGAACATAAAATCTCCCATGGTGATTATTGTGAGAAAGACCAACATTCATCTGGATGACTGAATGACAAAGTTGATTTTAAAATTAATAACAAAAATCATCTTAGTCTTTTATTTTTCTTCTCTTAATGATGGTCTACACATATGCAAATCTCTAGCAAGAGACTGTGGTTTATCTAAGTTTCCCTACCTCATACAGCCAGAGCATCCCATATAATAAAAGGGTAATATGCAAATTGACCCTAACAGCAGAATGACTGGGAATGACTGGTCACTATGACACACACTGACCACAAGGGGGCAGATGCTCAATGCAGGAGCTGTCCCCTGGTGGTCAGTGCGCTCCCACAGGGGGAGCTCTGCTCAGCCACAAGCCAGGCTGATGGCTGCCAGCACAGCGGTGGTGGCGGGGGAGCCTCTCTCGCCTCCTCAGCAGCACTTAGGATGTCTGACTGCAGCTTAGGTCTGCTCCCGTGGACATCCCCTGAGGGCTGCCGGGCTGCCAGAGGGATGTCTGACTGCCAGCTTGGGCCCGATCCCCCCAGGGAGCGGGCCTAAGCCAGCAGGTGGACATCCTCTGAGGGGTCCCAGACTGCAAGAGGGCATAGGCCGGGCTGAGGGATCCCCCCTCCCCGAGTGCACAAATTTTTGTGCACCGGGCCTCTAGTTTATTATAAGCCAGGACATGTTTCAAACTTACAGATATAAGTATTATTAGTATCTTCATTTTGCAGACGAGATAAGTAACTTGTTCAGGGCCACACAGAGACTAAGTGGAGAAGCTGGGATTTGAATCCAGACAGTCTGATTCTAAAGTCTATTCTCATACTCTGCAACTTTGTGTCCTGTAACCAATAAATACTCATCCGCACTTAGAGACGAGGGATAGGATTTCCAAGTGGACCACTCAATGGCTACAGCTGACCCTCCAGAGGACAGTTTAGGTATATTCAGGTCCTCTCTGAATTATTTCTGGACCCTTAACTACAAATTATTACTAATGTTTGAGTTCTACCCCCAATCTTGAGGAAAGGAAATACAAACAAGTCAATCAGCAAACAAGCATGAAAATCCATGTACATTATATAAAGTATTAAATGTTGAATTTAAAGTTTATTTAATTTTAAATTAATTTTAAATTCAACTTTAAATGTTGAAAAAGACTTTTTTTGTAGCATAAAGTACATAACTATCTCAATACACTGCTGGTAGGACTATAAATTATTTTCTTGACAAATTTCTATATTTTCCAAGTTTTTTCCTATTACCTAAGTAGGAAAAAATGAGAATTTTTCTAAAAATTATTGAAATTCCAATAAACAATGAAAATTCTATATATGTAAAATAGTTTTTTTGAAATTTTATTCAAAAAACATTAAGATGTTCAGAAAATTGCTTATAAATTTTGAGATTTATGAGATGCATACATTGCTCATACATAGATCGATCCTCGGGTAATTTCTAAACTGCTAGCTAAAGGCCCAAAGTTCCTAATGTCCTCCCTACTTAAGGTATGACTTTGAATCCTTGGTCCTGAAATTGAATGAGACATCTTTGAATAAAAAATGTATTTCACAAAAAACAAAAACAAACAAACAAAAAAAGTGTATTTCACAAAATATGATACTGGTTTTAATCTGTAACTTTGTGATATTTACATAATTAGAAGCAATCTAAAGGTAACATTCAAAATTAATATTTTATTAAAAATACTTGCTAAGCTTTGCATAAAACACCTTTATAAACAACAGTTTTGGACCATGTTTTGCTATCAGTTACTATAAATCATCATGACACCTCCTTTTTTGTGTGTGTATTTTGTTAATAAAATCTTTCCAATCTCAATACCACTATCTTCCATAGGAAAGAATGAGTGCTTCTGGAACAAAACTGTTAACACATGAAGACACTTTTGAAAAATCAAAGAACAGGTGAGAACAGGAACTTAATATTGTATTTTTTACTTAAAATAACTAGTGTTCTGTATGTGTCAAATATTTTATTTAAAAAGTTAGACATAAGTACCTGCTGCTCCAGACTCCTGACTGTAACTAATGGATGAAGAACGTATGGTTCTCAGGCGTAAACTCTGGGCTCTCTCTTGCCGAGCAGCATCACAGGTCTGATTTGGGTGCCAAATCTGTTTACAGTGGTAGCAAAACTCTGTTCCACAGCCTTCTCGCCCACAAGTTAATTTTGGACAGCTAGCACATCCAAATGCTATCACAGCATATCTTGAAAGAAACAAGAAAAACAGTTTAAAACGTGACATATAAGAGATATTCATTAAGTAAAAATATTATCCAACTTAAATGCTATTCCTGAAGAAGCTTTGTATTTATGCATGAGCAAATAGAAGTCCTAACATTATCTCATCAATATAAAAAGAGGGGGAAAAATAGACAGTTCACAAATGGCATGTAAATGGCTAAAAAGCATTTTAGAGTTCAATTTTAACTTCTAACTTGCAATTTTAACTAGATGCCAAATTGTATATATAATCTAAACTGCATATACAGTACAAATTTTATAAAAATTCTATTAAATTTTATTGTGTGCACAGAGAAAATACCAGAAGGAAATACACCAAAAATCTTAAAGCATTTTCCCTAGTATTAGGGTTTTAATTTTCTTCATTTGTGATATTTACAATTACTTGCTACTTTTCAAATCAGAATGATAAAAAAAACTAGCTCTAGCTATTTAAAAACATAACTATGGACTAGCAACACCCGTCAGTTAATGACAAACTGTGCCAATTGATACATTTGATGATTATCTTGTATTTATACATAAATTCTCATATTTTGCTTCTAAGATGCATGGTAAAAGTGGTCTTTGGTACCAAAAGTATACACCCTTGAATTGCTCAATCAGAAAGTGTGGTGGGTTTTCTGCTTCAGATAAAAGACTGAGAACAGTAGATTTGTGACTAGCCCTAATACCTATTATCTGAGTTAATATTTTTGGCACTTTAAAATAAGTTCTGGGCACTACTGGGCATTTCTCCCAGAGAAATGAAAATTTACATTCACACAAAAACCTGTACACAAATATTTACAGCAGCTTTATTTGTAATAGCTTCAAATGGAAAACAGCCCAGATATCCTTATTCAACAAGTATATGGTTAAACAAATTATAGTGCATATATACCATGGAATACTATCAAGAACAAAAAGAAACTAACTACTGTACATTTAACACCCCACATGTACCTCTGGAGAATTATGCTGGTGAAAAAAATAAATCTGAAAAAGTGACATACTGTATAATTCTAATTATATAACATTTTGAAGTGATGAAATTTTAGAAATGGAAAACTGATGAGTGGTTGCCAGCGATGCAGTGGGGAAGGGAAAGTAGATACATTTATAAAAGAGCAACATGAAGGATCTTTGTTGTCATGGAACTGCTCAGTACCTTGACTATGGTGGTGAATACATAAACCTACAGGTGGTAAAATGGTATATAACTACACACACACACACACACACACACACACACACAAACAAATAAGTACAAATAAAACGGGAAATTTGGCAGTTCTATCAATGCCAGTATCCTGGTGGTGATACTGTTTTACGGCTTCGCAAAATGGTGCCATTGGGGCAAACGGTTGGTGATACTTTACGGCTTCGCAAAATGGTGCCATTGGGGCAAACGGTGTAAAGGATAAACAGTATTTCTTGGTAATATTTCTTACAACTACACATGAACTGACAAGTATCTTTTAATTAATTAATTAATTGTTAATCCTCCTGAAGATATTTTTCCATTGATTTTTGGGAAGAGTGAAAGAGAAAGAGACAGAGAGAGAAACATCGATGTGAGAGAAACACATCGATTGTTGTCTCCTGCAGGCCCCCCCACCCCCACACACCAGGGCCTGGGCCAGGGAGGAGCCTGCAACCAAGGTACATGCCCTTGACCGAAATCGAACCTGTGACCCTTTGGTCTGCAAGCCAACGCTCTATCCACTGAACCAAACCGGTTAGGGCAGTGGTCGGCAAACTGTGGCTCCCGAGGGTGGAAGAGCCACACTCAAGGGGCCAAAGAGCCGCATGTGGCTCGCGAGCCGCAGTTTGCCGACCATTGCCCTAAAGTAAAGTTCTTGTATAAACTAGAATCTGTGTCAGCCCTATCTACTGTGTTCTATTAGGTTGATAGTATTGATATTATCTATTATGACATACTCAATCAACCCAGCACAAGAGAATACACCTATTCAGTGACCAGAGAGCTTGTACCCTTAGATTTATTGTCTTAACCTCTTCTAGACACAGGTACTGATGTTTAAGTCTCCTTTTCATTTGTTCCATCATGTTCAGACTTTTTCTTTTAAAGATATTAAACACTAAAGGAACCTATTAAGTACTTCTTATCCTGGGGTCCCATAAAAGATCGTTAGAAAGCCAGATCAAAAACAATATATAGACATGTTCCTCACTATTTGAATTCTCACTATAGGAGTATTTACTACAGTGATTTGCAAGTAGTTTTTTTTTTTAATCTAAAATCTGCTATGCAAGTTGAAATCTACTCTAATGAATGTGAAAATATGGTGCAGAGTTCCATGGGATCAAGAGTGATACACTCATATGTAATCTATTCCTCTGTCTCCTGCTCAAGTTATTTAAAAGTATTGGTCATTATCCCTATTTTCTTCCCATCTTTTTCTTTAGAGTTTTCTACTTCATGGGTCCCACAGTTTGCTTCTGCCAACCTTGAAAGCATAGCCAACGTTGGCTCAGTTTAGACAGTATCATTAACATACTATTTTGTTATTTATGTTATAGTACAAGCTCCCTGCAGTTATAGGGAGAGCATAATTCAATATTGATACTGAGTAGTCTCTGAGTTCTTCATACACAATTAATAAATTCATAAAATGTTAAATAATTAGATAATATTTCTAATGCTTTATATTACACAGAAATCCCTTGTGGATAGTTAAGTGCTAGTGATACCACGGAAAATTAGTTGGGATTTGCATAGGCTGAAAACATATTACTTTTCTCATATATAATTATAAAATATAGGCTAGATGCAATCTGAAAATTTGCTACTCAACAAGCTTTTAATAAAGGATATGATTCAGAAAATGAGTCCTGAAATTGTCATTTGATAAATTCAAATTCAGCCTTGTCTCTGAGATTATACACAGATAATCTTGGAAATTCTCGTTTTCCCAAATTCTTACTTATAGATAATCTCTGGTTTGCTAATGGTATGTTAAACCATAACCAGTGTTTACGGCTTTTATTATTCTTGAGGAGCATGACTATTTCTTCCAATTCTGACAACTGTATATAGTAAATGCTCTATAAATAGAAGCTGCTATTAACATAATAAAATATATAAGCAAAATTATCTTATTTTAAATGTTGGTAAAATGATATTTGTAATTTAAAAACTTGAGGGAAATGAAATATATAACCTCTTGGTCTTGAGACTAGCAAATACTTATGCACACCAATATGAACACATCACACTGTGACACATATTAAAGTACCTTTCAAAAGGGTTATTTCAATTTATATAAATGACCTCCCCCCACCAAAAACAAACAAAATCCCTGACCATTTCACCTATTACTTCAAAATAAAAGTTCTCCAAATGGATGGGGAAAATCAATTTTGCCCACAACTAGATCTTGCATTCTACCACCTTAACCTTTTCTTCTGAAAAAATGTGTTAAGTGAATATGTGATGCAGAGACAATATCAAAATGAGTAAGATAGGTGTCTTGCTTTAACAGTGAACACTGCCTGACACATGGTATGCACTTAACATATATTTGTCTATTGAATGAATTACCTAACATGTTAAGAGTTTTCTTTCGAATAAAAGTCAGCATAATTCTTATTTTATCCACAAAGAAAAATATTAATTCAAGAAAAATCTAACAAAATCTTACCCACAGTCTGGAGCTGGACACCACCTACAATCAGGATCTCCAACGAGCCACCGTCTAAGCATAAATTCTTCATATTTTTCCATCAACACATCATCACTTAATATCAAGCGAATATCATGGGGATTAAACCGTTCAGTACATTCTGGGCAACTGATATTAACTCTACTTTCAGAAATTTCTATCCTCAGATATTGTCGTAAGCAATCCACACAAGATCTATGATGACAAGTCATTATCTCAGGAAATCTGTCTTTAGAATGCCGCAAAAGGCACAAAGGACACTCTATAAAGTCTCCAATTTGTTTGTTGATGGAGGTCAATCCATTGTCAGAGGAGGTATTTGTAGAGAAAATGGAGTTCTTATCAGTACACATTTCAGAATGTATACTTTCAATACTTGCAATTCCATCCACCCCGCCATTTAGCTCCCTTGATTTACGTTTGCTATCCTTTTTCCTCCGAAACAAAGAGCCTATTGAAATTCTTCTTTTCTTGGGTGCCTTTTTGACTGAAGGCAAGCTCACGGATGAAGCAGAAGACTGAAGATCTCGATCTGAACCCATTTGCCGATGTAAACTCATGTCTAAAATGCTCATTAGAAGTGAGTCAGGGTCTGTGTTTACACACAGCCCTTCATTATATTTAGAGATAAAACTTATTTCTTGTTCTTGCATTCAGATTAAGTCATGATGTACGAAAATCCTACTTGGTTCCTTCAGAGAATTCTTGAAAGAGTTCGATTTACAGAAGACTGTTATCATAGATGTTCTGGAAAACAAAACAAAACACCAAGATCATTTAATTGTATATTCTTAGTCTACAGGTTTTTAAAATAAGCTTAAAAATTCACTACAAAATTTCAAACAAGTATGTTCTTAACCATTAGTTTTGTTTTGTTTTTTAAGTAAGGCTAATTTACTGAGTAGTCTACAAGAGAATATAAAACCAATGCTAAAATAACAAGGACATTCTCTAATCTTAGAAGGCTCTAGATTTGAACTGAACTTATTAAATTTTTTATCATTAACTATCAGACCTCAATGATTCCCCACTGATTTAGGAGTTTTTTAAAAAATGGACAATAAAATGCACATGTACATACAAGGACTGAGTGCAACTTACACAATCTTGAAGAAAAATAAAGTGTGTGTTGGAGGGGGAGTGCTCTTATAATGCCAAGTATAATCCTATATAATAAAAGGCTAATATGCAAGTAGACCGAACAGCAGAACGACCAGTCCCTATGACATGCACTGACCACCAGGGGGCAGATGCTCAACGCAGGAGCGCTGCTCAGCCAGAAGCTGGACTCATGGCTGGCTAGTGCAGCAGCGGTGGGGGGAGCCTAAGGCATCAGTCGGACATCCCCTGAGAGCTCCCAGACTGCGAGAGGGTGCAGTCCGGGCTGAGGGACCCCCCCCCCCCCAGTGCACAAATTTTGTGCACCGGGCCTCTAGTGATTATTATAAAGTTACAATAATTAAAAAGACAGTGTGGTACATCACAAGGATGAACACAAAGACCAATGAAAATAATAGTTACAATACAGAAAATCCAACATGTATATCCCACTTGATTTATGTCAAAGATGACAATGCTAAGCACTAAGAATAGCTTTTTCAAAAACAAAACAAAACAACATAGTACTGTTTTACTGTTTGCCATCTGAGAAGAGAAAAGAAACTTGACCTACAGCTCACCCATACATAAAATTCAATTCCAGATAGTTCATAATTCTAAATGGGATCAGTAAAACCGTAAAGCTCCTAGGAGTCCATAGAAGAGACTATTACAATATAAAGATTTATTGAATAGAACATATGAAAGTGCTTACCATTAAAAAAAGGACCACTAAATTTGATACAATAAAATCAAGAAACAGTTTTAAGTGAGTGAGAGAAGTCATCTGCCACATATTACTAACAAGGACTAGTTTCCAGAACATGGAAAGAACATTTACAAATCAGTAAGACAAAGCAGACAATCCAATAGAAAAACGGGCAAGGGACTGCACAGACGCTTCACAAAAGAATAGGGAAAAGTGCTCAACATCATTTGTCATTAGGGAAATACACATTAAAGCCATATTGAGAGACCACTATACCCAGTAGGATGGCTAAAATTCAGACTGACATTTCCAATTATTAGTAGAAATGTGGAGTGCTAGTGGGAGTAAAAAATGGAACAAGTACTTTGGAAAACTGTTTAACAGTATCTACCAAATTTAAACATATATATATATACTTTATTGTCCTTTTCTACTTCTAGAAATGAGAGCACAAGAGAAATAAATGCATACATGCATCCAAGATATGCATAACAATATTCATAGCGGCATTAGTTATTATAAGCAAAAGTGTTGAACACAACCCACATTTCCATCAATAAAATATATTCACACTCCAGTATACCAGAAGCAATGAAAATGAACAAAATACTCCTATACATAAAACAAGAAGGAATCTCACACACACACAAAAATGTTATATAATTCCATTTATATAAAGTTCAAAACAAGCAGAACTAATCTATGATGCCAGAAGTCAGATTGTAGTTACCTTTTGCAGGAAGGCAAAAAGGGAACTTTTACATGTGTAGTGGTTACCAAGGTATGTTCAGTTTGTGATAAAACCTGACCTACAAACATGATTAATGCACTTTTCTGGATGATCATTATACCACAGTTAAAGGTAAAAAAAAAAAGCAACTTCTGATATCCACACATATTCTGGAGAAAGTCATATTGATTTCCCAACACAAAAATCTAGAAAAAAATTTACTCAGGAAAACTTTATTCATGTCCATCAGTTTATATTTTCCCATTATTTGCAGTATTCTCCATTAATTGTGAAGAAAATTCTGCCAAATTTTCTTCTTTATATGTCTTTTTATTTTCTTTTACATCTCAAAATGCTTTCTGTACTCCAGGGTTTTACCTATATCTATACCCATATCTATATCTATATTGGACAAGGTCCCCGGAATAGACTCCCCCTACAATTCTGTTCTATGATACACCCCCCCTACAATGATATAGAACAGAATTGTAGGGGGACTCTCTCGGGGACCTTGTCCTAAGAATTTATCACTGAAAATATAAAACTGGTGGCACTTAATCAGTATCACCTGAGGTATGTTTCTTTTTTTTCCCTGTCTTTTATTTATTTTTCTGTCACCATTTATCCCTCTGTACCCTTTTCCACCTCCACCCACCCCTCTCCCCACTGTAATCACCACACTGTGGTCCCTATCCATAAGTTCTTTCTCTTTTTTGCTCAATCCCTCCACCTTCCCCCAACATTCCCCAACACTTTTAGAAATGTGATAGCCATATAATTTATTATCCAAACGAGAACCTTATAAGAGTGAATGAAAGAGCTATTAAAATTTAAACTAGGATAACAGGAGCAAATTGAAGCATATGGCTATTCTACTTAGGAAGTCTTTTTAAAATGTACAAATATGCTTCAAAAGAAAACAAATTTGAATACTAAAATTTTAATATTTCTGTATGGTAGAAAATACTGTAAAGTAGAAATACACGATATACTAGGAAAATATGTATACCAACAAACAAATTTCCTCACTATGCAAATAGCTTTTACATATTAATAAGTAAAAGTCCAAACTAATAGCAAAATGAGCAAAGATTCAAAGAGGAAGTTTGGAGAAAAAGAATTACAAAAATTATGAAGGTAGGAAATAGTGTTCAACAACAATCACTACTAGAGAAATGAAAATCTAAACATTAGATACCATCTTTGCATTAATTAGATTGACAAAGACTGTAAAGATTGGTCAGTGTGTACTGAAAAAAGCATTTCATATACTCTTGGGAGTGGTGCAAATCAGCACAATTTAGGGGAACCAATTTGACAATATCTATTAAACTTCAAAATAGAAATATTCTTGACCAGCAATCCTACATGTAAAATTTATCCTTCAAAAAATATGACACAAGTGTTCCAAGACATATTGTGCAAAGAAATTCACTTTAGCCTTGTTGATAGAAGCAAACAAAACAAAAAGGAAAAAAGAAAAAAAAAGCCCTTACCTGGAAATAACTTGTATCCAATAGGGAACTGGTAAAAATAAATGAACCAATCATAATTTATCTGCAATGATATGGAAAGATTTCTCTATATAATGCTGAGTGAACAATAACAATTGCAAAATAGTATGAGCCATTTGTGGAAAAAACACCCACACACAGGCTTACATATGTACACAATTTCTGGAAAAAAATGTTACAAAACCATTAATAATGGTTGCCTTAGGAAGAACAATCTTTAGTATTCACTTTCTGCCATCAGAATAGTTTAAAATTCAATCATGAGCATCTATTACTTATAGTTCAAAAAAACCCTAGTTGAACCTCACAAGCAATAAAAATATTCTGCCCTAGAACCACCCAATCAAAGTGAAAATGGGGTCCAGAGCTTGTATGCTTTGAAAATTTTCTTCAGTAATTTAAGTGTATACTTTGGTTAAGAACCACTAATACTAAAGAAAGTTTGCATTCTCATTTAAAACAGAAATAAGCAGTAAAATACAAGTAGACACCAAATTATGTATGCCCCACCCCCCCGCGTGTTCTGTTTATAGGCTGCCACTGCCCAGGCACAGATGGACTCAGAGGACAGGGTCAGATAGGCAGAATTGGAGGATTTTGCCCTTCATAGCAGGATGCAGTCTTTTTGCAATGTGCCTGCCCGTGTGAAACCATCCTTGCAGCCTATGGGGTTTCCAGTCACTCATTTTCAGCCATATTGGAACCCATCTTAGTGATGCTAGGATGCAAGCAGCAATTATGAATGGAAGGTACATGAGAAGTAAGAATGGGCCCTAGGTAGGGAAAGATTCAAAATTCAAAAGTCTCATAACTGGAAGGAACTGTGCGGTACAGAAAAGTGGGAGACATTCTGTTCTTAGAGCACTGCATCGGGTCAAGGGTATATGTTACCGAGTCTCCCTTGGAAGTGGGGAGGAGCTGGTGGTGAGACACTGATTTCTCTTTGGGACCTGCTGCAGCCAGGCGGAGAGCTGCAGCAGCTGCCTTGGCTTGGAAAATAAACAGTGGGGGAAATCCTAAAACTTGACTTACTTTTTTGGTTCTGCTCTTAGTGTTAAGTTTCTGGGGCAGTGAGAAAAGAAAAGTATCTATCCAGCACCTCCTATACAGAGAGTTGCAAAGAACCACCTATCAAATTAAATTTGGTTACGTACAATTTAATTTTGCAGTTGACTACCAAAAAACAAAATTAATGGCCTTAAGCCATCCGTTGATCAGACCATAACTAGAAGTGATGTACTAGAAATGATGTATCGGCACACAAGCTAACTTTGGCACAAAGTAAATAGAGCTTTTGTAAATCTGAACCCGTCTCATTAAGAGAAGTTTGAGGCATTAAATTGTTTGGATTTCCATGTATGACTTTCTCTGAACAGTAGTAAATCACTAAGCTCATTATAATGAAGTTTGCTATTGCTCAAAAAAGGTTATTTAAATGTTTAAAATTATTTTAAGTAAGTATGTCATTCATCTTACCAACCGCAAATTTGGAAATGCCGTATTTTCCTCTAATAAATATAGTCCACAATATAGCCGCCATATTCAGTTATAGCAGCAATGCAGACCCTGGGCATAATTATTGCATTCCAAATAATATTAAGGAGATAGACTCTCTTATAAAACTGACTTACTAAACATCTCTCTTTACAGCCTGTTAAAGTAAAAATATAATAGGCACCTTAATAAATTTTTGGAGAAGGATAACAATACTTAAAATAACAGCTAATATATGGGTAAGCTTCAGAGAAATCCATGAAATCTCTAAACCTATAACTAAATTGTGAATATATATATACTCTAGGGATAGAATCAGTAGTTTTCAACAGATTTTCCAAGGAGTCTAAAGTATAACAAAAGGGTAACTGCTACTGCTGAGATATTAGATTTTAATTTGCTAGTAAAAGTTAACATCAGTTTCTGTAAATCTTTTCTGCTCTCACTAATTTACCTTCATACAATATTCATATCTGTACCAATTATTAGCTCAGTTAGAACATACTTCTATTATATTAAGATTTGAAGTTGCAACTCTTTCCAGAGATTTAAGTTATTGGGAAAGTTAAAAAACAACTTTCATTTGGAAACAAATGTCTCAGATCCATAATGCAAGAATAAACATGAAGTTGCAGATGGCCTAGAGCCGCGGTCGGCAAACTGCGGCTCGTGAGCCACATGCGGCTCTTTGGCCCCTTGAGTGTGGCTCTTCCTAAGCCTTAGGAGTACCCTAATTAAGTTAATAACAATGTACCTACCTATATAGTTTAAGTTTAAAAAATTTGGCTCTCAAAAGAAGTTTCAATTGTTGTACTGTTGATATTTGGCTCTGTTGACTAATGAGTTTGCCGACCACTGGCCTAGAGTAATGCATCACATGTTATATTAAATAAAGCAAAATCATACAAAAAGGTGAATATTGTATTCTCAAAGGACAGTTGATTATAAACATGTACATAAAGATATTAGAGTGCTATATCATCTTCACTTAAAATGGCAATTATCACTGAAAACTGTTTTTAAGTTTTTCAATCTTCCTAATTCAATTATCTTTATTTAAAATATAATGACACAGCCCAGCCGGTGTGGCTCAATGGTTGAGCATCTACCTATGAACCAGGAGGTCAAGGTTTGATTCCCAGTCAGGGCACATGCCCAGGTTGCAGGCTTGATCCCAGGTAGGGGGCAGGCAGGAGGCAGCCAATCAATATTCTCTCTCATCATTGATATTTCTATCTCTCTCTCCTTCTCCTTTCCTCTCTGAAATCAATAAAAATATATTTAAAATATAATGACACAAAGAGGTAAAATAATTGATGCCCAATGAGACCCAACTATGGTGCTAAAAATCTAAATGTCTTTCAATTATTTGAATGTCTCATCAGAAACATGAGCATATTATATGCAGATGTAAGGAAATCTGGGTTCTATGGATTGCTACACCAAGTGGTTTTGTGGCTTTAGTTCAGTAACCACCTCTCTGTATCATCTGTAAAATAGAGAAAACACAATTGTGGCAGAGATGTTATACACCAGCCGTGGGCAAACTACGGCCCGCGGGCCGGATCCGGCCCGTTTGAAATGAATAAAACTAAAAAAAAAAAGACCGTACCCTTTTATGTAATGATGTTTACTTTGAATTTATATTAGTTCACACAAACACTCCATCCATGCTTTTGTTCCGGCCCTCCGGTCCAGTTTAAGAACCCATTGTGGCCCTCGAGTCAAAAAGTTTGCCCACCCCTGTTATACACTCACCTGTTTCATCTTCTTCCTGAGCATATAGAAGAACTAATTTCCATTCCACCTGCAGCTACATACAGCCATGTGCCCAGTCCTGGCCAATGCAATGTGAGTATACTAATGTATGGCCCTTCCAAAACTGGTCCCCAAATCATCCCTTTAAATATCCTTCAAGTTCTCTCTTCTCCCATTGGCTGGCTAAGTGTAGTAATTCTAGTGGTTAACCCTAAGCAGGCATTAGGGGACAGCTGAATCACAAGATAGAAAGAATCTGGACACCAGAGTCATCTACACAGTTCTTCGTGTAAGAAATAGACTTTAATTGTGTTCCACTATGAGATTTGGGGTTGTCTGTTTCTGACATAATTATCTTACCTACTTAGTAGGAGGAAATAATCTGAGGTAAAAATTTAGAGTAGCTTGGAGAGAAAAATGTTTTTAATACTATACAAATATGGGTAATGATAGCATATATTTTATTCAGAGAGTAAAGCATGGACTTTGGAATCACAATATTTGGGTTCAAGTTCAGTCTCTGACACTTATTAGTTAGCTGTGTGACACTGGGTTAAATTACTAAGACAGTTTCTTCAACTGTACACTAGAAATAATAATGTTTATAGTCTGTAGGATCATTAGGGTTAAATAAAATAACATATGTGAAGAATCCAGCATAAGGTATGGCATACATGTAACTAAAACATTTACTGGATAAAACTGTTGAAAGGATTACAGAAATAAAAAAAGAAAAAGTTGGCTCTGAAATGGCTTTTTTATGAAGAGCCAGCCACTTGGAAGTTTGGAATACATCATTATAGTACATGAATTTCTCTAAAGTAAATGTAACTAATGTTTTCAGCCTTATGCTTAGTAGCAACAAATCTACCTTGAGTGGTCTATTATTAAAAATGGGATAAATAACTTCAACCCAACTACGTATTAGTAGGGGAAGAGGGGCTGATTCAACAGCTTATTAGCATAGGCAAGTATCAGTTTCCAGCAAGTTTTTTGGAAAGTGAATGCTTACCAAGACTCAAATATACTGCCTTGAGCTCTATCCTAAAGATTGTATGATCTCCCACAAACAGAAACTAATAGTTCAGAATAAATAATTCCCACATGCTCCAAAGCCTCCCCAAAGAGATGGTTCTTAAAAAGCTTTACAAACACACACCTGCCACATTTACCTATTCTTGACTGGGAGGTAGAAAAAAATGGTACTTTGTGATTTTAATAATACTCATTACAAATAATACTCATTACTCAATCCATTACAAAAAAAAATAAGCTACTACAGAAAGAAAAACCATTATTCATTCAATTTTTGCAATGAAACAAAGATTTTGGCTAGTTCATTCCAAGCTTTCTTTGTTCAGCAGGGCAAACGATGCAACAATAAGGAAATACTAGAAAAAGCACAGGGCAAAATGTCGGGTATGATGACATGAGAAAGTTTTAGAATAGGCTAGTCTCTGACAGTTACAATGCAGGATATAAAACAGATGTAATCATAGACCTTTGGCTTAATAAAAACTTTTGAGTGTATATTAGTTTCCTGTGGCTGCTGTAACAAATTACCACAAAGTGTGTGGTTAAAGACAACAGAAATTTATTTCCTCATAGTCCTGGTTTGGGGCTGCAAGGGAGAATCTGTTTTTCGCCTCTCAGCTTCTGGTGACTATAAGCATTTCTTGGCTCATGCACAAATCATTCCAATCTCTGCTTCCACGGTCACATTGCCTCTTCCTCTTTTGTGTGTCTTCTCTTTTCTGTATATAATTTCCTTCTGCTCTTCCCTAATAAGGACAATTTATCTCTGGATTTTGGACCCACTCAGATAATCCAAGATGACCCTTTCATCTCAAATCCTTAATTACACCTGCAAAGACTATTTTTCCAAATAAGGTATCATTCACAGGGATTAAGTTGTGAACATATCTTTCTGAGGGCTACCATTCAACCTAAAACATGATTCCAGGTATATTTTTTAAAAATATGTTTTTATTGATTTTAGAGAGAAAGGAAGGGTGAGGGAGAGGGAGAGAGAGTGAAACATCAGCTGCCTCCTGCAAGTCCCCTACTGGGGACTGAACCTACAACCTGGCATGTGCCCTGACTGGGAATCAAATCAGTGACCTTGTGCATGGGGCGGTGCTAAACCAACTGAACCACACAGGCCAGGGCCTGATTCCAGATAATTTTTCTAAGGACATCATCAGAATATATTTTATTTATACAAAAAAAAACCTAAAGGATGTTCATCCATAATAAAAAAGGGTATGACTATACCCTTTAATTTAAAGGGTATGACTATAAAGAGCTATCCATCTGATTTGACTATGTGTACGATTTGGCTACATACGGCTGCTTACTGAGCAAACCTTGGTTTGGACAGAATTAGTCATTGTGCTATACATATACATCACATATCCTGTGATGATAGGCTTTTCTAAAGGATCGTTTTACTTTGCTCACTAATATACACTTATCAGTCCCCACACCCTCTTTCCAAAGAACTTTATTTCATTATTTTTAATTTAAGGATGCCTATAAAAGAAGTGGCAGATATTCATACAAACAAAACCTGAAGGACAGATTAGCTTGGGCAATATTGAAATAGGTTAGAAATTTAAAATCAGAAGATCAGAAGAAATTACAATACAAGATGCTTGAACAGCCTAGTTACCTCTCCTGATTCTATATGTTTCAAGAGCATCGTGTATTGATCATACATTGTAACTGATTCCAATGTGAGTGGTAACAGGATCCCATATGTGGTAATCTCATGGGGAGTTTATTCCTTTTGTTTTTATTCTGAGACTCCTTATGACAAGTTACTAATAATGAAGAAAAAACCTCCTTGTAATAATTAGTAGTTGAGTGTTTCAAAGATATAATTTATACTAACCCAGTGAAATAGATGATATAGATGATAGCACATTCTCCCTCATTTTATATTCAGAGAAAGAGAGTGAGGCATAGTCATTTTGGGGAAGTTGTAAAACTGAGAGAAGTCAGGTATCCTGACAGTCAATTCAACTAAGTAATTCCAGCTAAATGACATATGTGCTTCTGTATTTTGTCTCAAAAGACATGTCAATCAGAAAAAGAGTATCAAAAAACAAAGAAAAAGCTTTCTGTAGAAAGGAAAAACATTTCACACAAAATGCCCCTAGAGCTATGCTGCCCAGTGTACACACATACTGATTGAAGACTTAGTATGAATAAAAGAACATTGCCCTGGCAGGTGTGACTCGGTTGGTTGGAGCATTGTCTGGTACAAAAGGTGGCGGGTTCAGTTCCCAGTCAGGGCACACACTCAGGTTGTGGGTACATGCGGAAGGCAGCCAACCCATGTTTCTGTCTCACATTGATGGTTTTGTTTCTCTCTCTCTCTCAAACCAATTTTAAAAAAAGAGAGACTGTAAAGTCATTCATTAATACACCTTGATATAATCGTTTGAATATGCTGGGTTAAATATGTTATGAAAATTAATTTCATCTATTTCTTTTTATTTTTAATGTGAGGTAGAAAACCTTAGATTACATTTATGACTCACACTAGAGGCCCAATGCACAAAATTTGTGCCTGGGGGGAGGGGGAGTGTCCCTCAGCCCAGGCTGTGCCCTCTCACAGTCCAGGACCCCTTGCTCCTTACCACCCGCCTGCTTGCTGCTCCTCAGCTTCTGGCTTAGTGGTGCCGCTGAGGCGGGAGAGGCTACCACCTCCGCTGCTGCGCTCACCAACTTTGAGCCCAGCTTCTGGCTGAGTGGCGCTCCCCCTGTGGGAGCGCACTGACCACCAGGGGGCAGCTCCTGCATTGAGTGTCTGCCCCCTGGTGGTCAATGCATGTCATAGCGACTGGTCATTCCCCCGTTTGGCTGATTTGCATGTTAGGGTTTTATTATATAGGATATACATAACATAGAGCAAGTTATGAAATAGATACATTATATAGACTTTACTCAGTTAGCAAATACTTATCAAACACCTATTATTGTCAGGCTTTATGCTAAGACCTTAAGAGTGAACAAAGAGAATGGTCCCTGCCATTATAGTTTATAGTATTACCTACACTTCTATGGCACATTTCACATACGTTATCTCATTGTGATAATGCATAATTTAATTTAGGATATATTATGCTATATAATATTTATCTAGAAGCCTACCACTATCACATTCCCAATAGCTTCTCCTGGTTTCTTTTTTTTCTTTTTTAAACATATTTTTACTGATTTCAGATAAGAAGGGAGAGAGAAAAAGAGATAGAAACATCAATGATGAGAAAGAATCATTGATCAGCTGCCTTCTGCATGTCCCCCTAGGGATCGAGATCGAGCCTGAACCCAGGCATATGCCCTGACTGGGAATTGAACTGTGACCTCCTGGTTCATAGGTTGATGCTCAACCACTGTGCTACACCCCTTGGGCTTCTCCTGGTTTCTTGCTCCTTGCCTCTAACTAATTTGCTCCCTCTGATGGCTCACCTCTACCTGAGTGTCTGTCTCATCAACTGGCAACCTGCCTACTATTCACATTACAGCAGGGCTATTTATATTTTCAGGGGTCTCCAGAGAAGGGCAGAGATGGAAAATGTTAAGTGTACATAATTTTAAGGGGCTAATTCCAGTTTTTTTGGACCCAAGACTGAGTTTTGAGTTTCTTCTGGGCTTAAACAAACTATGGTGATTTTGAACGGGCTTTTGCTTCATAATTCAATGTACATATTTGAGAGCTAAAACAACTCATCTGTTTTGTCCTGCTGAGGCTTTCACATATGAAAACTCTCCCAAACAGGATTTCAAAAACGAATTTCTCAAAAGGTGCTAATTTTTCCTACTTTAATACAGAAAGTATTACTGACATATGATAGGTATTGAGAAACAAATTTAGTACCCAACTTATAAACACCCAAAATGATTTTATTGCCATTTTTGGTTGAAGTCTACCACCATCTGAAATACAGATGTGTTTAGCAAAAGACTATTAACCATCAATCTTTAGTTGTGCAGCTATAGTTACATAGATAGTTGTTTTAAGGTTATACATCTTCTGCCAGCTAACAAAGAACTGATATTTTATGACTTAAAAAAAAAAAAGCCAAAGAAAAATAGTATCTACTCCTGAGTGGAGAAACAAAATCACCTAAGGAAAATTTAACTGTTCTCTATAAGTAATCCTAAATAATAAAGAGCTAATATGCAAATGGTTATCACGCCCTCACAATCCATCACCAGGAGGCTTCGCGCGGGTGGGCAAGGCCATGTGGCTAGGCCTGAGGGTCCCGTGGATCCGTGTGGCGTGGAGGCGGGACCCCTGGCTCAGGCCTACCTCTTTGGGGCAATCCATCGAGGAGCCCCGGATGGCTGGTGGGGGCTACCTCTTGGGGTGATAGATCCTGGGGCTCCTGCACTGTGAGAGGGCACAGGCCAGGCTGGGGGACCCCCCCCCCCCCCAGTGCATGAATTTCGTGCACCGGGCCTCTAGTCCAGCCGTGGGCAAACTATGGCCCGCGGGCCGGATCCGGCCCGTTTGAAATGAATAAAACTAAAAAAAAAAAGACCATACCCTTTTATGTAATGATGTTTACTTTGAATTTATATTAGTTCACAAAACACTCCATCCATGCTTTTGTTCCGGCCCTCCGGTCCAGTTTAAGAACCCATTGTGGCCCTCGAGTCAAAAAGTTTGCCCACCCCTGCTCTAGTCAGATTAATAATGATGCAGTGCAGTTTGCTAAAAAGGAGAGTCAATCCAAAATCTTTAAGCTAAATTTATTTCATATTTGATCATGGGTCCTTTCAGACCAGCATTAAACCCTACTAGTGCTAGCTTGCCAAATACAATAGAATGTGCAAATATAAATTTAGAAATTCAACTTTTCTTAACCTTCAGCCCCAAATGGCCTAATTTTTATATGGGCCTCCAACAATCAAAGAGCATATAGCTTAGTCAGCATGAAATCGGCCAGTAACAATCAATTGTCACTTTTTAGTAACATCAGAAAACACACAAACAAAAAACATCCCACAATTCTCTAACATTTCCTTTATAACCTGACTGGAGAAGAAATATGAGGAGGGAATTCATGTGTATATGCCCTTGCTCTATGCCCTACACTTGATTAGGGACTTTTATATGTTCTCACAAATATTTATCTTCCCTCTCGCCCTTGGAAAACTCAGAAAACTACATTTTTCAATATTCCGTGCCCTCCAAATTAAAAGAAAAAGTGTGGGAGAGGGGTGTTATGATTAGAAACCAAAGAATTTCTGTGATAAATCTAAATACGTGTTTAAGTTAAAATAAGAGCCTGCTATAATATACAAAATTCTTTCAAATGTTAAAAAACTTTGCTTCAAATTACCTATACCTAATTCCATCTAACAACCCCATAAAAACAAATAGCATCTTTCAACCTGATCCCATTAAAGAGACGTGACCTCAGCCCTGGCCAGTGTGGCTTGGAGTGTCGTCCTATACACCAAAAGGTGGCAGGTTCAATTCCCCATCAGGGCACATCCCAAGTTTCAGATTCAATCCCCAGTTGGGGCATGTGCAGGAGGCAGTTGATTGATGTTTCTTTTTTTTCCCTCTCTCGCTCTAAAAAAATATATTTAAAAATACATTTAAAAATATATTTTTAAAAAAGAGAGGTGACCCCAAGTGCCTTACATTCACAACTGCAAAAATATTACTTTGTGACTCCCCTATTTCAAATTTGTAAAATGCATTTATTTTCTATTAAGCTACTGAGGTATCTTTAAAAGCATATACTAATATGGTTTCATTTAGTCAAGTAAAAAGGCACCCAAAATTCTACAAATCACACCAAAATAAAAGATTCCAACACTGGCTAGATGACAGCAAAATACACTCTTCTTTATACATATAAACTCTAACTCTCAATTGAGGCATCCATCAAATGAAGCAATAGTGCCTCAAGTAGCTACTGTTCAGAGACTAGGACTTGGGTTGTGTTTCAAATCCTAAAATAATGTTGCAGGTTGTTTGTTTTAATTTATATTTATTGTTGAAAGTATTACAGATGCTCCCTTTTTTTTCCCATCGACCCCCTCCATCTCATAACCTACCCCCTAGGCCTTCACCACACTATAGCAGTGTCCTTAGGCCATGCATGTATGCATATAAATTCCCCCATTAATCCCTGCCTTCCCTCTGAGATTCATCACTCTGCTGCATACTTCCATGTCTCTGGATCTATTTTGTACATCAGTTTATTTTGTTCATTAGATTCTAATATTGCAGTTTTAAAAGTTAATCATACAGGAATCCTCTGGGAAGTAAGAGATACTGAAAAAATACAATAACATTGGTTGCCAAATGTAATTTTTTTCTCAAAAGGACTCCTTGAGGTGACATTAAAATAGTTCCCTTAGCCCTAGCTGCTTTAGCTCAGTGGATACAGGGTCGGCCTGGGGACTGAAGGGTCCTGGATTTGATTCTGGTCAGGGGCACATGTCCAGGTTGCAGGCTTGATCCCCAGTAGGGGGCATGCAGGAGGCAGCCAATGATTCTCATCATTGATGTTTGTATCTCTCTCTCCCTCTCCCTCCCTCTCTGAAATCAATAAAAATATATTTAAAAAATATAGTTCCCAAAGACACATTAAATTTACATTTCAGTAATAAAAAGGAGACTATTAAACTAACAAATAAAAGTTTTTATTGTTGTTGCACTATATGGTTTATGTCCTAAGACTTAATTCTAAACCTTTAACCACGTAGCAAGGAAAGAACATTTGAAAATAAGAGTTAATAGATCAGCACCACTTTCTAAATAGAGAAATATTTACATCTTGATTCAGTTCGGACAGCTGGGTGTTAAGGAAGCATAAACAGACAAACATGGTAATAGCTTGAGTTATAAGCAGAAGTAGAAAGATTTGCATTAGGATGACAAAATTGAAAATGAAAGTTAGGAATACTGTCAGACTTCATATAATCAAAAGGGTCAAGAAATCAAGTTCAAATAATATAAATAAATAGACAGCCATGGTCTTAGCCGCAAAAAGTGAAATGGGAAGGAAAGATCACAAACATTTTAAGGCCATCAGTCACAGGAAAGGGTTGCTTTCTGCCTCCACTGTTTACTAAAACTATCATTTCAAACGATCATTTCCAGCCAACCTGGGTTTGAACATTGCAGCGGCACTTAAACGCTGTCCTTTCCAACGTCAACGGAACATGACGTTCTGCAATGTTTTGAATAATAAATGTCAACCAGAATAAGCATCGTTCGTATATTTCTACCTCCAAGGAACAATGGGGTAAAAAATAAGACTTTTCCTTACCAAAAAAAAATAAATATATTTTTGTAAAGAGAGGGGTAGGGAGAAAGAAACAGCGACGGCAGAGGGAGAGGGAGAGAAACATCGATCGGTTGCCTCCCATATGTTCCCCGATAGGGGATCGAAGCCCCGCAACCTGGGAGGTGCCCTAACGGGGAATCCGGACAACGTTCAACCAACTGAGCCACAGCGGCCAGGGCGAGACCTTCCTTTCCCCCATTTACAGCCTTAACCACTCTCTCCCCTTCTTCTTCTTTTTTTTTTTACTGCCCTTGTCGCAGGTTTACTGAACCCTAAACTTCTTTTCTTCCCTTTAAGGGACGGGGAAGGAACAATGGTAGCAGGGAACTCCGATGACAGGGGGAAAATGCAAATGAAACATAGTGGCATTCCTCGCTGGGGGGAGGCTGGGAACTCCCTGAAGGTTTGGCAGGAGGGAGACAATCCTGATGGGCCCCCCTTAACACATACTTGACCCCAAGACGGCACCCTTTCCGTCGGTGGAATTTCTGCTTTGGAAGCGCTCGGCGGTCTTCTCGCAGAAGCCTCCCCCGGTGCATGGCCTCCCTCCCCCCTCGGGCCCCCGCAGCAGGAGTCGGGGGGCGCAGGCCCCGGTTCCCCATTTGCAGCCAGGCCCGGAAACGGGTCCCGTTAGAGCCGATTTCACCCGTCAGG
>NW_005370223.1:4590576-4593670 GCF_000412655.1 Myotis brandtii
TCCGCCGTCCACCATCCGCCGTCCGCCGGGGAATGTCCCTCCCCGGAGGGAGGCGCGCCCCCGCCCGCGCCCGGTTAGTGTCAATAGACCTCAGTCTTCCGCGGGGGCTGCGGGGAGCAGCCTGAGCCACAATTTAACACCCTACAAAAGGGCTCGGGGAATATTTTCCGCTGACTTTTTTTCCTTTCCTAATTTCTCAAAGTCGTTTAAGTATTGAGAATTCATATTTCAGTTCTTAGTGATACATTCGGAATTACTTTAGCTTTGTTCCATCCCCTCATCTTTTTTTAAAATATGTATATTTTTTATTGATTTCAGGAAGGGAGAGGAAAAGAGAGAGAGCGGAACATCAATGATGAGAGAGTCATTGATTGGCTGCGTCCTGCACATCCCACACCGGCCGGCAACCTGGGCATGTCCCTGACCCGGGAATTGAACCCGTGACCTCCTGGCTCATAGGTCCATGCTCAACCACTTGGCCACACTAGCCGGGCCACCCCCTTGTATTCTTTAAGCCAGTTCATATCCCCTTTGAGTTTTTTTAACCTAAGCATGACTTGCTATCAATTCTTAGTTGAGTAAATATTCAGTCCAGACCTGGTCCATTCCTTCCTAGTTTATTTCTCTTCAAGATTTAAGTTTACTCTTCCTTGGAATACTGAGAAATGGAATGTGATAGATGCTGGACAGAATGTCCCTTTGCCATCTGTTACTTAACTAAATATATCGCCCTTTCGGTCTTTGTGTTAGTGTGTCTAAGTTAAATTAGAAACAAACCAAGGAATCATGGTCTTTCAGATGGTACTTGGTGTCTTTGGTAACCCAGTAAATGTTTACCAATTAGAAAACTAAACAAGCGAGGCAATTTAAGTATCTTTAACGATGAAACTAAAAGGAAGTAAAGGTGGGCATGTTTTATTTTCATATATTGGAAGTTTTTAAGCTGTTAGACGTATATTCCTTTAAATGCTATTTGAAGGCTGCCAGCAATTTAATCAAAGGGATAGTTTAAGCCTAAAGGTAGTACAAGAATAGTGATTTAAATGGATTTATGGAACAGTACTCATACATAATGTAATCCTTCTTGAAAATATGTCAACATGTTGAACAGCATTTCAGAACAGATGGGGCTTGGGCTTGGAAGGGGGTTTTGAGTAGAGAGGCTGTGCTGGGTGGGAGTGGCCTGGCACACTGTGCAATTGTCATGTTTTCCAGGATGTCTCTTCCTGCTTGTCTTCTTGAAAAGTAGAGGGATTTCCTACTCTTCACTAAGGCAACGTAAGTCTATCAAGAAACAAATCTATTGCACATCTCCACTTGAATCCCCAAAGGCACCTCAAACTTAGTCTGTCCAAGACAGAATTTATCTGTTTCTCAAAACTTGCCTGTCTCATTCACCCAGGCCCAAGGCAGAAATCTAGGATTTTTCCCAGGAAACCCTCCTTTTGGCCACTTTCAATTCAAAATTAGCCACCATGTCCTACTTATGATACATTCTAAACACCCCTGCACTCACTCTGCTGTTGGTTTCAACTTTGGCTGCACGTAGAATACGTAGAATACGTGGTGGAGCTTTTAAAAATCCTGATGCCTAGGCTGCATCCACCAGTTAAATCAGAATCTCTGAGGATGGTCCACAGGCGTCAGGGTTTTTAAGAATCACTCCCCAGATGATTCCAATGCACAGCCAAGGTTGAAAACCACTGCTACTGTCTCGTCATTTCCCACTGGATTACTGCAAACGCATAATAATTGGCCCCTGGTGCCTTAATGTTTGGCGGCCTTCTCCATTCTTCCTCTATTCTAATCCACTCGACATTAATTTAATAAATACTGATTCAGTACCTGGTATGTTGGAGAGACAGATTTGTTGTTATAGGCGCTGGGAATACAGTAATGAAAAAGACAGCCTTTGTTTCTGCTCTATGGAGCTTACATTCTGGAGGGGGCGGGCGTTGGTAGAGGCAGAAACCAGGTAGGCTGTTACTTCAGTGTCTCAAACTGAAGTCCACTCTGCTGACATTTGAGCTGTGTTCTCCAGGACAAGAATAAGGAAAACAAAAGATGGGGAAGGCAGATGAAATAGCAGGTGCAAAGGTCCTAGCAAGACAAACTTGCCACATCCGGGCAGCTAGAGGCTGAAGTAGAGTGAGTAAGAGGGAATACAGCCCTAACTGGTTTGGCTCAGTGGATAGAGCGTCAGCCTGCGGACTCAAGGGCCCCGGGTTCGATTCCAGTCAAGGGCATGTACCTTGGTTGCGGGCACATCCCCAGTAGGGAGTGTGCAGGAGGCAGCTGATCGATGTTTCTGTCTATCCCTCTCCCTTCTTCTCTGTAAAAAATCAATAAAATATATTTCTTAAAAAGAGGGAATATAAATGGCATGGGGTTAGAGAGATAGAGGGAGACCTTTTAAAGTTCTGATAAGCAGAATTCTAAATAGTTGGTACGATGTGTGATTGACTTACCCTTGCAAAGGATCACTCTGGCCCTAGCTGGTTTGTTCAGTGATTAGTGTTGGCCGTGGACTAAAGGGTCCTCGTACCTTGGTTGCAGGCTCAATCCCTGGCTCTGGTTGGGGCACCTGCAGGAGGCAACCAATCAATGCGCCTCTCTCTCTGTCTCCCCCCCTCCTTTCTATACTCTAAAAATCAATGTAAAAAATATCCTCCATGAGGATTAACAACAACAACAACAAAGGATCACTCTGTTTGCTTTGTGGATCAGATTGTGGGAGAACAAAAGTGGAAGCAGGAAGACCAGTTAGGAGGCTACTGCAAGAATCCAGGAAAGAGGAGGAGACCAAGATGGCGGCATAGGTAAACACCGGAGACTGCTGCCGCAAACAACCACTTCAAAAATACAACTAAAAGACGGAACGGACATCACCCAGAACCACAGGAAGGCTGGCTGAGGAGAGACTCTTCAACTAGAAGGAAAAATAACAGCACACCGAGGCTCAGAGGAGGCGCAGTGTGGAAAAAACTCAGGTGGCTGGTGGCTGGCGCGGTTGTCGTTTTCAATCAGGAGGGAGTCTCAGACTCTGAGCTCCAGATCTGGGCGAGTCTCTAGGGACTCAGACTACTCCGGGAGA
>NW_005370223.1:4594977-4604085 GCF_000412655.1 Myotis brandtii
AGAGGAACAAATGTAATCTGAACAATAAAGATTTAATAAGAAAAAAAAAAAAAGAATCCAGGAAAGAAATAGTAGTTCTTTGGCCCAAGATGGAGACAGAAGTGAATGGTCTCGGTATTTGTTTTAGAGGCAGAATCTGTAAGGCTGTGTAGAATGGAATAAAAGTGGGGAATGAGTGAAAGAGAACAACAGGGTTACAATAATAGCTACTCTTCATTGAGTACATAGTACATGTCAGGAACTGTTCTAAGTGCTTTATAAATATTAAGCCATTTAATTGTCATAAGAATCCTAAAAGGTAGGTGCTATTATTATCCCTTCAACATCTTAGGATTTGAAGCTCCAGATCCTAAGTAATTTGCTCAAGTCATGTAGTTGGTAAGTGGCAGAGCTGGGATTTGGACCATACAGGCAGCCTGGCCCCTCCATTGGTGCCACAAAGTATGAATTTCTTCAGCTACATCAAGTTTTTGTGGTACCATACATCCTCCTTTCTCCTGTCATTTTTTTTCTTCTTCTTTCTTCTTCCTTCTCCTCCTCCTCCTCCTCCCTCCTCTTCTGCCTGGCTCAATTACATTAACCTTTGCTTGTTCTTACAGGCCAAGTCAATCCACAGCAACCCTGTGCTCACCTCTATAATTTGCTGTGTAAAGTACTTCATTGTTACGCGCAGGTCTTTCCCACTAAACTTTGAAGGTGAGGGACTTAATGCCAAGGAAAGAGCAAGGAAGCAAGCAAAGAAATCTAGCCATGCCCACATGGCATGCCTTCCCTAAACATTGGGAGACACAAAAATGGTAAAGTGTTGTCCTGTCATGTTACAGGAGTACTGGGTAGGCTAGTGGAGGCAGGAGGCTTTGCCTGGAGTTTGTTTCGCTGGGAAAAAAATGCAACCAGGAGTTGGAGCTTGGGGCCTTTATTCCCACAGTCATTTAATGTGGTTTGGGGAGGCAGTCTTGGGACCTCATCCAGGAAGACCTGGGAGATTCTCAGTAGGCAGAGTTGACTCACTGGAATGTGCTACTTCCTGGCCACTCACCCTTACCCGTCATTATGTAAATAAATTTACTGAGGTCCAAGTTGGTGCCTTTTCTTTCTGGCAGGGTCATAGAAATTTCTTCTTATACGGTTCTTTCCTTTTTCTCCTCTACAAGGTTTCAGCATTTAGGTTCTAGCTGTGGGGCCGTGGGAAGGTTACAGAACTCCTGTGACCCACAATGTTGAGCCCAGTGTATACAGATGTGAAAGCTGTGCCCTGTGTCACCGCAGGACGTGCCACAGACACAGATCACGCATGGTGCTCTGTGGATGCGCTCCACAATGGCCTTGCTCAACACACCACGGCTCCTTCCTCTCCTCAGATTTCCTTAATGAATTCTCTTTGGTCTATTACTTTGGGCCTTCATTAAGGGATTTATAAGAAAGTGCCATGGAGTTTGTGACTATAATAATCTCTCTAGCAAGATCTGGAAAGTATTTTTCCTTGGTTTTAGCACCTGATACAGTTATTTCCCTTGTTTATTATCTCTTTTGTTTTTGTCTTCTGAATACGTAATTGTGGAACCAACAGTATTTCCCTTGGTTGTGAGAAAGCTTAGAGCCATATATGTGGCCTTCCGGCCTGTGTATAAGATCAAACAGGATGCGCTTTATATACTTAACTCACTCCTGGCTTAAATTCTGTTTCCATTCCTTCACCAACTTCAGATTTTATTTTTCTGGCGCTATATTATATGTATCTGTAACCCATCTGTTATCCTTTTTGAAGCAAGACAGGTATAAAAAAAAATGTGTATGAACACATGCCCACAAACAAACTGGTCCTGATGGCTAGTTATATAACTGAAAGGGATTATTTTTAAATGTACACAAAGAATAACTTTCTCACTTACAAAATATAGTTTTAACAAACGAATAACACTTATGTAATACTGGATTTAGCTTTCCGCATTATTCTCTAGAAAGTGAAAAGATTCCAAACAAAAGCAGACAAGAGATTGGGTTAATTTTCAAGCTGGGGTATTTTTAGATATGACCTAGAACCTTACACCAAATAATGTAACGAAGTACATTCACTCTTGAAATCACATAGCCTAATTAGGCAGCATCCAGGCTGTCACCTTCACAAGGAAATCCTGTGCTGTTGGAGAGGAAGGCGGGTTAGGGAATCGGATAATAATGATGACCCATGAACAGGAGTCCTTGGTGACAAGTGTGTGGCCTCTAACCGTCTCTAGACAACTGTTCTTCCCGATGCCTTGACAACATTGTGGGGTCTTGGGGGCCAGTACCCTGTGGTTTGCAGCTGTCATAAAACCACATGACAAAATTCACCTTAGTGAAATCACGGAGGAGTACGTTTTACAGCTAGTTTACTTAGGAGGTTGCGCTGAATATACAAACCTCAAAGCTAGATAGTCTATGGATGGAATACTAAGTTACTTTGTGAATAAATTGGGCATCTAGTTAAATCTGCTTCAAAAAATTTACTCCAAATCTACAGAGATCGTGTTCTCTATAGTGATTTTTGCCCCTCTTCAGCAATAAAGTGTTTTTTTTTTTTAATTAAGGTATGTACTTTTTTTTAGACATAGTGCTATTGTATATTTAAGAGACTACAGCAATTTTCAACGTTTTTATCTCATGGCACACATAAACTACTTACTAAAATTCTGCAGCATATATATATATATATATATATATATATATATATATTGCTGATCTGACCCAAAAGTATAATTTTGATTGATTTCCTTAAAAATTACAATAGTAATTACCTACCCTTTTTGCTCCAAAGTGACTTTATAGAAAATTAGGTGCCTATGCTGGTATATAAGGATTTTTGGTACCAAGAATTAATTAACCAGACACAACCTTATAATGCGACGTGACCAACAAGATGCAACTCTATTATATGAACTGTTTATTTATGCTTCAAGACAGCATTCACACTGGATGACTATTGTTGTGTTGACTGTTGCCATTATTTTTATTTGACAATATAAGGGAAAAGAGACCAGTGTCCCACTAAATAGTCAGGTATTGCATGTTTTAAAAATTCTTGCTAGTTTTTGAAAATACCAGTTGAAAATAATGTAAACATGCTAACTTTTATATGCCCTGAAAAACTAAAACAATTGTGACTTGCTTTATTGCAATATTTGCTTTATTGTGGCAACCTCAATATCCCCAAGGTCTGCCTGTTACAGAGAGATGAATGCTCATAGATCAAGGTCCCATTACATCTGTTTCCTCATCTTTACAATGAGAGCAATAAAAGTACCTCTTTCTTGGGATTTCTGTGAGAATTAGATAAAATACTAACTATAAAGCATTTAGCAGAGTGCCTGGCACATAGTAATAGCTCAGTAAATATCAAAAGTGTTATTTTCAGATGAGTGGATATTGGTTTCACTGGCTTTTATTTGAAGGTGGAGTATCATAGAACAATAGAATTTTAAAGAAAATTATTCCTCCCTGTAATAACATTTTTTGAAGTTTTATTTTTATATTTTCCATTTCCTTTCAAATTGAGTTTAATATTTTTGGCAGGATCTCAGCACTGAAACAGTAAGAAGACAAAACATTTAAGCAGAGAGAGAACAGTGGGAAGAGGCAATGTGATATTAACTAACTCCTGCTGGAAGTGAACAGCCTGTTTGGTGGAGTGCTACCTTCGTCCTTCTTTTCTGCCATTTATTCTCTTCAGTGGAATTGTCACTTTAGCTCCATGTATGCTAGCTAGGAAACTCATCAGCAATTTCCAAAAACAAGTCTATTTCTAGGATGGTTTCAGTTTTAAAAATTGCAACTACCTTTGCCAGGGGAATCCCATCAGAAATGTATTAGAAGACACATTTAAACAGTTATTTCCTAGCAAATGTGGTCAGAATCCAAAATGGCTAATTGAAAGTCTATGTGATCTAAAAAGATGGGCATGAGATGACATGTCATACCTTGAATGTATTAAATGATAGTTGGGGATGGGGATGGGGGGGGGGGGGGGCGGGGGGGAGATTTAGAACCCTTGGTTAACTTGTTGACATTCATACTTGGGAGTTTTTCAAAGTGTGGAGCTAAAATGACTGTGCCAAGCCAACATTCCTATCAGTGATCAAAGAGAATAAGATTTTTAAAATAGTTGGATAACTAAGCAAGGGAGAAAAATATCTGAAGTCTCAGGGCCAGAGATCTGTATTCAATTTCAAATAGTTTCTTAGGGGTTTTATACCCTGTGATAAAAGCAAAACTTTTAACCACTATGTCTCAAGGCCATGAGAGGAAAACTGAACAATTACTCTGTGGCTGTGATTTTGAGATGGCTTTGTTCAAATAAAAATTCCCACACACTAAAGTTGTGTTACCACATATTTTTTACCAAGAGGAGGAAGGTGCCTAATCCAGATGATTTTGTATATTGTTGTTCCATACATCACACAAGCTCTTTTATGTTATCTCCTTTGTGTTTCAGAGTTAAACAGAAGAGGAATAATTTAATAGCAAGCATTTTGAGATTTCAAAACAATACTTGAGATATTCTATTTTCAGACATACAAATCTGCAGTGCAATCAGATTCAAGGATTTGGATGACTAAAGTAGATGATCAGTCATAAAGAGGTATTTCCTTTGTTTCCATCTTAATATTACTGACTTATAAACGCAATATGAAAATGAGTGTAGAGTTTTTTGTTTTCCTTCAAAATGAACAATGAAGTCCCTTGAAATATTACATTTTGAAGATTAGGAAATCTGGAGGAGGGGGGAAGTTCCTTTAATTCTCTTCTCCTTTCAATCTCCACTCCCACCTCACTCCCATTTAACAATGAGTCACTATATTTTCTTTACTAGACTTCTCATGTACCTTTGCATTTATTTTTCACAAGTGAAAATTTTCCAGCCTGAGAAACCTAAATATGTGTATTTGAAAAATAAATGGCATGAAAAAATTTAAAACAAAATAAAAAGAACACATTTCAACAAGAGGCGATAAGAAAATTCATTAAAAAAACTCATCTTTTAAATAGGAAATCCTAGAAGGGAAAGTACATTTGATACTGAAGGCAAAGAACTTAAAAGGCTAAAGGGTCTTAGCAGAGAATTTGACTTTTGGTTCTTACAAAGAGGCAAACACACAGTAATTCTGGATTTTGACTACCTGCTCATTTGTCCCTCCCTTCGACCTGGCTAGTCCCCTGGTTCTTGATCCTGGACAAGGTGCCCATGCCCAGGAATTCGGTTCTAGTTCTCTGCCCTCAGTAACTCCAAATCTCCAGCTTGTTCCCTGGGTCCTCAAGCCCAGTATTTACAAGATCTTGGCTCCATCCTACAGCATAGAAGATAGAACACAACTCAAATAACTGATAGATGTTTCCATCATTGTTATTAATCCATATTGCACAAAATAACTGCAGGTGTTTGTGATGGAATATGGATTTGTGAGTATTAATATATATACCAAGTATTTATAGACGTTTATATGTGCATAAAGATCTGAATAGCTCATAATTTAAATGACATAAGACATGTCAATCATGTCTTTAATTACCTTCCTTTTCCCCTCCTTTTTAAAATTCATTTAATTAACAAACCGGGCTACAAAGAAAAACAAATCACAGTCCACGTCTGAATAGTCACATAATTTAGAGTAAAAATTTGAGTTGGATGCTTAGCCTGTTACAAAGCTATATGCTACACTGATGTTTTAAAGAGGTTCTTTGTCCTAAAGCCCTCAGAAGTACTTGTAATCTCCTGACCTTGACAGTCTATTGCTGCCTTCATTCTGTCTCCACCCTTGACCCCATTTTCAGCCTAGCCTCCACTGCTCTCACGTGCATATCAGACCCTCTTACCCCTTTTCCATTCTGCTCTCTTGGTCATGTCAGTTCCCATCTGTCTGTTTTTCTGTTCTTGCTTCTGAACTTCAGAAAAATGATTCGCTTTAAGTGCATGCCACCTAACCTCAAATTAGTAACCCCATTATTCATTTCTTGTTTACTACTAACAAAGCCATTCCCAGCATTTCCCACTCTTCTAAGTCCCTATGCCCACACTCATTAATTTTATTTAACAAATATTAATTGAGAATCAACAATATGCCATGCACTGTCCTGGGTGAGGGGTTTTACAGTAGGGGATAAAACAGATCCATTCGCTGCCCTAGCAAAATCTATAGTCAAGTGAGGGAAACAGAGTGGTTTCTCAGCCCTGGCTGGATAGCTGAGTTGGTTAGAGCATTGTCCAGAGCGCCAAGGTATCAAGGGTGAGGTGCGGACAGAGCACATAAAAGAATCAACCAATGAGTGCATAAATAAGTGGAATAACAAATTGATGTCTTCTTCTCTCCCTTCCTCTCTCTAAAATCAATCAATAAAATATATTTTTTAAAAGTAGTTTCTTGCCCTTCCTTTACTGGAAAACCCAGGTCTTTGGGGAAGCATCAACCCCCTCACCCTCCCTTCCCACATGTCATCTCTCGCTTCCTCTTCTTCAAGTCTCTCTGTCTTTGGTCCAGGCTCAGGGAAAATCCAGTATCATTTTCTTCCCCAAGAGCTCTTGAATTCTTCCTTCTTTCCTCTTCTAAGACCTAACACCTTATGGTTCTTAATATTTTTTATTCTGAAATAACTGATATTTATTTTAGACACTTTAAACTGTTCATATTAAATACAAAACTGTATTTTGACTTTTTTTGATAAAAGAAATGCGGAGTACATTTGCTAATATCTTTAAATTTAGAATTGGCAGTTTCTTTGAGTGCTAATCTTATATTTTTCCTTCTGAATTCTGTGTCCGGTCCCAAAATAATCAGTATGCGAGCCAGTGGATTGACATTCTTGGATCCGGTCTAAACATTCTGATGAACAGTTCCGCAGCAGATATGTCAGCATGACTTCTTTTTCAATGATTTTATTTGGATTGCCTTCCAGGTACTTTCTTTCTATTTTGCTATGAAAAAGTCCCACACATGTAGGCTTGGGCTTTCAGTTTTTAATCTTAGACAGGCTAACAAATACAAAGAAAAATTATTTTCATTTTCTGATCTAATTTTGAATTGGTAAGGAAGAATGTTTCAGTATCTAAGAATTCTTATAAAATTTCCTGTTAGAGTTAGTCATTACTTCTTATGCACTATTTTTTTACATTGAGGAACCAGGAACCAGGCCTGGCGTGGGTCTGTCTCAGGTCAGCCAGTAGTGTATGGGTTCTTGATTTCATGCAGGAAAGATTTCACAAACAAGTCCAGGTGATTTTGAGAGTATGTTTATTTAAGCTGGGGACAGCGGAACAAAGGAAGGGCTTAAGGTAGAAGAAGCAACAGGAGAGAGAAAGTCAGAGGAAAAGGGGGCCTTGGAGACAGGTTCAGGGAGTAAGCGTGGGATAAGCTGCCACTGCCCACAACTCCCCTAGTTGCAAGTCTCGTGGGGTCCTTTAGAATTTAGGAGAAAGAGAGCAGAGATACAAGGTGTGGCCGTACTCTAGCTAGAGCTTGCCATCGGTCTTTTGTCTTGAGGCTTTAATCTCTCTTTGGCTGGCCAGAATCCTAGGGGAGGTCTCAGGAGAGGGTCTTAACCAGAATATTCATTAGCTTTCCAGGTGTGTTCAATATGTTAATTCATCAGAATGTACATATAGAGACCTGAGGCAGGGGGTGGGCTAGAAGGGGTCGATGGAGAAAAAGGGAACATACATAATACTTTCAACAATAAAGATTTTTTAAAATGTATATATAGAGATGTCAGGGGTTATTTTCTGGATAGATTTATTTTCAAAGAATGTCATCGAAGAGGGTCTGGGACCAGGCCGTTCTATCTGGGCACTGTCTAGAACAGCCGTGGGCAAACTACGGCCTGCGGGCTGGATCCGGCCCATTTCAAATGAATAAAACTAAAAAAAAAAAAAGACCGTACCCTTTTATGTAATGATGTTTACTTTGAATTTATATTAGTTCACACAAACACTCCATCCATGCTTTTGTTCCGGCCCTCCGGTCCAGTTTAAGAACCCATTGTGGCCCTCGAGTCAAAAAGTTTGCCCACCCCTGGTCTAGAATGTGTAAACCATTTGCTATTAGGTGTCCTTGGTTGGGGAAATTAAAACTTTGTGATTCATTGGCTGTAAATTGCTCAAATAGTTTGGCCTTGTTTAATTGTTTTGTCTCAATTTCCCTTATTTTGCGCGTCAAGGAATTTTCCTAGCTTCTTACTATCCTGCCACAAACAGACAGTTGGTATCTACTCCTGGCACAATTTATCTCCCTTCTTTGGGTTAGGAAAGAGGCTCCACTTTTGACCACATCCTCAGTGTCCCAGTTGCACATTTTGTTTAATGATCATAATTGACAGTTTCTCAGAGCCTCAAGCACTTGGGAACTCCTGGTGGGGAAGCAAGCTCAAGCTGTTAGGAGGGCGGTGTTGGGGCTGAGAGAGCATTGGAAATGAACTGAAGCAAAAGAGGCACCTCCTATCAGGGAGATGTCTGCAGTCAAAATCAAGTTCAGCCCTGGCCGGGTAGCTCAGATGGTTAGAGCATCATCCTGATACACCAAGGTTCTGGATTTGATCCCCAGTCAAGGCATATACCCTAGTATAAGAATCAACCAATGAATGCATAAATAAGTGGAACAACAAATTGATATTTCTCTTTCTCAAATCAATCAATAAATTTTTTTTTAAATCATCAATTCCAAAGGACAAAGTGAATTTTACTTCACTTTGGAGTACATCTACATGCAAAGGGTTCGTCTAAGAAGCCTGAGGTGACATGTAGGAATGCAAATCTTAGATCAGAGAGGCCCTTAGAAATTCTGGAAGCAGGTATAGCCCCATGAAAGGTTCTTCTATGAACCAGATGAGGGAGTCATAAAGAAATCCGGGCCCCTCAGATAGCACAGGTACAGCACAGAGTCTTCAGTTCCAATAAGAATGTTAGGGAGTAGGTATCTAGGATTGTGGGTGGGTAAAAGGCTCATCAGACCACTTGGTTACATGGTGATGGTTAGTTAGGGCTCCCACTAAAGGGCTCTATTCTAAAACACAGGCCAGCTGAGACTGATTCTAAATGCCCCCTAGAGCTGTCCTGTCTCCCACTCTTCCCTCCCCTCCCCTCCC
>NW_005370223.1:4604171-4651021 GCF_000412655.1 Myotis brandtii
CACAGATATTTTTCCATTGATTTTTAGAGAGAGTGGAAAGGAGGGGGAGAGACGGAGAGAAAGAGAAACATCGATGTGAGAAAGACACATCGACTGGTTGCCTCTCGTACATGCCCCCACCAGCACTGGGGATTGAGCCTGCAACCGAGGTAGATGCCCTTGACTGGAATTGAACCCGAGACCCTTCAGTCCGAGGGCTGATGCTCTAACCACTGAGAAAACGGGCTAAGGCCTGGCTACTACCCTTTCATTGGCCGTGGGAGAGGGATGAAATGGTGTTCTCTCATCCAGAACAATTGATACAAACTGAAGTGGGGGCAAAGGTTGCCAGTGACCGACCTGAAACCATAGGACAAAGCTCATCATCACACACACACACACACACACACACACACACACACACACACACACAGCTCTGGGCTAGAAAGGCTGCCCATTTATCAGTGGTACAACATGTGACAAAGAAGTTGGGTTAATGAGGGGTCCATTCTTTCGCAGCAGAGTCTACAAGTCTTGTACCACCTGGTTATAAAGGGTCATGTTTTGGCAGGACCAATAACAGGATGGGTCTGAAAGAAACAACAAGAAGAGATTTAAAAGAAAAAATAAAGTTCCATTTTCTTGGCTAAAAAAAAACCCCAACAAACCACACAAAAACATTACCACTTGCATAATTACAAAAGGCCTGACTTAGCAACCATTCATGAGAAAAAAAGACCTGGGTTTTTTGTTGGTAATAATACAGTGTTAAAAAAAAAATCCAATGAAATCTTAAATTGCATTAGTATAACGTCCAGATAAAGGAAGCAAAAATAGCCCTGGCGATGTGGCCCAGTCGGTTGGAGTGTCATTCTGTACACTAAAAAGGTCATGGGTTCAATTCCTGGTCAACACACATACCTAGGTTTGGGGATTTTGGTTGGGACATGTGCAGGAGGCAACCAATTGATGTTTCTCTGTCAACATTGTTTCTCTCTCTCTCTGTCATCAATAAGCATATCCTTAGGTGAGGATTTTTAAAAAGGTTTTTTAAAAGGGAGCAAAAACAAAAGATGGTCTCACTGAACTCAGCAGTGGTCAGGCCTCATCTGGAGGCTTAGTGCCTTTTAAGGAGACACACACACAAATGAGCATGAATCCAGAGAAAGACACTTAGGCTGGAAATCTTGTCACCTAATATGTAGTCAAAAGTACTTGTGAGCTTGGCCGAAAGAGAAAATGCTGTCAGGAATGTGTCTTCCGGCACTTAAAGGAGGACCATCCAATGAGGTAGTAGCCTTAAGGTTTGTTAATCTATAGGACAAGCTGAGAACTAGATTTCAGTTTAATGAAAAGCAGGCATTTTAAAGAATCAAATCTGTATGACAATAAAATTCAATACTTTCCAAAATCATGAACTGTCCATCACTGAACACATCCTAGTGGATGTCAAATGGCCCTGTAATGGAGTGGGGAGGGGAGCTGAAGGTCTTCCCAGCCCCACGAGTCCATAATCATCTCAGCCACCCATGTTCCTACCTGAACTCCATCCCTTCCCATGTCTTCCAGGGTTTGCTCCCACAATCTCGCTGTCTTCTCTGGCATCTTAACTTTTTCTTTCTCCAAAGATTCTTTCCAATTTTTATGTGTAAAGAAGGAAACAACTTCCCTGGGTCTTTTGGTTTTGCTTAGAGTGGAGTTTGAAACGGCATTCTACTTTCTTTGGGGGACTGCCTTCCTGCCCCATTAGGGGTGATCATATGACCCTAGCCTGACCTATTAACATTTTGAACATAGTTATTTCAAGGATGGGCACATGACCCACGTTGTCCAATGAAAATCAGTTCTAAGATTTTTACTGAAACTATTAGGAACTGCTAGGGCCACTTATCTGTTCATCACAAAGCTGGAGTTGCCAGAAGCCAGCACGTGGAAAGAGGCTATAAGAGATGGAAGCCAGCACAAAAAGTGGGTGTGAGGGTGGGGAAAGGGAAAGAATATCCTGATGATATTGTCCAATCTCCAACACTTCCCAGTTACACAAGCCAGTACATTCCCTCTTTGGTTTAGGCCGCTGACTCTTGAAGCTAGAGTAGTCTGAACAATATGCTTGTGCTTTCAGTTTCTTTCTAACTTCCCTCTTTTCTTCTCACTCCTTTGCATGGCTTCCAGGGCCCATAGCAACTTGGCCCTGCCCACCTCTCCGGCTTCATCTCTCCACAGCCCTCTCCACTTTGCTGTAGACACACAGCCCTGGTAGGGAATGGGCAGGCTGCCTCCGAGCCTGCCTGGAGTCTGACCCCCTTGCAGTGTTTTTGCAAAGAACTTTCTTTTCACTCCTAAATGTTTTTGTCTCTGAGTCTGCCTTGCACATTGACCTGTCTGTTTCTCTCTGTGGCTTCTCCATTTTTCTGTTCTTTAGATTAGAATCTTGGTAGTCTAAGACATACTCCCCATCTGGGTTAGATGCTGGTGATATAACAGGGAAGTCAACGTTCACAGCCCCTACCATCTTTTCTTACATCCCGGGGCGGGAGGCGGGGGGCGCAGGGAGGGGTGCTAACTGAGGCAGCTTTATATGAATCATAATTCGGAGAGAATCTAAGCAGCTGCTCTTCTGAACCTTGATTTCACACCGTGTAGAAAAGCCATCATCATACTCTCAACAGCCACATTTTCCCATTGCAGATGTATGATATAAAATTCAAAAGGAACAGGACATAGTGTGAAACTCTCTTTTTACTTCCCTGGCTCAGTTCCCATACCTTCAGCACCCCTCCCCCAGGCAACTGTTATTATCAGTGTCAAATGTATCAATCCCAAACAAGTTTGTGCCTGTTCAAGCAAATGCAGATACATATATATATCCTCCCCACCCCATCCCTTTCACAAGTCGTAGTCTTTGAACCTTGCTTTTTTACTCAATATATCTTAGAGGAATAGTATGTCAGTACCTACTGTTCTTTTTAATGGATTAGTAATACTCAACTGTATGATGCACATATATTATTTAAATAACCTCCTATTGATGTACCTTACATTGTGTCCAGTATTATGCTCTTACCAACAGATCTGCAAGTATTTTCTGAGTTATATATTATTGCATACACATTGTGAATGATCTGTAAGATAAATTCCTTAAAGTGGAATTGTAGGGTCAAAGGATATGTCCATTTCCAAATTGATATCTGTTGTCTATTTATTCCCCAAAGTGAGCATATAAATTAACAGTCTATGAACAATAGATGAGTGCTTGTTTCCCAACAGCCTCTTGACAAAGTCTATTGTTAAACATTTTGGTTTTTGCAAATTTGTTAACTGGCATATTCTATTGTGAGGTTAAGTATCTGTTTGTGTTGAAAGTCCACTTGTATTTCCTTTCCTTTTCTAGAACTATTTGTTCATGTCTGCTACCCATTCTTCTGTTAGATTAGTGACCTATTGATTGGTGTAAGCTCTTTATATTTTATGGAAAGTAGTCTCTTTCCTGCCATATATATTGCATTTTTTTAGCTTGCTATTTAACCTTTCATTTTGTTTATGGGATCTTTTTTTTTTCTTTTTACTTTGTCTTGTTTATTTTTGCCAAGAACATGACTCTTTTCTCTTTTTTCATCCTTAATATATTCAATCTTAAAATTTATTCCTTCTTACGATTTCTCTGATATAAAGGGAGAATGAACAGAGCATTCATAGTGATGAAATACAAGTGACTAAATAAGCACATAAAAAGTTCAACCTCACAAATAAAAAATGCAAATTAGGTTTTATATTTTACTCCAGCAAATTAGCAAAGGTAGAGTGAATCCAGTGTTGCTATAATCTGTTGGCAGGAGTGCCAATTAATCCATACATTTGGGAAGCAAATTTTCAGTAAGTAACAAGAACTCTGGAAAAAAAAAAAAAGCTTTATGCAGTCATGGCATGTCTAGGAATTTATCGTAGGGTTAAAACCATCAAGATGGACAAAGATTAATGCATAGAGATGTACTTCTACCCAGCACTGTTTTACCAGGAGAATTGATGGCAATTTGAAAGCTGTTGTCTGACAAGTAAATCACAGTGTATTCATACCAGCTAAGGCCACACAACTACAAAAATGAAGCTTAGAGCTATGAAGGCCTGGGAAGATTATCACACTATTATATTAAAGACATGTTACAAAATTGCTTAGGCAGTGAGAGCTCAAATGCATAAAAATATATGGAAAACTAGAAAGAAATATGTCAAAGAGGTGCATGGTATTTTTCTTTTATGTGATTTCTCAAATTTTACAATGTACATGTATTATATAGTCTGCTAAAAATCAAAGTCAAAATTAGCACATACACAAAAAATGTAAACCTTTTTTTCTTTATCTCTTTCTACTGTGACCATAGGCCTTCATATGTTTTTGGGGTTTTTTTCACATTGGTATTATTGTAACGGTCTCTATGACCCAGTCATCTTTCCTCCTCTGGTGTCCTCCAGTATTCTGTTAGATTACTTGAAAACATTGTCTATTGTTACTCAAGACCCCACAGCAGCTTCCTGTTCCCTATTGCATGATGTTTAAATTACTCAGACTAGTACACCAGCCCTTTATAATTTGGCCCCGCTCTACTGAAATCATCCAAGTGTATTTCCTTCTATTTCCAGGAAAGCTCAGTACCCTAGATAGAGTGCCCTGGTTATTACTTGCCCCACCCCATGCCCTTTCTTTGACCCTGTTCACTCTGTTCACTGTTCTTGTAACTGCTTTCCTCATGCTCCCTTTGTCCCCAAATCTTACTCATTCTCAGGAGGTTCCATCTCATCCATATCAACCTTTCCCCTCACCCTTGGCTGAACTCTCAAAGCACATCCTTTAATCTCAGCCTCAATCTAAGGCTCCACAGCTCTGCCATCGTTGCTTGTGTGTGAATATTGGCTTCCTAACTGTTTTGAAGGCTCTGTGAAGACAGGCCACACTAATCAGAACCTTCTTTTCTCTTCCCACTCGGGTTCTGCTCATTGCTAAGCAGAAGGTAAGGCCTGGCTGACCGGTGAGGAGGCTGCTGTGATGAGCAGCTTCTTGGGCAGTGTCTTCTTTTCTCCTTTCTTCTGTTCCTGCCTGGACACCTGACTTCCGAGGAGGCCCTGCCCAGTGGCAGAAGCAAATTAGAGGAAGCCCTAGAACAGTGGGGAGCTCTTGGGGGGAGCATTGAGGGAACTTTAAAAATATGGCTGTTTGCTCTCCCCCTGCCCCTCCCCACAGCTGAGGTTTAGAATTAACTGGCCCAAGGTGGGACCAGCATTGATATATTTTCTTAAGCTCCCTAGCTGGTTCTGATGGCTTCACTACCCAGTCTTACTCCTTTTGAGCCCCAGCCCTTTTGGCATGCACGCATTCCGGCACTTTTCTGTCTTGTTTCCAGGCAGGAAGCCATCCTAGAACTGGCCAGAGACTCCAAAGAGAGGCAGTCTTTAGATAAATCCTTTGGCATCAGCGAGAGCCTTTGTTGTTTTTCAAAGGTGTTTGCTTTCAAATTGACAACTGTCTGCAGTGGAGCCTGCTCTGAAGATTGCCGTGCCTGCGCTGCCTTCCAGTCTAGGCTCTAGATAAGCTCATGGGCAGACAGACCAGACGAGGGCTAAAATAAACTCAGACACCCCCAAACAGAACGCTGTTGTTACACAGTACAGCAGGGTGATTAAAGCAGCCTGTTTCATATGGAAATGCAGTACGTTATTTGTGTGGCAAAGTGAGAACAAAATGTCCAAGAAAAGAGAATACATATGTACAGATCGGAAAACCTGAACCATTATAAAAGTTTTACTAATGTATCAGTACGTAGCTCCCTTTTTATATAAGAACAAAACAACAGCAGCAGTAATGATAATGATGAACAACTTTTAGCACTAACTGTGCACCAGGTACTCGATCTACAGGTTCTATCTGGATTGATTCATTTAATCTGACAACCCTACAAGATAGCTGCTGGTATTACCCTCGTTTTCTAAATGAGGAGATTGAGGCACTGCATTACTAAAGAACTTGCTAGCTGGTAAGTGGCAGAGCCAGGATTAGAAGACGTTCGGGGCTTCTGTTCTTAACAACTTACCAGGGCTAATTCTTAGTTCAAAGGAAAATTTGCTTTTTTGAAAATCCAAGGTTTCTCAAATATCCAAGTACACATTAAATATTTTCCATTAAGTTTTATAATCTTCAGTGGAAATTATTTCAAAGTATCCTGTAGACATCACTGCTTCCTTCAAGGACACTGAACACAATTTAACTTTTACTTAAAGCCTCCCTGTTAGCATCATAGACATTAATTTTGGGGGAGGCTAGATGGAGATTGGCAGTCTGACACTCTCAGGCTTTTTAAGGTTTAGAGTTAGGTCACGCTGATCCACGCACTGGACAATTGCGGTGTCTGTCTCCCCCGAAGCCCCTCCTACAGGTGACTGGCTGATAATAGTCCCTGCTCAGGCATTGGGCCAACAGCTGTGTTCTGATCTAAGCAAACTTGAGGCATCTCAGCCACAGCAGATGACGTGAAGAAGACCCCTGACCTCAGCAGCCCTGCTCTGGACCGGCCAGCAGTCTACTATATGAACCAGTGGGCAAAATTTAGCTAAAAATGGGCACGATGGTCCAGATTCTCCCTTCGGGGGGGTTTGCCCTGGGAAGTACTGGTTCGCAATGGGAGCTAAAAGAGTGTATAGAGAGAGCCCATGAGGCAGAGCAAGCAAAAGTGACAGGAAGCAGATAGCAGTCCTGAACAGAGGCTGTGAGGTGGGAAAGAATACCCAGCTGGCAATGGAGATGAGTACAGAGGTCACGGCCAAGATAAGGGGCAGGTGGAGATTGGGGACTGCCACATTCAGGCCCACCCAAAGACGTTGGCATTCCTAACAGTATGAAAGCACCGTGCTGTGCAAACAAACAACAAAACTGAGTCTGCTGGTTGTGACAAGAGCTGGCAGTTTACAGATTCCAAAGAGAGGATGAGGAAGCCAGGTTGGGGCAGGCAGAGAGACCGAAAGACCCCTGGGCGCAGCCAGAGGAGAGCTGAATCACATAAATGAACTGATCAGTAGGTGATGATGCACGAACTCCCGATGCTGAAGTCCTGGGTAGCATGGATTCTTGCTGGCGTCCTGGGTCCAGTCTTCCTCAGGTCTGGCTCCACTACACGCCTGTTCTTCCAGAGGCTTGGTGATTTGGCCTTTCGTGGTTCCCACGAGGCCCTGTGGGGCTGAGATCCTTGTGTGTGTGTGTGTGTTTTTTTTTAATTCCTTGGAACTCCTTCCCCTAATATTAGATGTAATTTGAGCTGTTCCTCGGAACAAAAAGAGCCTAACAAAAATACTCTACATGGCCCCAGATTGCTCTTTCCCCCGGCCTCCCCGCTCCCCCTTGGAATTATTGTTGTCCTATTTTTAGTTTTTCTGTTTCTTCCTTTGCTGCTAGGCTGTCAACCATCACTTTTTATTGCTGTAGTTGGCTTGCTTCTAGCCATTCTCTCTTTGTCATTAAGGCTACTTGTAGACAGGGCACTAGATCCACTAGCTTGGTGGGGCTAAATAAAGTAAAAGTAAACAGGTAACAGGAAGGCTGAATTTTATAGCATGCGACTATCTCAATATAGCTGTGATAAAAATTAAGTAAGCATTGAGAGCGTTTTAGTGTCACACGAGCTTTAGGATATAGTGTTTGGAAATGCACTTTGACTGTGCAGATGTCTTTCTTGCTTACTTTCTTACGTTTGGTTCCAGTCCAGTCCGTGACGGTCTTCCTGAAGTATCCCTTGGTTCTGAGGAACCACAACACACGAGCCAGCAGCGTAAAGGAAACAAGATTTATTTTAAGACATTACGCAGAACTCAACCGAAGAAAGTAAGCATGCAAGACAGCCTGTCTCTCCCCGATTCTGTCTCTCCATCTTTCCCTCTCTCCCTGGAGTTTCCTGGTTTCCTAACCTCACCTTGTCCTTGTTTCACATCTGCTCCACATTCCTCTCTGCGGACTATTCTGCTTCTCTGTCAGGTTTTTAGTTTCTTTTTCCTCCCAACACTGGCTTGCACATGGCTTTGGGGCTGCCATGCTGCTGATTTTGGCAGCTCTTCATGACCTCGCATCTTTAATGCCAACACCTTCTGATTCAGCCTCTCTGTGTCTGAGAATACGATTGACCTGTTTGGAGCTGTGTGTCTGTCTGCCCCTGGTCAAATGAGATGGTCAGAGAGCAGTGCCGGGCCCCCACTCCTGAAGGAACGCCCTTCCGGCCTGCAGGCCGCGCTCTCAGGAGAGTTTGGCAGGGAGGAAGTGACTGGCATTTCAACCAGAGTGAAATTTCTAAATTTCTGAGCTCTGATAGGTCCTGTGTTATTACACGTTTACTCTTCCTCTTTGTTATTCGCCGTTCAGCACTTACAGTCCTGCTAACAATAAACAAATTGTTCCTTGGTGCTATCACCTATCACCATCTAGTCTAGTCAGTAGTCATTTTGGTTTTCATATATGTACAAATACAAAAACATATTAAAGGTAGGTCTCCCCGTCAATATTTTTCTGTCATCTCTCAGGATCCTGTTACTCACTTATCTTCGTAAAACTGTTCTCTGGGTTAAACCAACAATGCAAATTCATTTTTAACAACAGAGCTGAAAGTTGTTCATGTTTCAGTAACAACCACTTTAAACACATTTTGGTTTTTATATATGTACAAATACAAAAACATATTAAAGGTAGGTCTCCCCGTCAATATTTTTCTGTCATCTCTCAGGATCCTGTTACTCACTTATCTTCGTAAAACTGTTCTCTGGGTTAAACCAACAATGCAAATTCATTTTTAACAACAGAGCTGAAAGTTGTTCATGTTTCAGTAACAACCACTTTAAACACCACATTGCATCTACACAGGGATGCTTTCCTGACCAACAACTTGTCACAAATGCCGGGGTGACTTTACAATTTGTCTAAAGCCACTACTTTCTACCATGTTCTTTTCACAAAAGTATGAAATAATTATGAGTCAACCATGGGTGGAAGCATTTGTTATTAGTTTTTCAAAAGATGCCAAGTGCTAGAGGAAATTTTTCTCCTAGGCCAAGAACAGTTCTATTTTAAAAACAATAAAATGCAAATTAAATGTTTCTTCATGTTTTAGTCTAGCATTTGAATGGTACTAAACAGTTTTCAAGACGTTTTCTCATGCATGATTGAACTTAATGTTCAAAATAAAGTTCTGGTGTTACTAGTATCATTTTATAGCTGGAAAATGAGCTCAGAGAAGTTATTTGACTTATTCAAATCACGGTGCTTTGTGCTTCAGATAAAAACTAAAGTCGTTTTACTCTAAATCTTGTGGTTTTGCATGACACTTTGCCCTTTCCTTACTTTATCCCTACGATTTTTGTGGGGAAGAGAGGCATCAGTATAAGTATTTCAAAATCCTCAAATTCTCAGTATACAGTCCTCAGAATAATCCTGATTTGTTTTTCTAACTCCAAGGCCCATACATGGATAATACTATAACAAAACTACCGCCTACTTATTTATGAAAAATTAAAAGTGATAGATTGAGGGTTACCACAGCCTAGTACAAAGTTTGATCTAGCCCCCACAGTTGAAATCACATACAGTATTTTAATTCAGTGTAACCTTTTCTAACTCTTTATTTTGTCAGGGATATAACATTAATTAGTGAGATTAAAATAAAATGCAAATCTCTAATGAAACCATTCTTGGACAGAATAACTCTCAATGCTATCTAAAAAGACCAGATTAGTCCTTGAAGTGATTGGTTGTGGTGGTTAAAAGAAGAAATCTTTTCAAAGGAGATAGGTGTGTTTGCTATTTATATGTACGTAGATCTTACTAACTACCCACGTGTTATTATTGCTAAAGTAGGCAAATAGGGTTTCTGAGGACACCCCCCACCCCCTTCACCCTTAGCAGTTCAAGTTACTCTAGGTATCCAAAAGTAATAAAAAAATTTTAGCTCTTTAAAAGTCTCTAATTCAGATTTTTCATTTATTTAGATTTTTCTGTCCACTAAGTCTAAAATGAGCAGAGTTTTGCTGTGTTTATTATTATACAATGGGCAGGCATTTGTTGAAATTTAAGTTGTCTGTGTGCACTATTTACTAAATGTTGTTAATATTACATTGGGTGCTTTATTACAGGATTCCCAGGACTGTGTTAAGCAGAGCAATTATAATAGTTTAGAGAGTATGAGCAAGAAACAACCCACATGTAATAAAATATGAAGAAAAAGAGGACACCTGGAACATGTGGGTTATTTTTATTTCAAATTAATTTTTTTAACTTTATTATTTTTTAAATTTATCTTTATTGTTGAAAGTATTACAGATGTCGCTTGTTTTTTCCCCCCCATTGACCCCCTTCATCCTGTACCCGCCCTCCCCAGGACATTACCACACTATTGTCTGTGTCCATGGGCTATGCATATATGCATATAAGTTCCCCAGTTAATCTTTCTCCCCCACCCCCACCTTCCCTCTGAAATTTGACAGTCTGTTTGTTCCATGTTTCTATGTCTCTGAATCTATTTTGTTCATCAGTTTATTTTGTTTATTAGATTCCATATATGAGTGAGATCATGTGATACTTATCTTTCTCTGACTGGATTATTTTGCTTAGCATAGTACCCTCCAGGTCCATCCATGCTGTTGCAAATCGTAAGAGTTCTTTCTTTTTTTTACAGCTGCCTAGTATTCCATTGTGTAAATGTACCACAGTTTTTTAATCCACTCATCTGCTGATGGGCACTTGGGCTGTTTCTAAATCTCAGCTATGGTAAATTTTGCTGCTATGAACATAGGGGTGCATATGTTCTTTCTGATTGGTGTTTCTGGTCAAATTCTTACTTCTTTATGTTGACTATATTCCTGCTCTCTTTGTTTAAAAGCATTTAGTATCACTTTGGGAAGAAATACGACCTACACATTTAGCCAACTATTTAGGGGAAAGGAAAGAGAGCACAGCTGGTGGGCAGAGCTGAAGCGGGGAGAGCTGCAGTTTGAGGCAGAGAGGAAAACAGGGACCCACGTTTCTATCTTTCTATTCTTTCATCTTCTGTTTGAGGATTTCATTTGCAAGGTCCAAGGTGGTCTAATTTGCCTGCCAGGCCTGCCGCTATGATGTTTGTGCTATAGGCAGTACAAAGGAATGGGGATGGAAAGGAGCACCAGCCCCTCATTCCTGTGCTTTTAAAGAGACTAACTGGAGGTCCCACAGAACACTTCTGTGATAATTTAGTCACAAATCCACAACTGGACTGGGATATATAATCCCTTATTTCAGGCAGTAATGTGCCCAGTTAAAAATGGAGTTCTGGAAAAATTGCCATTTTGCAACCATCATGGGAAACACTAATCTGGATAAGAATCACTAGAGAATGTTCAATCCGGGGAGGAAAGTCTGCTGAAGAGAACATTTATATGGTCTTAAAGTATTTCCTCCCAGATTGCTTATTGGTCACAGAGGGGGAAGTAAGTATACACTGGAGAAACCAAACAGCATCCTGACCCCGTGATGGAGATGGACATAACCAGCAGCAGGAGACGTCATGTGGCCTCCAGATGTGACCTTGTGAAGGACACGAAGTCGCTTCTGTGCTATTCCAGCTGGGAAGACATAACCTGAATCTAATCATGAGAAGGCACCAGACAAACCAAAACGAAGGAACAGTCTGTAAAAGAACCGACCTATCTAGACTTTTAAAAAATTGTCAATGTCATGAAAGATAATGGAAAGCTGATAAACTGTTCCAGATTAAAGGAGGCTAAAGAGACATAACAACCAAATTCAATTCATGATCCTGGACTGCAGCCTACACTGGCAGAAAACAAAATTCTATAGGGGACATTTGACTAAAGTGGTAGGGGTGTTTCGCAGAGAGAATGAATAGGACCTGCTAAGTGTTGAATCTGTTTTCTTCTCTACATCCCTAGAGCCACTGTCTTAATTCAGGCTCTCAGCATTTCTCCCCTCAGCCTATTTCTAGAACTTTCCAAGTAATATCACATTGTCTTTCCCTTCCAATCTGTCTGCCATATTGTCACCAGAGTGATTTTTTGAAGCACAAATAGGATTATGCCCTAGTCCCTGTCTTAGTCCATTCAGGCTGCTATAACAAAAATAGTATACACTAGATAACCTATAAACAACAGACATTTATTTCTCACAGTTCTGGAGGCTGGGAAGTCCAGGATCATAGCGCTGGCAGATTTGCTGTCTTTTGAGGACCCACTTCCTCACTGAGGGCCTCCTGTCTTCTGGAATCTCACATGGAGAAAGGGGCAAATGAGCTTTCTTGTCCTATTTCACAAGGGCATTAACCTCATTCATGAAGAATGGAACCATATGACCTGATCACCCTTGGAAGGCTCCACCTCCTAATACCATCACCTTGAGGATTAGGATTTTAACATATGAATTTGTGGGGACACAAAGATTCAATCTGTAGCACCCCTAATTAGAAATCCTCTGCGGCTTGCTATTGCCTATTCCTAATCTGCCATATGAGACCCTTCTCTGCATGGATCCAGACTTCCTTGTGGGTCATTTCTTTCTGGCACTCCCCTCTCAAATGGTTCCAATTATTGATTGGTCCTCCACCTTCAGTAGCCATGACATAACACCCAGGATGACATAATGAGGACAAGGATGGGATGGAATAAGCCAGTGAGATAGACAGTTACTTTAAAGCTTTTACCTAGTTTGAAATATAGGCGTGGCTATCATGTGAAATGACTCCATTCCAATTTTTTCAAAGAAATTAATTTTTCAGAGAAATAAAGAAGTGCCTACTACTTGTGCCAACTCAAGGAAAGGGCAAATGAAGATGGGCTTGTTGGCTGACTTCCATCCTAATATTTCCTGTGAGGTTATTAGATGCTGCCAGCTAAGGATCTCATTAGCTTAGTCCAAACTATTCTATCAACAGCCATTTTCCTCTGTCACAGCTGATGCTGAGAGTCGTGTGTCATAAAACGCCATATACTCCCAAAGTTTAGAACCCTGGCTGAATGAAAATAAATCACTGTTGTTGAATTAAGTGACCCATGGGATTCCCAAGAGAAGTTTCCTTTATATTTTATAGTTATGTGGTAAAAACTCATGATTTTCCATACCCATGTGGCTTTTCTGCTTATTCCCTATAATTTTTCTAAAACGTTATTCCATCATTCTATTCAATAAAAAAGATCGCTTACCTCATTTGCTCTCAGGAATAAGAAAGACTTGCTCTCAGGAATAAGAAAGTTTCACAGGAATTGCATTTAGCAATGAGATGATAGAATTCTTTTCCTCTGGACTTACCAAATAAGATTACCAGCAGACAAATGCTTCTCTAGAATTCAGGACAGAAGGCCCAGCTATTGTATATTTATTCCATAGATCAATATCTATACCCAAACTCACATTTTTAAGGCATCAGCTTTAACTGTTGCCAAGCATTCCCTTAAAAGTCAAGGCTCTATTGGTATAATGAACAGTATTAGAGGATTGAGAGTATACTTGTGAATTGCCTGAGTAATGCTTATTCATTTTGCACCATGGATTCTGTCAAGTAGAATTCCAATTGTGACCATACACCATGCTCATTTCTATGTAGAAGAGAGAATCTATGGCTCTCATAATAGCTCTGTATTTCAGAGGGATGCTGCTACATTATTTTATACCTAATCTATGTACTTGGTATGTCTTGATTTCTGCCTTGCCCTGTGAATTACAAAAGTAACTTACCTTATATTCTTGGAGTAGGGGAAGTAATATATCATTTGTGACAGCAGCAATTTCTGAGCCACAGATCCACTTAATATAAGTTATTATACTTAGACTCTAAAATCATCCAAGATTCCAGGAAATTTATGGAGAAAATAAGAGTTACCCTTTGACATTCCCGGAGAATAATACTGGTTCATCAATGTTGATATAAGTTTCCAAAGACTTGCCAAAAACTTTAAGTATTAAATGCTCCCACATGCAATAGATTAGTGATCTCGTTTTATAAGTACCGCGCTAACCGATTGCACCACTGGAGTTCCTAGTGATCACTTATTAATGGGACAGATGATATCTGCTCTACCCATCTCACAGGCTTGTGAGAATCTTATGAAGTAATTTATAGGAAAAAGTACAAAGTGTTATTTTAATATTAAATATTATTAAAAATAATAGTTTCTTTTTATTAAATTTATTGGGCTAACATTGTTAATAAGATTGTATAGGTTTCAAGTGTACAATTCTATGATATGTGTCTGTATCTTGCATTGTGTGCCCATCACCCAAAGTCAAGTCATCTTTCTACTGCTCCTGACTCTGACTCAGGAATGGTCCTGAAGACCATTCCTGTCCAGAGTAAAATGGACTGGCTCCGTGCTTCTGAATGTGGAGCCTCTACCCCATGTGAAAAGGCAAACTGGGAACTAGGTCACCGATCTGGAAGCCCAAAGAAATAAGTAAATGTTTCAAATGGTAACTGGGGCATAAACATCTTTGTGAATTGATATGGAAGGAGATCCGTCCTGTCAGTGCCCCAGTTAACACTCTTGTGATGGTCTGTTCTGACTCCGACTGTTCTTGAAGTGGTGCAAGTCTATCCACAGGCCTTTCTTTTCCCTGATTGTCTGTCTTCTCTTCCCATGAGCCCCTTTGTTGCTGGCTGATAAATTATGTCTCAATGTCGCTGTTGGCCTTTTGGCAGCTATGCCTGCAATTTTTAATAAACAGCTAGCACAAAGGAGTTGACTCTGATGGACCAATAGTCCAAGAATACACATCACAGAGAGACAGGCATCTTCAGTTAGTTCAACAGTCAGCTTGCTGGAGAGAGCTCCTGGAAGCAGATGAATTGGAGTATTGTGACTTTTTTGTTTTTGGCCATGATTTCGTTGTGTAAGGTTAGGCAAAGTGCAACTGCGCTGAGGCACTCTAGAGGAGAAGGGGTAAATGTCACGGGGCTGAATTTGTTCACTGAGCTCAGAAAGAGCCTCTGGGGGAACAGGGGAAGCAGCTGGAAGGTGAGAGGGGGCAGTAGATGGGCAAACTTACCCCCTCAAGATAAGTGGAGAAGGGTGCATAACGTGGCTGTGTGGTCTTAGCCCAGCTCAGGCAGGGTGGTAATGGGGCTGGACTTCCCATGAAGAATGGAGGGATAAGTGACAGGAATGGTGGCAGGGGTGAGGGGCACAGAGATGAAATTACATAACCTATTAGACACATTATTTAGTAATTAAAAGAGCCCAAGAGTCATGATTTTCTTTTTAGAGCTATAAAAAAAGGCAAATGTTAAAATATGAATAGCATGCAAACTCAAACCAATCATATCAAAACCTCAGGTACTCTGCCCTAGCCGGTTTGGCTCTGTGGATTGAGTATTGGTCTGCAGACTGAAGGGTCCCGGGTTCAGTTCTGGTCAAGGGCACATACCTTGGTTGCAGGTTCAATACCACCGCCCCCTCCCCAGCCCTGGTTGTGGCACGTGCAGGAGGCGACCAATGGATGTGTCTCTCATGGCGATGTTTCTCTCTGCCCCTCCCTTCCACTCTCTCTAAAAATCAATGGAAAAATATCCTTGGGTGAGAATTAAAAAAACAACACCAACAAGAACAGCAAACAACCCTCAGGTACTTTCTGTGGGCAGCCTAATTTCTAGTTCCTGAGTGAAACTGCGGGCATGTTCCTGCCCACGGGGGCAGAGGTGGGGTTTCATGGCAGTGGTGACGCCTGCAAGGTGTTCTGGCAATGCAGGGGAGAAAGTGACAGGTCGTGTATGGAAAAAAACTGGAATGCTTCCCTGGGCTTGGTGCGTTCACTGGGCAGGAACATTGAGGTGGGTGGGGCAGAGCAGGCGGGCATGAATTGTAGGGGAGGTACTGGGTCCCAAAACACCTTTACAAAATTGGAAAACCTGTGCCATTAATATTAGTGGGGAAACCATAGGACCCCCAATCTGTTGATCTGAAAAACATCTATTATATAATCTTTTACAGCATCTTTTTAGTCCCAAATGAGAATAATAAACCTTCTTCCCAAGACAATGTATAAAAAATGCTTAGCAGATATTGGTTACTAAGAAACATTTTTCACAAATTTAAAATTTAGTGTATAATTAAACCACAAATAAAGACTCTCCCCTTTTGTCAAGAAGGTAGGCCCAATAGGGATGCAGGATAAATGCAGAGCTAGTGCCAAGCTCTCCAGGAAGTAACTAGGTCTTGCACAAGGTGTTTTGAAAGAACTGCCAGACATGGGTGATTAACTACCCTGGGGGGAGGAGGGCAGACAAGGAAGAGAGAAAGCAGAATGAAGAGGCAGTCTGGAGGAGAAATAATAAGTTTTGCTTTAGGCATGACATGGTTGAGCTGATGGTAAGCCATCCAGCAGGCCTAGAGGAAGGTCAGGGCGAAAGCTGTCAATGAGTTATTTGCTTAGAAAGTGGGCCCTGAAGTCCTGAGGTGGGCGAGTCCACAAAGTGAGAGTGTGGGTTCAAAGAGGAGCATGGAGGTCAGAACAGTGGAGCCTCTCAAGTTAGGATGTGGGAAGAGAATGAAGTGCGGACAAAAGTGTTGAGAAGGTGGGTCTGAGAACTGGAGAAAACACACTATTGCTAGGTCTCTGACGTGGGGCAAGAAGAATTGGTAGCATCAATTGACCAGTAGATTGGCAAGGAAAAAGTCCTTGGGCGTGTCGAATTGAGTTCATAGATGACCTTTAAGGGCACAGCTTCATGAGATTTCTGAGGATGGGAGCCAGCCGGCAGGGTCTGAGGCATGACTGATGGTGAGGAAAGTCAGTGAAGATTTTCTTTGGCCAGGTTTGGCTTTAAATTCTAGCGCCAAATGGCAAAGATTAAAGGTCTGAGTCATCAGTGTGGAGTTCGGTTTAAAAGGTTCTGTGGGCCTTTTTTGAAAGGCAATTAGTGAACCAAAGGAAGGCAGTAAAGGTTCGTCAATATTTTTGTAAGCCTTTGAATTTTCAAAGCGCTTTTTAGCACAGCCCCTCTTGTTTTACACACTCCCAAGAAGCCCCTGGAGGCAGGTACCAGCATTTCCATCTTACAGATGGGGCCCTTAAAGGGGCTAGATGTTGTGGCTGGCTTAAGATGTCACCGCTGGTGTGTGGCCGCAAGGGGACTCAAATTCTGTCTCCTCATCCCCTGTGTTCTAAGATGTCATTTCAATTCACAGTTAACGAGGAGCTTTTAGGCAAAGAACTAGGATTCTAGGCCTCAGTGTTCTGTTTTGGGCCAAAGTCAGGACATGTGGTTACTTGCTGGGGATAAATATTCCATGTTTGTTTTGGTGAGGAGGATGGGTCACAGTCGGCCGGATTAGTGTGGCTCAGAAATGAGACAGAGTACATTTACTTCATTCCACCATGGAGGGTAGCTAGAACAGCCGCTCTTGGCAGCATCGGTCTCTCAGTAGGTTAACTAGAATGTGCCCAGTACCAATTGTATGCCAGAGTCCAGAGCGCTTCAGGGTACAAAGATCCATCATGTCCCCAGATAGTAACAGAACAGAGAGTGAAACAGAGAGTTGTGTACATACACACAATCGCTGTGGTAATTATAAAATTGCTTAGAAGAAATAGTCATTTAAAGGTTGTTTTGGCAGTGTTTGGCACAGTTTTCATTCTAAATGCATGGATGTTAGGTAAATAAAATTATCAAACGAACGAATAACAGATAAGTAATGAAAATCTAAGCGAGTTCAGTGGGGAATTAAAGAAGTACAAGCATAGAATGTGTACGTGTGTTGCATGTTGGAGGTGATGATGGGCAGATGGGGTTCAGTAGAAAGAGGAGGATGGCTGTGGGGATCTGGCCAGTTTGGACCAAGACTGAGAGGCAGTGGAGTGCAGAACAGATGCTGGAAGGTGGCCAAAGGCAGCCGGTGGGAATGAAATCTGCAGCTGAGGATAAATGAGGCTGGAAGAGAGCAACGAATGGCCAGTAAACAGCCAGTTGCCATGTTTTCTCCTCGTCTCCATCTCTGAGAGAAGCTCCCAGGCACATACCTTGTTCGGGGCTAAGGTTTTGACGGCTGTTGTTTGCAGTTGGAATTCTAATTTAGGCAACAGCTCCCTGCCAATTAGCCCAGCTTTTTCTGATGGTTTCTACGCCACTTCCCTGTCCTGGCATTCTACAAAAACCTTGGCTCAGAGAAGAGAATGTGTCCTTGAATGCAGACAAATTTTAGAGTGAGCAGCAGCATCCTTTTCCAAAAAGATGGAACTTTGTGCAGCCAGTAAGGCACAAAACATTAGGTTTGTGAATGTTGATCAAGCAGGACTCTGGAGTTTAATTTTAAAACAGAAGTACAAAAAAAGTCACATTTATTCTAAAGCATGAACTGTCACCATCTCATCTTTTTCATCTTACGCTCTTTTCTAACGTTTGAATTTTTATCAAGTATATGCATTACTTTTTAAAGAAGCCTAGAAACAAGTTTAACTTTGTTTAACCCAACAGATCTGAAATTCTATAATTCTATAATTCCTCTCCCCCCGCCCTCCCTATAACATCCAGAGTGCAATTTGGGAAATATTTTCCCAGGTTCACTTTCCTTGTACCATTTTTCAAGATCCAATAGTTTTCTTGTTTAAGTCTAGGAATGTACTGGTTTTAGAAGACTTTGATCCGAGGGTTACAGGGAAGCCCGTTTTTATAAACTTGACTTCAGCGGAATCACTGTAATTGAGTTCAGTTATGCCAAAAGGCTAAACGTTTATTAGTCTTTCCTGCCTTCCAAAAAACTCTGCTGATGCAAATCAAGTTGTTCTTTCCACAGAGCACTCACTTTTAGCTGACCTAAGTTTTTTTCCACCCTCTGTTTCCTATAAACCTGGCTCCCAGTTGTTCTGTGTTGCTATTCGCCTGCATCCTTGCTAAACTCTTTAAGATCGGGAATGCCGTTTTCTTGTTAGAACAAGCATTTGCTGAGAGTAGATGTGAAAGGCACTCTGCCAACACTGTCTCTCTTTCTTACAACAACCTGGCAAAGGTGATATTCCTGTTCCCATTCGACTGATGAGGAAGCGGAGGTCCAACAGTGACTTGGCCGAGGTTACTCAGCTTTGAAGGGATGGGCCTAGGATTCAAACCCATGTCTGTGACCCTCCAGAATAACTGTGCTCTTTCCGCTCGATTCTGATTCCTTACACTGTTCTGCTGCTCGAAGCAGGTCTTCTTTTTCCCCCGACAACTATTTCTCTGCTACTTGAAATGCATCTCCAACAAAAATGTTCCAACTCCTCAAGGTTTGTGCTAAAACAATCAGAGGTTGATAAAAATGCTCCTAATGGATTTTATAACAAAGATAATGCTTTCAAGATTCAAATCTTCTTCCTTATCATCTGTTCTAGTTTGAAACAAATTTGCAAGAAAACCCTGTGTGGTTTGAAACTATTATTATTTTAATCTCAGCGGAAGAGATACAACTGTCCAAACTAATTAAATTAAAATGCTATTTAGACTTGAAAGAGTTGCACGTCTAAGGGGATAAGATTCACAATCTCTCATGTGTAAGTTCTGCATATCCCAGCTGTCCAGGATGCTACACTGCATTAGTTGTGCGTCTCTTTAGACTCTTGTTGGCTCTGACAGTTTCTCAACTGTTTTCCACGACCTTGCCAGTTTAGAGGGGTGCATCTCTTTCAGTTGCCTCCTTACTCCCTTTCCTACCTAATTTGTGGCAGTAAACATTAGGGTGCCCTTTACAGTTTGGGCATAAACTTGTGAACAAATTACCCCAAATAGGAAATGTGGGAGCCCTGGACTGGGAGAGCCAGGAGCACAAGCAAATGCTAAATGAACCAGAGTATAGACAGTGTTGCCTGCGTATTACTATCTTCTTGTTTGTACTGCTTTTCCTTTTGCGTTTCCGCTTTCATTTTTTTTTTTTTTAAATCTTCTGTGACTAGCAAGTGCCTGAGAGGTGAGGGAATGAGATTTTTCAGCTTTTCACGGCCCTCTGTGCGTCTCTCTCCTCGGTGTCAAGAGCACAACTCGGGAAAAAACAAAGCCCAGTGGACCTGACTTTGGCTCACATGTGCGCACTTGCGGTCTTCATTTCTGGTCCTCGTCTTAAAGTCGAGAAATGCTTTGCTAGGCTTATTCTGGTATTTCCATAATCCCTGTGCCTGTGCCCAGAAATCTTGCTACAAGGTCCCTAGGAATGGATGATAAAGCCAGACTTCTGGTTTTATCATCACTGGGGCTTTCTTTGCATCCATAAAGTAAGATTTATGCTAAGCAAATGAATGTGTAGACTTTTTAATTTTTAAAATAACGTCCTTATCTTTCCCCCTTTAGGACTTACTGATTATGACAGTCTTTCAACATTAAGGTTTTAATGCCAAAATTGCTGCTGCTTTTTTTTTTTTTTCCAAGGGACTGGGTAACTACTTTTAGATAGTTCTGACTCCTCGGCTCATTTGCTAGGACAGCCAAATTTTGCCAGGGGTTTTGAGTTCATCTCTGTGAACTGGTCAGTGCCTCAGTTGGATAAATATGACATTGTTTCAACAGCAGTTGCCTGATTGATCATCTTCTCTAGCTGGTGTTATTGCTATTGTTGCCTTCTTGTCAGAATGTTGGCTTTCTTGAAGATGACTTGATTGTGTCAACTGCAGGGGAATTATACATTTCAGTTAAATCTTTCCCTATCTTGGCTCTATATGGATTTGCTTGTTTGGAACACATTTATTTATGACTGCTTACCCTTCTCATGGCTTCTCTCTTCTTTTGCTCTTTCTCCTCCACCTTCTCCTTTCTCCCCCCTCTATGCTGAGGTGAGGTGTGATTAAGTCAAATAAATGAAAGTGTGAAGAATGGTGTACATGCATGAAGTTCTCAGGGAGTATTTGTGGTGTGTTAATCCAAAATGACTTCTTCAGGGAAGTGGATTAGAGGGAGGGCAAAGGGATCAATTGTACAGTGGTGGATAGAAACTAGACTTTTGGTGGTGAGCGTGACGCAGTACAGTTGACCCTTGTACAACATGGCTTTGAACTGTGCAGGCTCACTTATAATGTGGGTTTTTTAATATAAATATACAGTCAGCCTTTTGTATCCCCAAGTTTCATATCTGTGGATTCAAGCTAACATAGGATGTGGAGGGCCAACTATATGCATTGTTCTATATCATCCTATGTAATAAAAGGCTAATATGCAAATTGTCCCCTCGACTAGGAGTTAAACCGGGAGGAAGTTCGACCAGGGGGCAGGGCTGGCCAACTGCCCGTGGCCCCTTCCCGCGGCCGGCCCGGCCGATCAGGGAGGGCTGGCTGGACCCCACCCGTGCACGAATTTGTGCATCAGGCCTCTAGTTTTATATAAAAGACTTGAGCAGCCATCAATTTTGGTATCTGTGGGGGTCCTGGAACCAATCTTCCAAGGATACCAAGGGATGACTGTAGTTAATTTTGGGGGAAATCAAAGGTTATACATTTATTATTTTTATTTTATTTTTATTTTTTAAAGGTTATACATTTAGATTTTGGGCTGCATAGGGGTCAGAACCCCTAACCCTCAGGTTGTTCAAGGGTCAACTATATATACAGATGTAGAATTATAATGTTGCACACCTGAAACTTATATAATGTTATAAACCAACATCTCCTTTAAAAAAAAAGAGAGAGAATTTTTTTGACCTGAGGCTATATTTGGGGATCGGGTGAGGAGGGGGGAAGAGGAAAGGGTTGGATGGGTATTTCTGAGTGAGAAATCTTCTGTCGTTATTTGCTTATACCAGGGATTGGCAAACTTTTTCTGTAAAGGGGCAGATAGGAAATATTTTAGGTTTTACAGACCATGCAGTCTTGGTTGCGACTACTCAGCTCTGCGGTTGTAACAGGAAGACAGACATAGACAATATGTCAATGAACGAGCATGGCTGTGTTCCAATAAAACTTGGTTTATGGACACTGATGTTTGAATTTTATATGATTTTCACCTGCCATTAAATGGTACTTAAAAATATTTTTAGCTATTTACACATGTAAAAACCATTGTTATTCTGTAGGTCATACAAAACCAGGGGAAGGGATAAGATGAGCCTGCAGGTTCTAGTTTGTTGACACCCCACTTAGTCCAAGATCCCTCTTCTACCAGCCACCAAACCAAACAAGAAATAAACAAGCGGCAAACTGAGAAACAGGGTTATAGGAGTCAGGGGCAGGTGTCCTCTGGAGGATCATGCCATGCAGGTAGCAGAGGGGCAGAACAGTGCTCCAGGCAGAGGGACATCGCTATGCCTACTAGAGCTGGAGGACAGTGTCGGCTAGGCTGCTGATGCTGAAACAGCTACCCTTTATAAAGCACTCACTGTGTGCTAGCCACTCTACTTGCAGTGTCTGATGAACGCTTCACTCTCTTATGTGGCAGGTGTATTGTCCCAGTGTAAGAGGTACAGAGCTGCCGAACACCTTGCCAGAGTCACACGGCTTGTAAGTAGCAAAACCAGGATGCGAGCCCTGGCCTGGCTGACCGGGCCCACAGCTTCCTTCCTTCCCCCTCCCCAGGATGGCCCCAATATCCTCATCCTGCTGGACTTATCCCTAAGCAAGTCTTATGCTAAATGGGAGACAGCTTTAAAAAACTGGCCAGTACCTGTAAGGATGAGCAAACGCTCTGAGCTTCTGACTTCCTCCCTCTGCCACTTTAGGAGTGGGCGGGTGGCGGGGGGGTAGTAGGAGGAGGCGGCATCAAAGAGGTTTAATGGGAGAGACCAGTGAGCTTGCTCCTGGCTCAGTTGTTTACTACCTGTGTGACTCACTTAGCTCCCTGAGCCCCCATTTCCTTGTCTGAAAAATGGGGAGTAAGAGTAACTGTGTGTAAGAATTGAATGGCTCACGAGGCTTGTGAGAATGTAATGAAACGATGCCTGCAAGCCACTGACATAGTGCTTGTCACAGAGGTACTCGTCAATGCTGGCACCCTTCAAGCGGCCATTGTTTGCTCATTCATTCCAAAAGCATCTATTAAGTGGCTGTTGTGTGCTGGGCACCACATAACTCAGGGATTACCACACGAGGCATCCAAGGAGCTGGCAGTCTAGCAGAGTAAGAGGCATATACGCAAAGAAGCCTGGCAAAGTGCCCCGGGAGCACATGGGACCAGAGAGCACTGGGGAAGAAGTGGCTATTTCCAAGTGAGTAGGTGAAGGGGCACGGAATCGGCGTCCGTCCGAGCAGATGTTGCAGAATTTATTCCCAGGGAACTCAAGCTGATCCCTGTCATTCCTGTGGCTGATCACTCACCAACATAAATCTTGTCTCCTGGAAAAGATTTTTAAAAAGCCATTTTTCCTAAAAGCATTAAAAAAAAAGTCTATGCAAATTTTGGAAAGCAAAACAGGAAACCAAATGATAGGCGAGGGAAAACACTCCTTCCTTCTCAAGTCTCCTGTGCTTGGAAGTTTCCTGCCAGGATGTTGACCAGAGAAGCAGCCTGACCGCGAGTCCGTTATTCCTCATGAGTTTCTTTAAAAAGAACCTGGTTTCATTTTTTTTTCCCCACATTCCGGTGGCCTTGGGAAACACCTCCTACAGAAATAGAAGTATTCAAAAGAGATTTGGGGAGAAGTGATTCCTTCTGGGTCTAAACTGCCCGTGGATAACATTGGCATACTGCCTTTGAGTCTGCGCTGAATTTTTGTACAAAGCACGTTACAGCCTGAAAGGGCTGGGGCAGGCTGTCGGAGTTTGAGTTCTGGCTCCACAATGAATACTAGTAGTTACATGACCTTGTGGCTATTGGGAGAGATGAACGATCCATGTAAAGTAATGACCATGGCACTTGGCCCAAGAAATGTTAGCACTTTATTATTCATTTTTATCTCCTTAGAATTCATCTATTACAGCCTCTGAGGCTAAGTACAAGTCTGGCCCGCCTTCCCCATGTGGGCCGGTCACTGCCGGTCACTCTGCCCCTTTCTTGGTTCAACATGCCATGTGTTCTCCCCTCCTCGGTCTTTTCACTGCTGTCCCTTTACATGACCACTCTCACCTCCTCGCTTCACCTCTGTGACTTTTACTCATCCCTTGCATCTCAGCTCAAATTGCGTGTTCAAGGAAGCCTCGTCTGACATCCCAGTCTAGGTTAGGTGTCCTGGTGAATGTGCCCGTAAGTCCAGTCTCTTTTTCATTGTGACATCGTCACACTTGTCGTTACTTGTTTATGTCCAATTTCATACTGGAACGGAAGCTACGCGAGAGCAGGGACCATGTGTCTCATTCACTGCGGGCCCCCAGCATCTAGCTCAGTCCCTAGAGTAAAATGGCACTCTATGGATAGCTGTTGACTGAGAGGTAGGCTGGCAGGTAGCCTCTTTTTGGGGGGATTTTCTGTTACTTGCAGTCAAAGCTAATCCTCAGTAACACAAAAATAAGGCAAAGGGTGCAGAGTAAAGGAGGAGAGCACAGAACAGTTTTCATATTGCCCCCAAATAACCAGGATGCGATAGCAATGTCTCAGAGGAAGAGCTGGTTGAGTTGGTCGGGTGAGTAAGATTCTGGCAGATCTGGGAGGCAAGGCCAAGGTGTTGTTTCAAGGCCGTGAGCAATGCAGAGTCATGAGTTACGTGCTGAGCATCAGCAATGCCCTCCAAAGCGTCTTCAGGCATTGGAGGGCATGGCTGACTGTAGAGGGGAGAGAGGCATCAGAAGGGCTATGGCAGCGTGAACCAAGGGTTGGCTGCTGGAGCTCAGAGCGAGAGGAATGGAGTGTGGGAAGGATCTCACAGCTTTGTTTCTGCGCAGTGAGGACAGAGATTTCATAAGGCTCACATTGCTGGTGTATAATTCACTGAATTTAACAACATAACAATGATAATGGAATTATTTTCCTTTTATAAACAACTCAGAGAGAGAGGGGGTTACTAAGGCAGGGTCATGGAGACCTGGACAAACCAGCTCTCAGTGCTTTGGGTAGCCTTGGCCATGGAGTCAAATCTGGAGTTATCCGAGAAAGAGAGCGTTATTTTGTCTCAGCTTTAAGACAAGATTCTAGGATGGAATATTTGTTTTAAAAATTCTTTTCATTAAGAGCTGGAGAATAATTTTGAGCTATTATGAAGTTACAACCTCTTAGCTTGCTTTTTTAAGTTTTATGACACAATGGCAGAGAAAGCCAGAGAAGCCCCTATATCTCCACTCTTCTTATCTCCTTCAGTAACAGAATCTCTGGTTTTCCAGCTGGAAATATGGATACCCAGAAAACACACCTTATTTAGCAGCTTCCCTTGCGAGATGTGGCCCTGTTGCTGAGTTCTAACTAACGAGATGGGGGCAGAAAGATCATGTGGAAGCATCTGGTAATTTTCCTTAAGGCACCCCGTGTCTGCTCTCTGCCCTCTCTCTTCTTTGACCCTTCCTCTGTCTTGCTGCTACCACACGGATGTGGCCACTCCTAGGGATGACAGAGTGAGGGGACAAAGCGGGTTGGAGCCTTGAGGACTGCAGAGTCGCCACACCAGCCCTGGACTGCCTACCTGGACCTTCAAAGGAGCCTGAAATAATTGCATATTTGTGTTCGCCTCTCTTTGGGCAGATTTTCTGTTACTGGCAGTCAAAACTAATCCTCAGTAATACAAAACCCAAAATTTGGTTCTATTAACTCACGTACCTTATTACAAATATTTTAAAACTTCTCTCCTCATTCATTCTGCCCTCCCCACCATCTGTCTCACATGTCATTGATAAATGATCTCTTAAAGTCCTGGCTGGATCATATCACCTCTCACCTCTTGTAACCCATGTTTGAAATCTTCAGTGTCTTCCCTTTTCCCTCTCACCATGTTACGCCTCCCCAGCCTGGTATGTAAGGGCTGCGATCTACACCCACCCTACCTTCCCAGCCTTCCTGCAGCACTCCTTCTGCTTGGCTTAAACGGCCCTCTTTTCCTGAACGGTCGATCTTCTTCTCTGTCTCTCAAAGTTCTCCACAATCAAGGCCCATCTGTACTATCCCCTTTCCCAGGCACAGGACAGGACCCCTCTCTCCACGCTACATCCACACCACTGAGTCTCTCTCACCTGACAGTTATACTCCGGGTGCCCTTTAATTATTCTGTCCTTATTTTATTTCCATCCTAGAGAGCAAATTTTGTGAAAACAGAAACTATATTGATTCCTCTGTGTAATCTCTACTGCACTTGTTTAGGACACAGGCCTAGTAGTTAGTTGTGGGGTTGAATGGCCAAGGCTTCTTGGGATAGAAAGAAATCAATAGGATTCATGGGTGATTGATTTGCTTTAGATTTTACTGTTCAATTTCTTTCATGTCTTCCAGTTCTTCTTGAAACAAAACCCTATACTGTCTTGCATATTTAGTTCTCTTCTCTTATTAAATTGTAACCTCTTGATATCAGAGACTTTTTGTGCGTGTTTTAAAATATATTTTTATTGATTTCAGAGAGGAAGGGAGAGGGAGAGAGAGATCAAGACATCAATGATGAAAGAGAATCATTGATCAGCTGCCTCCTGACAAGGCCCCATTGGGGATTGAGCCCGCAACCAGGAACTGTTTTAAACTTATTTTCTATTTCCTCCCTGTCGTCTCTCCACCCCTACCCCTAATAGTTCCTACCTCAGTATCAGACTCGCTGAATTGTTTAAAATCAGGAACTGTTTTAAAGTTATTTTCTATTTCCTCCCTGTCTTCTCTCCACCCCTACCTCTAATAATTCCTACCTCAGTATCAGACTCGCTGAATTGTTTAAAATACTTGTTAAAGAAATGAATGTATGAAGTCAAGGTACCTCTTCCTTGACATTGTTCACATTTCTTTTCCCAAACCTTGTTTTTTCTTTTCCACATTCAGGACTTCCACTCATTCTGATGCCCTCAGCTTTCTTCTGCTAAGTTGCCCAAGCATCATTCTTCAGGGACCATTCCCAGCTCTTTTAAGAACTCCCAGGTGTCCAAGAGCCAAAGAGACAAAATAAGCCAGCCTTTCTTTAGTCTCCATAAAATGAAAAAGTGGTGCAGGACCCAACGGCTTGAGGTGCTAAATACTGTTTAAAAGGCATGATCCTAACACAGGCAGGGTTTTTGATATCTACATGGATATGTTTAATTTTTTATATATTTAAATAAAAAACTGATATGAGGCCAACAAGAATAATGCTATGCGGTCAACACTCCAAGATAAATATTGTTTCTATAGCCAATCAAGGTCTGTTCTTGTTTGGTTTTTGTCTGAGCATATCCTACCACTTTTCAAATTGGAATTAAAAGTAGATTACAGTCTGTTCATTTTCTGATTGCAGGCTTTCAAAGTATCACCAGGAAACATGCCCAGGAAGAGATTCTCTTGTTGCTTTGAAACAAAGCTGGGAATGATGCCCAGGACAGCACCCCCAGCAGAGGGTTTATAGCCAGTAGATTCCCCATGGAGACTGCCAAGGAGAAGGATTTCGTTTCCAATGACCACACTGTTTCCTAGCAAAGCTTTCTCCATCTACTTTCCCTGGCATCCCTCTTGGATGGTGTCGTGTCTGATCAAAACATACTCACTTATAAAACTCCCAAAAATGAACACAAAAGAATAATACTACGAGTTTGAGTGGCTTCACTATCTGCATACTTTTTCTACACCTTTTCCGTAGAAGCAACATCACTTTGAACAGCCCAGGGGAGCAGGAACTCGTGTCAGGTGGAGACTGCCTAGCTCTTCGATCACTCTTTTTCTCCTTCTTCCTGGGCACACAGCTAGATTTCATTTCCCAGCTTCCCTTGCAATTGGGTGTAGCCCTATGGCTGACTTTTGGCCAATGAAATATGAGTAGCCTGGCCCATAAAACCTCCCCAGGCTCCAGCATCTTTCCTCTTCTGCAAGGCTGATACAGAGTGGTAGGGCAGCCCTGGAAGCTGTGTATTAGAGATGGTGGAGCCACATTGGGAAGGAATCTGGGTTGGACTTGACCATGGTGAAAAATGAAGTTCAATTGTGATATTAAAGAAATTATATATTTTTATAATTGTTATCTTAATTAAAATACCCATTAACCTTTATTTATTATCATTAAACAAACATGCCTAAAGTTGGTGATAGCAGAAAGTAAAGTTTTAAAAATTCATATACTGTTAGTTAGCACTGCATATCCTGAGTCAATGCTAGGAAACATCAAATGGAGGTGCCGTTCTCAGCCATTACATGAAAATCTGACGTAATTAACTCCTTCTTTTCTAATAGGTACTAATGCTGCTAAACTTGTGCCGCTTTTTAGATAATTTAAAAAAAAACCAATAAAACAAAAATCAGCATTCTATTGACAGTGAAATCAGCTACAATATTCGCGAGATAAAAATGAAGCTATTGCTCAGCTATAAATATTCTCAGTTCTGTGATCAAACAGAACATTTCCCCCAAGGGTCCAAATAAACAGGAAACTACATGATACAATGGACAATATCCTTAACAGACAACACAGCCTGCCAGCTATCCAGACTCTCTTAAACAAGCCACAAGCACATATACAAGGAAATAATTTGAAAATGATTAAAACTAGAGATTAATTTGTTTCTAAAAATAGATATTTCTTGACAATTTAAAGGTGTATTACTGTAACAAAAATCAAGACTAAGGCCCCATTTTTTTTTCTACTCTGGTTATTCCACACTCTGCTTTTGGCATTTGAAGATGCTAAAAGGTTATGGGTTTCTAAAAGTTTTTTTATGCACAAACAGGCTGTTGTCAGCTTTGCACTTACACACCGTCACAATTTCCCTTTCTTGCTCTCCCACAACAACGCGTTCTGCCATGTGTGGTTTGCAACTGCCCCAAGAAACACTTTTATCTAAATGGAGTGACACACATTAGATTGTGAAATTGAAACTACTCATGAATAGATGTCTTTCAAAATGGATTTTGTAGATCTTTCCTCACCGCCCCCTCCCAATTTAAAACTGAAACTTCTATTAAATTTCCATGAAAAGAACCCGTGGAAACAATAAAAACAGACTTTACACAGAACTAAAATACACAGGAGAGAGAAGAGAGGGAAATGGTGGCTATTATATAGAAGTATTAGAGTAAATATTAATGGAGCAGAGGATGGGTATACTAGTATAATAAAGTTCTATCCCAACATTGTATTAGTTGGTGTATGCAAGCAGCAAAAGACTTACTAAAAGTGTTTTTAAACAAATAGGGGTTTATATTTCTTACACAATATAAAGGCTGGAAGTGAGCAGTTGATGGTGTTGAATCATCAGCTCAGTGGGGTGTTGTCAGGGTTAATAACCCTCAGTTCTCTTGGCCTGTCCTTATCAGAGCAAGATGACTGCCCCCGAGGCTGCCGTAGCTGCTAGCCTCACACCACTCTCAAGGAAGGAGGAAGAGAGAAGCCGCTCACAATAGCAACATTTTCTCTCGTGTCACAAAAGCTTTCTGTGTGTAGCTGTGTCACGTGGCATTTCCTAGATGCAAAGGAGTCTGAGAAAGTGAGTGATTGTTGGAGACAGGCAAGAGAGAATGGGAGGGCACGCTGGTGTGTCAGCCACACGCGCCATACGACTGGATGGCTTGTAGCGCTCATGCCTTGTTGATCTCATAGCACATTCTTGAAGCCAAATGATGCTACATGACATGCTTTTCTTAGTCCATGTTCCGATAAGGACCATGAGTAGAATTTCATGTTTTAGAGAAAAGTAATGCTGAACTTTTCTTATTAATTGTGTCCTGCCATCAAGTTGTGACTACCCGTCAGCTCCTCTCCTCTGTCCCTACCTCAGACATTCAAGCACTCACAATTAAATCCTATCTAAACTCTCTAAGAAAACACGCCAAATCACCCAGAAACTTGGGTGAGAAGAAACTCCCTGGTTTCTGAGCATTTAATCTATTCTAAGGCAGCACTTAGAAAATCAGTTAGCAAAGAGATTTCTAGACAGTAACAATTATAAAAAAAAGAAAATCACAATATACAAAATTTTTAATGTTCACTATAACCTGTTAAAAGAGATGGGAGCTTTGAACAATAAAGCCGTCTTCCCCTGTTACACTGTGATAGGTAACGCGTGCATTTAGAATGGATCCAAGAGGACCATTGCTTTCCTAGTTGTGGAATCTTCACGATGGGGAGATAACTTACAATACAAGGAAACACAGCCACTTCCTGCTGAAAAAGAGCAATGGCAGCCCATCTCTCCGCCTCACTCCACCCCCACGGGCCAAGCTCTGAAACAGAGCGGCGAATTATATTTAGCTGTAGCTTCAACGGCTCTGATTTGCCTCCGATTCCCTGCTGTGTGTGCAGCAGCTGAGTGAACTGTGCCGGAGAAGAGTGGGCTTAGTAATTCCGGGCTACGTTCAGTTACAATGAACAGAATGTCTAGCAGAATTTCTCCTCTGCGATAGCTTATTATGTTAAAGCAAAGGAATTAATTACAGGACAGCCACTTGCTTGATTGCACCTCTGAGTCGCATTCCTGCTAAAGACTGGGCAAGCTGTTTATAATATGCTGGCTGAGTTGGAAAGCATGCCCCCCTGTTATGGGGGCCTCTCAAACGGAATAGAAGAAAGAGTGCATACAGAGAGGGAGAAAATTGGGTCCACATGGTGAATTGTATACAATGAAATTGCCTCCTAGAAAAGGGCTGCATGCTCCCCAGCTCAGGTTAAGTTCTACCTCCAAGAAACACCTTCAAAGGGAAAGACTCTTACTGAGCTCGCAGTCTGGAATCCACTTTCAAAAGCCCATGTATGCAGCCACAAGAGGGAACGAAGCACCGACCATGATGAGACGAGGACAAACCTTAAAGACATGATGCTAAGTGAGAGAAGCCAATACAAAGACCACGTAGCATATGATTCCACTTATGTGAAATGCCCACCACAGGAAAACCCATAGAGACAGAAAGTGGATTAGTGGCTGCGAGGGGTTGGGGGAAGAGGAAAGTGAGGAGTAATGGCTAATGGGTACAGGGTTTCTTTTTGGGGTGATAGAAATGTTCTGAAATTAGACAGTGGTGGTAGCTGCACAGCATAGTGAATCTACTAAACCCCCCTAGAGCATATACTTTAAAATGGTGAATTGAATGTTATATGACATATATCTCAATTTTTTAAATGCTAAAAAAAATCTCACATACGAGAGGATGATAATGGAAAGACAATGACTAAGGATATCAAAGGACTTTTGTATACCTAACTCACCATTTTCTTTTACCAACTTGCATGATAAAATAGTTTATGCTCTGTGATGATGATAATAAGGTAAAAAGAGAAAAGACACCCATCCTCTTGGTGTTGCAGCCCAACTGGTGGACTGATGGAGGTTGAGTTTCCTCACCAGCCCATATGGCAGGATTCCTCAGGGTCAGGTTCAAACGGCACTGGGTGTGGTTAAGATTTGTTTCCAAACCTTGCCTCCTGCTGTGATCTTCTACCCACTTTCCCCTGGATATCTTAGGACTTTCCTATGTCTGGGACTTTCTTCACACATGGAACAACCTCTACATTCTCTACCAAATGCCTTCTCATTCAAGAGTCACCTCATCCTCCTCTCTGAAGGCTGATCATCCCGCAATCAGAGCTCCCCCAGTGTGATATTTATCCCTCTATTTTAAAAGTCTGGTTTGTATAATAGAGTGATGTTGGCACATATTTCTTTCTTTCTCAGCAGATTATAAAGTCAGTGGTTCCAGGGTTTACCTCTAACTCATATTTCTAATCCTTGCATGGACTAATGGAGTACTAGCTTGTAGGGGCTTCATATCTCCTAGTTGGATAGAAATGAAGGGATAAGTGAATATCTCAAGACAAAACATGGAGAGCCACATGCAACACAGAAGATCTGAGAGACTTCTCTCCCACATTTTCTAGGCAGGAACTTTATCCATTTTTGCTGAGATTATAGACACACAATGCCAACAAGGGGTGTCTCTAACACACCAGGTGTGACTATTAAAAAGACTGACTTTCATTAACAGTGATTGTAAAAGAGACCCTCCACATGTTGGCATTGGCAGCACTGACGGAATAAGCATGTAATAGTTATGCATTTGCTCCTTGGCACTGTAGAAGGAAATGTCACATTCTTTTAATTTTAAAAATCAAATGAAATCAGACTCATTTCCAGTCTACCAGAGTTGGTAGGTATGGCAAACGGACCTACGCCAATCTGGATATTCAAAATTACTGGTTTTCATTGGTAGCTATCATAGTCTTCAATAGTTAAGGTCAGTGACAGCCATAACCACACCATCTCCTTACAATGAATGGGAGTTTCCAGCTGAATTCTGCCACACACAGAAACTTATTACCATGCAGGTACCAAAACAGTCATAAAGTTGTTTTGCAGGCTTGGTGAAGGCCCAGACATGGTAATTCTATTTTTAATTCTTTGAGGAACTGCCATACCGTTTTTCCACAGTGACTGTACCATTTTACATTCTCACCAATAGTACACAAGGGTTCCAATTTCTCCACATCCTTGGCAACATTTATTTCCTGTTTGTTTTTTATTGTTGTTGTTGTTGTTGTTAATCCTCATCTGAGGATATTTTTCCATTGATTTTTAGAGAGAGTGGAAGGGAGAGACACAGAGAGAGAAACATCAATGTGAGAGAGACACATCAATTGGTTGCCTCCTGCACACACCCTGACAAGCGCCAGGGATTGAACCTGCAATTGAGGTCTATGTCCTTGACCTGAATCAAACCTGGGACCCTTCAGTCCCAGGGCCGACACTCTATTCACTGAACCAAACCAGCTAGAGCTGTTTTGGGGGGGTTTTTTTGATAGTAGCCATCCTAATGGGTATCAGGTGGTATCTCATTGTAGTTTTGATTTGCATTTTCCTAATCATTAGTGATGTTGAGCATCTCCTTATGTTATTGGCCATTTGTATATCTTCTTTGGAGAAATGTCTTCAATTCCTTCGCCCATTTCTGAATCTTTTCATTCCCTTTGCCCATTGTTGTTTTGTTGTTGAGTTCTATGAGTTCTCTATATATTCTGGATATTAATCCTGTATCAGGTATATGCCTTGCAAATATTTCTCCCATTCTGTGGATTACCTTTTTACCCTGTTGATTTGTCTCTTTATGCACAAAATTTTTATTTTTCATAAGTCCAATTTTGTTGTTGTTACCTGTGCCATTGGTGTCATATCCAATAAATCATTGCCAAGTCTCATGGGGTAAAGTTCTTGTCCTGTGTTATTTTCCAAGAGTTTTATTGTTTTAGATCTTACATTTGGGTTCTTGGTCCATTTTGAGTTCATTTTTCCATGTGGTATAAGGTAAGGATCCAAATTAATTTTTTCCCATGTGGATATCCAGTTTTCCCAGCACCATTTGTTGAAAAGACTGTCTTGTCCCCATTTAATGGTGTTGGTGCCCTTACCAAAAATCATTTGATCATATACGTGAGGGTTTATATCTGGGCTTTCTATTCCGTTCCATTGGTGTATATATGTATTTATGCCAAATCACTGTTTTTATTACTGTATTTTGTAGTAAGTTTTAAAATCAGAAAGAGTGAGTCTTCTAGTTTTGTTCTTTTTCAAGAATGTTTTAGCTATTTAGTGTCCCATGAGATTCTATATAAATTTTAGGGCAGGTTCTTCTATTTTTATAAAAAATTGTCATTGGAATTTTGATAGGGATTGTATTCAGTCTGTAGATTATTTGTTGAAACATTGAAAATTTAACTTTATTAAGTTTCCCAATTCATGAACATGAGATGTGTTTCTATTTATTATGTCTTCTGTAATTTCTTTTAGCAATGTCTTGTAGTTTTCATTGTACAAGTCTTTCACCTGTTTCGTGAAGTTAATTTCTGAGAATTTTATTCTTTTTGATGCTATTGTAAATGAAATTGTTTTTACAATTTTATTTTCAGATTGTTCATGGTTCATGTATAGAAATATGGCTGATTTTTGCGTGTTGACTTTGATCTTGCTACTTTGCTAAATTCATTAATTATTTCTAACACTTTTTTGTGGAAACTTTAAAGTTTTCTACATATAAGATATTATCTGTGAACAGAGATCATCTTACTTCCATCTTTCCAATTAGGATGCCTTTTATTACTTTTTTTTGGCCTAATTGTTTTCGCTAAAACTACTCATACTGTATTGATAATAGTGGTAGAAGGGGACATCTTTGCTTTGTTTTTATCTAGAGAAGAGCTTTCAGTTTTTCAGCAATGCATATGATATATAGCTTTTATTATGTTAAGATAGTTTCACTCTATTCCAAGTTTGTTGGTATGCAAAGATAGTTCAACATACAAAAATTGATCATTATGATACATCACATCAACAGAATGAAGGGGAAAAAATTACATGATCATCCCAATTGGTGCAGAAAAAGCTTTTGACAAAATCTAATTCCCTTTTATGAAAAAAAACACTAAAAAAACAAGAAATAGTTTGTAACTACTTTGACTCTGGAATCTTGAATTTTGCCAACCAAGAATATTGTCTATCATTATCATTATTTTATAAAATTATTTTATTTTCTACCCCCAATGGAATATAGCATTTGGGATGGACATATGTCTATTCATTCATTCAATGGGTATCTATTGAGCACTTACTAAGTGCCAGGCACTGTGCTAGATGCTGAGAATACAATGATAAATGAATAAGATGAATATTTTCCTGTCTTCTTGGAACATCAATCTAGTGGGAAATATGGTCACACAAAGCAAGCAATTTCACAAAATCTCAAGCTATAAAAGTACTGTTGTGGAAATAAATCAAGAACAGAGAGTTGATTTACCAATACACCACTGGTGGGGAAGCAAGTCAATAAAATGGATAAGGAATAGAGTTGGTGGATACACCAAAGTCTCTTAATATGTTTTGTACTCTTCCATATGTTTAAAAATATTTCATGATTAGGTAATTTTTAAAAAAATAAAGTAACCTCATCTATTTGCCTTTTTTTCTTTTTTAAGTCAATTTTTAATCAGATAATGCAACATTTCAGAAATCAATGTTGTGTGAAAATTTATTTCCAATTCTACTCTCACTCAGAATCACCTGGAGCAGTTAAGAATACAGATTCTCATCTCCAGAGATTCTGATTCAGTAAGATTGGTGAAAGACTCACAAATTCTTTTTAATAAACACCCAGATGACACTGAAGCAGCCATGTAAGATTCTCATTTGGGAATCTTGGGTAAAGCAAGGTGTATTATTGGCAATTGTGTGGCTAGACATATGCAGTTTTGTTTTGTTTTTTTAATTTGCTTTTTAGAAAAGACAAGAAGATAATTTTTGTAAGGAAAAATCTTTGTAACATGAATAACTAGCCAATCAGTTCTATGCCTCTACACACTATTGTTTTCAAAGAGGGCCATGTATAAAGAAATTGTCTAGGAGCATTTCTCCAATATAGTAAGTGGCCCCTTCTGCCTAGTCATTATTTTCATCTTAGATACTAGTTTGGATGTGTTCAAGTATTGCTTTAGTTAGTATCCTTGGCTAGGTGAAGAGGCCTATGAAGTCAAGGTCACAAGCTCATCTTTTGATGTAATAATGAGTTGTTTCTCTGGCCATACCCAGCCCAAATGCCCTACAGACACCAGGCCCTTGCAAGCCTTCCTCTGATGGTAGTATAGAGTCCTAGCTGCTAGGTCTTCTAGAAATGACCCCCCCCCCCCTTGCTCCAGCCAGAGCCGCCCTCTTCTCCCACTCCCAGGGCCCCCATCCAAGCAGAAGGATCTTAGAGAAGCTTCTAAAGGACTTTGCCAACATTTGGCAGATGGAAGGGATAAATACCTCTTAGAAACTCAAACTTCAAATCATTGTGTTATTTTAACACTGTCGTTGTTTTATTATTATTTTTAAGTTAGTCTTTTTCTGTTGCTTTTCTTCCTTCTCTTTCTTCTGTAACCAGGAAGCTGAGCAAGGCAGCCTGTCAGGAAGGCCTGCTTCCTGCTCGAGTGCTGTTGGTGAGGAAGCCCTGTTTCCACATTCCTGAGTGCTTTGGGGTCCCCAAAGGAGAGCCCACATTTACAATGGCTGCCTGGTCATGGGGCTGGCAGAAGGCTGCCCCCAGCTTTGTCACTTTGTTAAGAGGCAGCTGCTTATTTGCTGGCCCTTCCTGTCTGGTGAGGGAGGAAGGAAGGAGCACAGTTCTCTTTCTTTCCAACTGCACCAAAACTCATGACACATAGGCCTTTCTCTCAAAGTCCGGAGTGACTCAACTTCAGGTGTCAAACACATTAGTCTAATGCTAGCTATCAATTTTAATGAGTTAGACCAGTGGTCGGCAAACTGCGGCTCTCGAGCCACATGCGGCTCTTTGGCCCCTTGAGTGTGGCTCTTCCTAAGCCTTAGGAGTACCCTAATTAAGTTAATAACAGTGTACCTACCTATATAGTTTAAGTTTAAAAAATTTGGCTCTCAAAAGAAATTTCAATCGTTGTACTGTTGATATTGGCTCTGTTGACTAATGAGTTTGCCGACCACTGAGTTAGACCAATGATGATGGAGAGAGGAATAATTTTCTAATCAATAGAATTGTTTGGAAATATAATATTCTAGACGATAATGTAAATGTTTATCAAGCAGCAGCTGAAGTTAGCCGGGGACACCAATGGTGTTTGCCATAATGCTGGAGCAGACACACCCGGATTCAATGCGTTGTAGTGAGGCCACTTACCCGTGTACACCTGAGAAATTTGCTTAATCTTTCTGAGCCTCAATGTCTTTAATTTTAACATGGAAATAATATTACCTACCTTTTAAGTTTGTTATAAAGATAAAATAAAATATTATATGAAAGCATTTAACATGGGTTCTGGGTAGTCAACAAATAATAACTCACACACAATGCTACCCACAGACTTAGCACTTTACCCATATCTTTTTATTTAATCTTCTCAAGAACTCTGTAAGGCAGATAGTGTGATGATCCCCACTTTACAGATGGGAAAACTAAGGCACAAAGCTGTTAAAGACGATTGCCCAAGGCTCGACAGCCCTACGTGGTAGTTAGAAATTGAACCCATGATATTTGCTCCAAAATGTTGCACCATTTACACAGCATTTTTCTAATATGTGACATCTACCCTTCACCTCTGCCCTCGTGACTACAAAATGTAAACTGTCAGGACTCAAAAAGTAGATGCTTGCTCAGGGAGCATGGCCTTTCTCTCACATTATCTATAAACCCAGTAATATGTCCCAGAGTCTGTTGGCCAAGGACTAGTGGTTATTCTGACCATCCTCTATTGTTATGTCCAATGGCCAAGGTCGAGAAGATGTGCGCCTCTTGTTTTCCTGTTCTGAGGCTTCAGACTGCCCATCACCTTCCTCTTCCCCTCCTCACCCATCTTTCAGGCAGCCATACTGCAAAAGCATATCTTTTAGTCACAAAAGATATAGGATTGGAGTGTGTGGATGGATGCATTCAGAGTAGTCACTGCTGGAGACACCTTTATGGATAAAAGATACCTTATTATAGAAAAAAATGAGGGCTTCCCTTGCCCGACTCCTAATTCTGCTTACAAAGGAGGGTTTCAGAAAAATCTACCCCATTCACATCATCTCTGGTTTCCTGTGTTTGTTTGTCTCAGTGCCTGTCATTTTATCTATATTTAGAGGATTGGCATTTGGGTGTCTGATTTATAAAATGCTGAAAAGAACTCTGGCACTTATTCCAGGCATACTTAATCATGATTAGACTCAAGTGGCAGGGAAACAGAAAAGGATTTGGGAACTCAAAAGGCAGCACAACATCTGGGTATCCCTGCCTGTTTCCAAAATTATGTCTCGTGAAAACTTCCTCTCTCATAAAATGTCATTATAGCAATTGATCTGGGGAGAGGCTGAAACAAGGCATACCCAAATTTGGCAAAGCTGCATCTTTATAGCCAACTATAACATTCTAAAATTTAATTGTGAAAATAATCCCACAGCCTGAAGTTTCATGATATGAAATAATAATAAACAACACAGTCCTCATAGCAACTGGTTAATGTCTAAGCATTTTGAGTGTTGCATAGGGGGAAAAAAAGACTTTAATGGAAAATTTCCATTAATGCCAGTTTTGAGTTTAATAACGTTCATTTGCTAGCTGCCTAAATTATTAAAACTTAACTTATGAATGGCTTTGGCTTTGAAAAAATTTTTTTCCTATTTAAACTCATATGAGGACATTTTTAAAACATTGACTTTTAATCACTGTGTTTGGAAGTCTTTTTAACTCTCCAAACCTTGGTATCCTAGGCTGTGCTGCCGGGACTATCTGTCCTAGCTCACTGTGGGCTCTTTAAGCTGCACTGCGGTACACTTTACCCTTCACCATTAAGACGAGACTGGAGTGTCTACGTACCAAAACCCATCTTCTCTGAAATGCCCTAATGGATAATAGTGGGAACGACTCCATTGCTTCAGAACAATTTACAAAGTACTTCCCATGCAGGATCCAGCAGGGCTCTTAACGATCACGTCTCATTGTTGGCCAATAAGTACGAGTAAGAGGTCAAAGAGAGCAGCACAGAGCTCTGAGAGTAAAGAACAGATAAAGGAAGCATCCGACTCAAATTTTTAAACATCCTCCTTGTGTCACTGATCTCATACTCAAAATGAATTGCCCTAAATTCTTTTAGGAAGGGAAAAGAAAAGAATACATTTTTACTTGTAAGTCACGTTTGCAATTTTTCAGTGAACTTCTTCTTCCCAGTGAGTTAGTAAGTAGACAACACTCACAAAGGGATTCTACATTCAAATGTGAATTTGAGCGAGGCCTCGTTGACATAACTCTTGAGTTCCCAAAACAATTTCTTCACTTTTAGAGTTGGGGATCAAGGTAAGCCTTTTCTCTGTATCTTTAGAGAAGCACTCAAAACCTATCTTCTCTCTGCGTAAGATCCCAACCCTTGATGACATGGTGGCACCCGGTTTGGAGGAGACCAAGACAAAATAGGTTCTAAATGGTGAACAGGCAGGTCTGAACAAATTGTTCTTATTGGAAAGCATTACTGGGAATCAATGAGATTTACTTTCATCATGGAGGAAACCTGATATCTTTCCTGCTTCATGCAGGGGGGAAAAATCCCCGAGCAAACCCCTGGGAAAGGGCCCCTTTTCAGTCCGTGAGGTCGGTGCTGTGTACTTTAGCTGCTGCGTAGAGGACTTCCTGGTTCTTGGCACTACTCTACATCAAACTACCGTGTAAGTGTTGGGAAAACAGTCTTTGGTGCTAATTACATAAGGGTTCAACACCACTTCACACATCGCTAACTGTGGGCTAGGCCAGTTTCATCCTATCAGCAACCTCAGTGTCCTTCCTCCTCTGTAAGGTTGGGGTGAGAGTATTGTACCTACAAACCTCACAGGATGATTGTGTCGATTCTATGAGAGACTGGGTGAAGGTGTCTTACAGAGTGTCTGATGTACAGAAGAACCACAAAAAAATATCAGTTCTCCTCCCCACGCTCTTCCATCTCAGCAAATGAGGTGATAGTTTGTGTGTGGATTCCTGGTGCAATGATGCCGGTAAACAGGAGGGCTCAGTTGGCATTATGAAGCCCATGCCAATATTTGCTGTACCACTCAACAAGTCTGCCTCAGAGGCAAAGGCAGGCCGGGGCTGAGTGTCCATTCCTGAACCCACAGCTGGCCAGTCATTTTCAAAACTGTATTCCCCTCTGCCTCTCACCCAACCCGGCTAAGCACAGTGAGGAAGCAGGTTAGAGCTCTGTGATGTGTCCACTTCAGCCTTCGGTTAACCTGCTTAGGCAGCTGTGTTGAGTCATCAGAACCTCTGTCTTCAGGTTCAAGTTCTCGTCTCTGGGAACCAGCGATGGTGCCAGTTCAGGATCCCTGAGGAGGAAGCTGATAGGACACAGTCATGCTACCAATTTCAGGAATGTTCCCGTGGGCCACCACTGGGCTTCATTGACCTTATCTTGAGTCATTCATTCTCTTACAAACCCTATGAGAAGGCGGGGAGGGGGGTGGTGAGCAGGAAGGGTCAGTACCCTGTGACTCAGAAAACTTCAGCCATGTTTTTCACTGCCACTTAGCAAGTAAATGACAGAATTGGGTTCGAATCTGCACTGGCTGGTTCCAGGAGTCAGTGCTCTCAAGAACTCAACAACTGGAGGAATGCAGGGGTGCCATGGAGAGGTGTCCCCAGGCCTCCTCTGCTGTGCTCCTGGCTGCAGTCTCTGCTTATGTCTATCAAAGTGCTCTGCATGCTGTATCTTTATTATTCATTTTTCTTTTTAAAATATTATTATTATTTTTAAATATATTTTGATTGATTTCAAGGAGGAAGGGAGAGGGAGAGAGAGATAGAAACACCAATGATGAGAGAGAAGTATTGATTGGCTGCCTCCTGCATGCCCCTTGCTGGGGATTGAGCCCACAACCCAGGCACGTGCCCTTTACCAGAATCAAACCTAGGACCCTTCAGTCCGCAGGCCAATGCTTTATCCACTGAGCAAAACCAGCGAAGGCTATTCATTTTTCTTTTCAAATCCATCTTACTGATCTTTGTAAATCAGAATCTGGGCACAATATCAGATTTATTTGGACAGCCTTATACAAATAATGTTTTTCCTTTGAGTTTTAAAGAGGGTTAGGCAGGAAGACAGAATCATGTAGCCCATTCCCGTCCCCCTGATGTACTGAGAAAGAATGACATTCAAGGTTCTGTCTAGACAACTGGAACAGAAACCTCCCAGGCCCTGCATTCCAGAGGCATAGGCCTGGGCAGCGTTTAGCATCAGCTCAGTGGAAGAAGAGAAATACATCAAAGTGTCAGCAATGGTCAGCCCTTTGATAATAAGCATGTTCTAGAATCAATTAAGCATAAGTACGTGTAAAATAAAATGGATAAAGATTAAGTTATTGTTCAAGCTTCCATCATTTTCTGCTGGTTTCACCCTAATTAGGAACATTTGCCAATGTTTCCTAAGTTATTTCCACTACTGAAGGAAAGTCGGAGGTTGATAAAATTTTTTGAATAACAGGAAGATAGAGACCAGGAGCACTTTCTAGGAAATGCAATGAACAGTCTAGGTTTGGGAGCTTGAGCTCTCTAGAGAGCAAACTCCAAAGTCCATGCTGTGCTGGTTATGGCATTACAATCACATAACATTCAACACACACACACACACACACACACACACTTTCCCCTCTACTGTAAGAGTAATATCTGCTTATTGTAGAAATTTTGGAAAATACAGAAGGTGAAGGAAAGACACTGTTACCGATTTGGGAATTGCCTTCCTGTCTTAGCATATATGTTATAACCACATATGAATCACACGGTAGACATTGCTTTGTAGCCAGACTGCACTCTGTTTAAAGATGCTGCTCTGGGTGACTGAAGCTCATCTTGAGTAGACATAATACAGATGTGTATGGACCAGCCGGGGAGCCCCATCCTTAGGAGTTTGGACAAAGAGAAGGGAAAGCTTAAGTATCCTGTCAAGGTCTTTAATTCCAGTCTAAACAAGAGCTTTCCTGGGTGACTTCACAACTCTGGTGTAACTCAAGCTCCCTAGCAGTGATTTCAGGCTACTGCCAGCAAGGACAAGAGCTGATCCAACAAAGCATAGAAAACTCCAGGGAATATATAAGGACAAACATTTTAGCTAATACTGATCCAGCAGAAAATCCGATTCCTTCCTGCCAGACGCTCAAAGGAAGGCTACAAGTACTCCTCCGAGAGCCACAGTTAGTCCCTCGGCACAGAGGGCTTTGTTGAGAAAAATGAAATGTTATGCGGTTTGGACTTGTGTATAAATGCATGCTGTTGACAGTGGTTTCTCCCCACACTCTATGGAAGTAATTTGTACAAAGAAGTGGCTGGAATAGTTTATTAAGTGCAAGATTCGAAGCCAGAAGCTCAAATCAGGCCTCTTCTGCTGACTTGGTATGCAGAGCTCACGTAACCATTTTCCAATCTCTTCTCTAGAAAACTGTTAGGGCTGACAACGTGATCAGTTGTGGTGGCTGGGCTTTGGGAGGGTAGAGTTTTAGAGCTCACTCTCCCAGTGCATGAGTTCCCCAAAGCCATTTCCAGATGGCATGTGGTTTTGCACTAACGCAGGCTGAAGCTCATAGCGAGTGTATGGAAGTGGTTTTGGCCAAGGCTTGAGTCATAAGACTGTGAAGGCTCAGCTCAGCCGTGCTCCGCCTTCTGGAGCCTTCCTCCGAGAAATGTGTACTTAGTGTTACTGGGGGACACTTTGTATAAACACAGAGGCCTCTGTGGCACCAGCCCCAAAGCCGTCCTAGGAGCAGACCTGCCGTCTCCCTCAGACACTTGCCCGTGGAGACCTCAGATTCTCTTCTCCCAACACAGGCTCGAAGCAGCGTCCACAAATGAGCAAAGACAAGCATCTGCTCTGAGCGAGCGGTTCAGTCTGCTGCAGATGATGGAAAATGTGCTTGAGGTTTGGAGTTGGGCAAATGTGTTTTTGTTCGCTCAGCTTCCATCATAACCACTTTTGTTATCAGTAGGTATTAATAGCAGGACTTTCTCAAGACTGCCGCTCTCCTTTGCGGTGTTTTGGCTGCGAGCATTACACAGAGAAGGCTGGGAAAAGCCAGCTCTCTGCGCTGGTAATGTTGCCCTGTGGATTTTTCTGGAAGGCCTGTCTCTGGGTCTGAAATAATTTATATTTTCCTCATTTAAGAACCTAATCTAAAAGTGAACCAGAATAAAGAGCAGCTCTGGCGTCTGTCCCTGGCTTCTCAGGCATGCTATCGTGTTTGATCCGTTCAAAATGTCCCACTTTTCTGCCTTCTCTCTCCACAGATGGGCTAGGTTTTCCTCGACATCTCCTCAGCCACCATTCTGTGGCTGCGGGGTTTGCAATAATAGAAGCATCCGGTGTGAGAGCTGGAAGTGACCTCAGGGATCCTCTAGGCCAGTAGCCCTCAGACTTCACTTCTTGGAGGAGGTGACTCTGGGGTCACCAGAGGCAGGGAACATAGGAAAGAACCAAGATTATACCCCTAACACACCACACAACACACACACACCCATACCCACCACACCCACAACATACACACATACCTCACCTACATATAACACATACCACATAAGCACACACCACACATGTATACATCACATACACACCCCACACATAGAGCACACAACACACACAATACACACCATACATCATCACCTCCACACACCATAAATGCCCCCCACCACATACCCACCATCTACCCACACCACATACACCACATAATACACACAACCCCCCCACCACACATATGTACTTCCACTTAACATATTCAAAGTTAATACTTCATTTGAACAAAGGGTGAACAAAGGGTGCTACAGCTAAATAAAGTTTGAAACCCATAAATTCGACCCCCTAATTTTACTAGTTAAGAAATAAATTCCCAGGAAGGTTAACCAACTTATCTAAGGTGCCTGGTTACTTTGTGACAAAGCCAAGACTAGAACCTAAGTGTTCTAACTAGCCATCTCCCTCCCGCCCTCCCTTCCTTTCTTTTTTATTTCATAAATGTTTCCTGTCCCAGCCATTGTGCCAATTGCTATATCCCAAAAGACTTATTTAACAATTTAAATGTCACATCTATTTGAAAAATTATTTTCTATGAATTTGAGCATCAGGTTACATAATAGATTATCTTTCAGTGACTTAATGAAAGGCCTTTTCTCATTAAATATCACTTTTTTTTTCTGATTGCACTGAGGCGTTTGTGGTAAAGTCTTATTACCATTTAAAATGTGTGGAATATATTAACATTTGCAAATTCTGTTCATTTTAAAGGCATCTTTGTAGTTTATGTTAGTGGGGTCATAGTTGGCATTTATTCCACTACATAATACCATTCATTACGTTACTTTCAACGAAGGCAACATTTCAAACTGAACCATTTCCCATGAATGTGCTCTGGATGGTCATGATGGCCCGGTCAGGACACAGGCCACATTGTTTTATAGCTGTCTACTGGTGTGTCTGTTTCTCCCAGCAGAACAGGAGCTGCTTGAGGGCAGCGACCGTGTCCTGCTCATCTCTGTAACCCTCTGTAACCCAAGGGCTTGGAACAAGTCCCTGATAAATGTTGGGGGTGAGGGGTGAATCATGCACAATGCTTCTCTACACACATTTTTTTCAGACAAGGAAAACTTTATGAAACATGTAGTCCTATGTTGAAACCAGTCCTCTCTTTAATTTTTTTAAATATGTTTTATTGATTTGAGAGAGAGGAAGGGAGAGGGAGAGAGAGATAGAAACATCAGTGATGAGAGAAAATCATTGATCGGCTGCCTCCTGCATGCCCCACACTGGGGATCTAGCCAACAACCCGGGCATGTGCCCTGACTGAGGAAGGGAAGGGAGAGAGAGATAGAAACATCAGTGATGAGAGAAAATCATTGATCGGCTGCCTCCTGCATGCCCCACACTGGGGATCTAGCCAACAACCCGGGCATGTGCCCTGACTGGGAATCGTACCATGACCTCCTGGTTCACGGGTCGATGCTCAACCACTGAGTCACACCAGACGGGCAAAACCAATCCTCCAATGTCCTGCATCTTCATTTACTAAATGTGGCAACCTTACTTGTAACCAAAATATGTTAGAGATGGATGGCAAAACACAGTGTTGATGAGAGGGTCTGAGAGGTCTGCTGTTTGGGTGAATGGGCGTGAGGAGTCCCTGGCTAGGCCTCAATGGGACAGAACAAAGCCCGAGGATGTTGTTACCGGCACTGCTTTCCAAACGGGGTGTCACATGTCGGTGTTCACAGTGCTGATGTGGGTGGGTGAGTGGCAGGAACCCTGGCGTCTGAGCTAAGCTGAGGATTAGCAACCACTGGGGAAGCCCAGACCTAAGACATACACAGGAATAAAGAGCAAGGTTGAAATGCAGTTGAGACACATCAAAACACACATTCAATTCACTTTGTATTCAACAGTATAGGCAAGGAAGGGGGAAAGAGAGGAAGAAAGAGAGAAAGAAAAAATACCGATTGAAATAATACGGATCGTGAGGGCAAGGAATGACCTGACCCCGCCGCTGACCTCTCACGGGGCCAGGCCTCTCCCCAGGTTGAGTGTAACTCAAGGGTCCAAATGTTTAGCAGCTCGCATGCCAGGCTGCTGTTTACCTGCTGAGTGTCAGCTCAGGCTCAGTTTGAGCAATCTCCCTTTGAAGCATTGGCATTAGCCCTGAACTTGTGCAGAAGAGGTCACACCTTAGAAAGAGAGAAATGAGGCCAGCGAGCAGAAACCAAGCATCAACAGATATCAGAGGGCACAGGAGCAGAGAGGGGTGGGAAGGGCCGTCATCACAGTGCAAGCTAAAGTGAGTTCAAGGGGCTGGACCAGCAGCCCCTGTTTTGCAGTGCTGTGCCCACCCCATCACACTCTGTGTCGCCCTCTAGGCCGTTGCTGGGTTCTGGGAGCCCTGTCCTGTGGCTGACTGCTCTTGCCTCCAGCGTGTCCCAGCCCGGCCCTGATTCCTCCGTGGTTGGCTCTCCCGGCATCAGATGGTCCCTCCTCCCCTCCCCAGTCTGGCCCTTCAATGGTCAAAGCTCACCATTTGGTTTTATAAACACTTTCATGTTGGTTGTGGATTGCCTAGACCAGTGGTCGGCAAACTGCGGCTCGCGAGCCACACGCGGCTCTTTGGCCCCTTGAGTGTGGCTCTTCCACAAAATACCACGTGCGGGCGCGCATGTACAGTGCGATTGAAACTTTGTGGCCCATGCGCAGAAGTCGGTATTTTGTGGAAGAGCCACACTCAAGGGGCCAAAGAGCCACGTGTGGCTCGAGAGCCGCAGTTTGCCAACCACTGTCCTAGACCAAAACTTTTCCAAACCCTCAATGTTGTTCTGCATGCAGAAAATCAACCTCACTCTTCAAAAATCAACTGAGAACTTGAACAAAAAAACAAATAAGAAACCGTGTCATTTATGCTAAAGTACAAACGTTGTGTAATCTGTAGTTGCCTGCTCCCAGAGGTGAGGGCATGCTGACGCGCTGGGCACTGGGTCAAAGCCAAGTGTGGGGCGAGGAGCAGTGAGGTGACTCCACCATGCTGTGTTTCATTGAGAAATTGGGAATGCAGGCTGCAAAGGAGCAGGGAGCATGGTTTGAATTGTAAAATAATAAGACAAAAACCTTTTATTTTTGTAGGTTTGCTGTGTAATCCAAATATCCCCAGACCTGGCTAGCCTGCGGGTACCTAAGAGGCCACAGTAACATTAAAAGTTGAACATTACTAGGCTCAGAGAGGGTGCTGGGAGGTGAGAGGGTCTGGGCTACATTGAGCCAGTCTTCTAAGGATATACTGCTGCTGGCACATCAGGGACTATTAATACCAGACCGGTACTTAGCAAGGACTTACAAGAAGGACCCGAAGGGGCTGCTGTGAGATGCTGATGTTACTGCATCGGCAGCGGTGCCTCCTCCTCCTCCAGCTTTCACAGGCACAAGGCATTATTTCTGGGGCACCTTCTTTACCTGACCAAGTCTCCTCCTTCAGACCCCCTCAGGCAGCCTTCTCTGAAGTACTGTCCCGACTGCATTTTTGGTGAAGAGGATGGGGTGTGTGTGTGTGTGTGTGTGTGTGTGTGCGCGCGGGCGCGTGTGCACGCAGAGGGGTGCATAGAGCTTCCTGAGCAAGTAAGGAGAGCAGCAGATGTCACACCACACATGTCCACTGCCATGCCCCCAACCCCCACACACCCAGTCACCTTGTAGAAAATCTTTAGGGGTATCAAATTGCACTTTATTTCAAGTGTAGGTACTTCCTGGGTTAAGTCTACAGACCATTCTTCATACTCTTATCTCATTTGCCTTCTCACCCTCTAGCTGAGCACAGAGGAGGGAGACAGGACATGGCAGAGCTAGAGGAGGAGGAGGAGGAGGAGGAGGGAGAGGGGAGGGGAAGGGGA
>NW_005370223.1:4651049-4668034 GCF_000412655.1 Myotis brandtii
GCAACTTGTTTTTTTTCTTACTGTCTCCTTTTGGGCTTCCCTGGAGCCCTTCACCATGCGTTAAATCATGTGGCGTCATTCCATTTTTCCATGCAATTTCCCCATGTCTTTTCAGTACACACACCGCCTCCCCCCGCCCCCCCTTCCCCAAATCAGTTCCAGTAAGGGCCCTGGTTCCTGGCTCTCCCTGTGTTCCATTTCGTTGAATGATTATGGCACCAGCATATCTCAACAGATTTACAATTTTAAAAGAATCCACAAGAACATGGGGCAATACAAGTCACAAAAAGTTGTGAAGTCAAATTTTTCTAAAGATAACTATCCGGTTATGCCTCACAGCCCAGCTACAGTGGTAGTATTCATCAAGCTTTTATGCTGCCATGGAAACCGATGTATGTACAAGCTTGTAAACATATATTAAGGGAGACCATGAGTGGAAAACAGGCTGCACTGAGAGTGAGGGGAGCCAGGTCTAACCCCAACGCTGCGGCTGAGCAGCGGGGTGGTCTGGGAAGCTATTTATACCTGCCTGAGCCAGTGGTGCAGATTCCGTCAGTGTTTCTCAAAGTATGTTCCACAGGTCACCTACATCCAAATCAATGGTTATACCTTTTTTTATTTTTTAAGTGCATATGTTGGGCCCCTTCCAGAATCACTGAATCGGACTCTCTGGGTATGGAAACCAAGAAGGATGATGTTAACGAGATCCCCAGGTGGTTCTGAAACACACTGAAATCTGAGAATATTGGGCTGTACGATCCCCTCCGACATGGTATAGTTCCCTGCTCGGGTCAAAATTTGATTTCTTTGGACCCAAAGAAGCATCGCAAAAATCACTGAGCAGCACCAGGAGGAATACGTTCTTGATAATACTTTTCAGGAACACATACTTACCAAGCAATTTCTACGTGTCAGACACTCAAGAGATAAAGAGACCTGTCCGCATGGAGCCTGCTCTCTAGTGTGTGGGAGCAGAGGCAACAGATCAGCTATTCGTAAATATAAAAATAGGTGAGTGACATAGCATGTCAGGTGGTGATAGTGTGGTGGGGAGAAATAGAGCAAGGCTAAAGGGTCAGGATGGAGGAGTGTTCAAATTTCTCCTAAATCACATGCACCCACAAAACCAACTGATAGATTTATTACAAAGGCCTGACAGGTGGGCCCAAACGCACCCTGAGGTGGACCTGGGAAATGTAGTAGATCCTATTGGTGCCCCTCCCAGATCCCCTTTAGGGCTGGTATACCTCCCCGAACTCCTTCAAACTCTCCTACTCCTCACTCCCCTGCTCACACTCTTTTACCCCCTGTCTGTGACAGTCTCTGATTATGGATGGCACTTTGCCTCAAGGTGGGGTCAGCCTGGTGGTGTGATTTTTGCTCCCTGAGTTCCCTCGGGGACACCACATCCTTGCTAATTTTTCTGCCGCCCCTCGTCCTGGGAGCATTCTCTGTGAATCACTTGCACAAGAATCCCTGCCTCAAGTTCTGCTATTCGTGGCCTAACACAGCCCGGTCCCCCCACATAGGAAAGGATACTCACCTCCGTGGGGTTCTACAGACCACAAGGACTGAGGGTTGTTATGGCTCACTTGCCCCCAAATCTTCACCCTCAGTTTCTATTTCCTATTCCGAGCCTTCTGGGGGCCTGGCATTGCCCTGCGGAGAGAAGCAGGCGAGGCACTCAGAGATGTCACCCTGGTGTCTGCTCTGTCTCTCATCCCTTGACTCCTGCGGCCACAGGCATTTCCTGCCACAGTCACAGCATGGAGCGACCGTGATGGGCTCGGGGACACGGCACAGCACAAGGCCCTTGACATCACACGCTCAGACACACTCCATTTTCTGTCAAATACCTACTACTTGAAAAAGGCCACACTTTGTGTACAAGCCGCTGACTTGAAAATAATGCTCACGTGACTTTCACATCAGTAATGCATTTTTGAAAAATCTGACGTTGACATATTTCTGCTCAAATAAATGAACCTTCCCATGTGACTGCCTCTTTGAAGCAGAGGCGGCCGGGCGGGGGCCGCGGGGACGGTGCCAGAAGCATGTTCCAGGGTAAGGCGATACGCACATGTGCGCGCCGGTGGTTTCTGTTACAGAGAGAAGAGGCCCACTTCTGCGTAACAGACTCCACTTTCCACGTTCGCCACATCAGAGGTGGCGTTTTTAATGATGCTGATGGATGCTGAAGCAGACATTCTTCACCGTCTGACAGCACCGACATTCTTCAAATAGCTGCAAGATTAAAAAATGCTTTGAGGGTTTTCTTTCAAATAAATTTTGTAATGTAACTTTTCTTTGCTCCTGGCGGCGGTGGTGGTGGTGGTGGTGGTGGTGATGGTGATGGTGGGGCAACATGAGAAAAATTAAAGGGGCCGTCGATGGAAGCTTGCCAGGGGCCTCCGTGATGAAGGTCACCTGCCTGCCCATCTCCAATGGCTGAGACCTGGCTGTGCCCACAGGAGGATGACGGTGGGCACCTTGGACTGGCAGCTCCCGGGAGGGAGGCCTGAGCCCCTGGCTCCACAAGTGCTTGATGAGCGTGGTGTCCAACGGGCAGAATGAAAGCAAACAGTGCCTCGCGGAGCGCTCAGGCCATGCACTCTGGTGGGGTACCTGGCTGGGTAGAGGAGGAACTGGTAGGACTTGGAAGAGCAGGAGGAGAGATGGTGACTCACCACCCAAGCGTCTTGATTTGAGGAGTTTCCTGCAGGCGGGAAGAGCTGCTGTGTTACTCACGGGCCACTTTCTCCTGTGGCTACTGGGCTACTCGCAGGCCCACAAAGGACGTGCCTGAACCCTCCTAGCTCGCCCTCTCGCCTCCTCCCCCTCTCTCGCCTCACCACACAGGGGGGTCTAGCGTGTTGCTCACCCTGTGTGCGCAGGAGAAGCACCAGGGGATCGTGTTAAAATCAGATGCTGACTCAGTAGCCTGGCCCAGAGCTGAACCCCACGCGGATAGCAGTGACCTAGCCGGTTCAGACCCCGGCCACACCGAGGGGCGGAAAGTGGCCTCATGAAGGGTGAGAAGGGTGCTGTCTGTTTTTCTCTGGTGACAGCAAATCTCCAGTCTCATTCCTAGAAATGAGCCCAGTGATTGGGTGCTGCTGTCAATGCCACTGATGTCCCTCTCTATCCATCACAGTCAGGCAAGCGCTCACGCTCTGGCCCCCGTTCTTCCTGCCTCCTGTGCCTGGACCCGGAGCAGCCCCCCCTCCCCACCCCACCGCCAAGAGTATTCAGGGGACACAGAAGTGTAAACAGACTTCTCCCCTCACGCGTGATTGCAGCTCCCGCTGCTTTAGCAGCAGCGCTGGGCTAGGCAGCCTTCTCAGCGGCCTGGAGGCGGGCTCTGCAGCTGGGCCCCTCCTCCTCCCTGGCGGCGTGGGCTTGGCAGCAGCAGCCACTCCAGATGAAAGGGCCATTTGTTTCTAAATGGCATAAATTGCTCTTTCTTTATTGCTGTCATAACAGGGGCTGCCCTAAAATGGGGGTGGAGGCCTCCCAGTTTGCAGTGTCTCCTGATTTCCCAGTCTTGCTCAGTTCTCACAGCTCTTGAGAGCTCCCTCAATTCCAGCCTGCCTGAGTGGGCACCAGAGCAGAGGATGGGGTGGGGGTGGAGGGTGCTAATTAGCCCAGAAAAGCAGCCTTGGCAAGAAGCCGCAGGGAGGGGAGTGAGGGGGGTTAGGTGGGGGGGGAAGCCTGGTCAGGTGGAGCACGCCCGTGCTGTGCCGGCTTAGGGCTTGGTGAGGATGGTGGATGGTGACTCAGGGATCACAAGGGAACCTGCGTAAGGTGCAGTTTAGGCAGCAACCAATATCTGCCTTGAGTCACCGATGGGTGTTTACTGTGTTATTAGAAGGAAGGCAGGAGCCATGATGATCTCTGAATAGGGAGAGACTGGTTGACACAGACATGAAAGCTGACAGGTCAGAATAAGGCACGTCTGTCAGCTTTGCCTCCGGGACTTCGTGTTCTTTGATGAACACGCAGAGGACGGAGCAGATGCAGGTGGCTGTTCAGAGCAGCCTAGCATGGATCAGAGTGCGCTCCTGGGTGGGGAGGGGAGTGGGCAGATTGCTTCAGGCTTCGGTAGTGGCATTCTCTCCCTCTTGCCGGCCACCTTAGCTCACCAACAGGTACTTGAAACTGTTCACTCAGGAACTGACTTCTAGGAGGCAGGGCTGGGCTGACAGGTCCAAGAAACGGGATAGACACACTAGGACCTTTCCTGCCTGGGCCCTCCAGGCTGCCCTGCAGGCACGCTCAGGGGCATAGGTTTGGACTAGGGTCCTCCTGGAGAAAAGGGCCTTTAAGTGGGTGGGGGTGTTAACCTGTGTAAAGAGCTTAGATCAGCACCCAGCCTTATGGAAATAATAGTTACAGTTATCAGAAGCTCCGATTCACTCTGGCGGTGCCCTCAAACCCACCTGGAGTTGACTGGCACCAACCTGTCAGAATAGCCATCTTTCCCCAGCTTCTGTGAATCAGTCTCCTCTGCTCTGTCATCATCAATGTTTGGGTTTTTTTACTGATCTAAGAGTAAACATTTTCCACTGATTTATGTCTTTAAAGAAAACATGAAATTAGAGTGGACTTGGAGCTGCTCTCTGAATAGTACAGGAAGTCAGCTATAGCTAACGCTCTGGGACTTACACATAATCCTTGGTGTTTGCCAGCTATGCTGTGCCGTAGGCGGTGATGGGCACATGCACCAGAGCCACGCCGCCTGGGTTTTACTCCTGGCTCCTCATGACCTTGGGCAACTGACTACCTTTCTTTTTTTTCCCTGTAACATTTATTTATTTTTTAAAATTTTGTTTTATTGCTTAAAGCATACAAGTCCTTCGGTTGATCTCTTACTCCCCTCCCTTCTGCCCCCCAACCCTCTCTGGCCTTCCCGCTGCAGTTTGACAATCAGTTTGAGGCAGCTCTGCCTCTGTATCTATTATTGTTCAAAAGTTTGTAATGGTCTTTATTATCCATGTATGAGTGAGATCATGTGGTATTTTTCCTTCATTGACTGGCTTATTTCACTTAGCATAATGCTTTCCAGTTCCATCCATGCTGTTGCAAATGGTAAGAGTTCCTTCTTTTTTACAGCAGCATAGTATTCCATCGTGTAGATGTACCACAGTTTTCTAATCCATTCATCTACTGATGGGCACTTAGGCTGTTTCCAGATCTTAGCTATGGTGAATTGTGCTGCTATGAACATAGGGATGCATATATCCTTTCTGATTGGTGTTTCTGGTTTCTTGGGATATATTCCTAGAAGTAGGATCACTGGCTGACGACCTTCTTGACTCAGTTTCCTTATTTGTAGAATGGGGAATAATAAGAGTCCCTATCGTGGGAGGATTCAATGTGCTCATGTGATTAGCGCTACTGTATTGCCACCCTTTGGAGATGCTGGGTGTCATTGGTAACATGTCTACCAGTAAGAAGAAGATGGGGAACCACTCTGCTAGGTGGTCTATTGGTTAGTCCATCATCAGTAAATTGGTCAGTGAACTCAAAATCCCCAGTGCAACTGCACACAGAGAAATTTGGGGGAGGCTCTCAACTGTTCCAGTGTCCGCTCTACAGGGGTCTGAAGCAGCAGCGTGTAAAGCTTTGGAGATGTAAAAATGTGGGTAGAAAGAAAATCGGTGAGAGCCTTTGTGTAAGGGTGTTCATTTGTCACATTTCCTGGCTGCACAGCACCTACTGAAAACTCTTCCTGTCTTTGGAGAAAGTCCTGCCTTGTGAACCCACGGTAGAACTCTGAAAACATTTTCCCAGGATCTCTTGCAGCTCAAGCACAGGCACGTGAGCTGGGCTCCACGAGTCAGACACCATTCACTCCCACACAAGCCCTCTCTCTGAAAGTGGTCAATGTAAGAAGCTAGTGCTGCCATTCAAAATCTATTTTCCAGTGAAGGTGGAGAGGAAATTTGGGAAAGTGGCAGTGACTGAAAGGTCAAGTTCTTAGTGCTACTGAAGGTAGTGGCAGTTGCAGTAAAGTAGTTCCTGATTTAAGTAGCGACATTGCAAATTGTAGCATCCCAGTGCCTGGTGACCATGGTGACAGAGCAGTTCTGCAGTATGGCTATGAGTGCTGTTCTTCAGCATACCACCCAACCCTGTTTCTCCTGATCATTCTGTGAGCTACCCAATACCCTTTGCAAAAGGCCCTTTTCTACCTAGCCCCCCCCCAAAAAAAATGTAGTAAAAGAAGTGCAGGTTGGTACCCTGCAAAATTCATCAGTAGGGAGGGCATATCCCTGGAAAGAGAATGAAAATGTGGTAAAATAAACATAACATAAAATTTACCGTTTTAAGTGTCCACTTAGTAGCATTAGAGTATATTCACAGCATTGTGCAACCACCACCAATATCCATCTCCAGAACTTTGGGAATAAAAATTGTTAACATGGACTCATGTCTTTGGAGAGTCTAGGTTTCAAGGTCACTTTCAATTCAAATCAACAAGCACTCACCCTACGTTCTACAGCACGAGCTCTACGTTCTGTTGCTGATTGCTGCGGTGCCAGCATCTAGTAGGTGCCTGAGAAATATTTGTTAGCTGTGGAGTGGTCACACGGGATATTCTCTAGTCCAGCTCTTGGGCAGTCTGAATGGGGTGTTGGCAGGTGTATTCACTGCCTGTGGATGGGTCTTCCTTCTGTGAGAAGTGTTGACTGAAGGTGTAAAGCAGCAGTTTCCAGCCTGGGCACTCCTGTTCCCTGGCTGGGGCTGGGGGTGGGGGTGGGTGGGGGGGAGGGAGGGACTGGAAAAGCTAATGCAGATTTTACTTTTACCTAGGATGAAGCTAACAAGGTCTACTACAGCCCCCGCCCCCCCCACCCCCCCCGTGGCTGGAAATATGACAACATTTATGACGGTACATCAGTTAGCTTCCACTTCTTAGGAACTCAGACAGGTTTTCAGTGATTTTTTGCAAGAAATATGTGTAATAATCCAATGTTTGGTGGTGAATGAGTTGGGGGACCATTCAGTCATTTATTCAAGAGTATGTATTGAGCTGCTGCTTTGTGGCAATTCTCTTCTGGGTATTGAAGACTCTGACGCAAACAAGACAGACACACGCCTCATATCTAGAGCTTACACACGGATGGGGAGAGACGGAAATTAAGCAAATGTCAGATGGATCTGGTGGGGAAAATGCTAGAAAGAAAAACGGCTGGGGAAGGCTGGAGAGAGTGACTGGAGATGTATGTTAATCTTTTGTGCAGTCATCACGGAGGCTCGCTGCGAAGGTGACATTTGAGTGGGGACCCGAGGAAAAGGAGGGAGGGTGTCCCCGACAGAGAACAGAGGTGCAGAGCTCGGAGGTGGAGCGGGCCAGGCGGGTCCCAGGAACCACAGGGAGGGCGGCGGGCAGAGTGGGGTGAGGGGAGAGTTGTAGGCACGAAGGTCCAAGAAGCAGCGGAGAAGACGTGGGCTCTGGAACGTCCTGAATGAGTATTGCAAGGCACACAGACACACCTGCTCCGTCTCAAATGAGATGTTTTCCTCCAAGTGTCCACCATCCTGTAGGGCAGCAGTTTTCAACCTGTGGGTCGCCTAAGACCATCGGAAAACACATATATAATTACATATTGTTTTTGTGATTAATCACTATGCTTTAATTATGTTCAATTTGTAACAATGAAATTGGGGGTCACCACACCATGAGGAACTGTATTAAAGGGTCGTGGCATGAGGAAGGTTGAGAACCGCTGCTGTAGGGCAAGGGAACCACCAAAGGGACCCCCTACTTTTTCCTCCCAGGGGTTGTGGTAGTTCCCTCTCTTGAGTCCCAGCTGTCTGGGTGAATCACCCATTTTTGCTCTCTGCTTCCCAGGCCTGTGCTGGCTTTTCTGCAGCGAGATGGAGACCGTTCGTCAGCCTCTGTGAGCCTGCAGCCTCCCCTCAGTGCCTGGCGTGGGCGGCTGTGCGGTCAGCGAGTGGGATGCGAGCTTATCCATAAAGTAAGGACGTGAGCATGAGAGGAAAAGGACAGATCTCAATGGAAGGACAACGGGGGAGAGAGAACTCCGGTCAACAAGCCTGGGAGGTGTGGAGTGATGGAGACGGCAGCACAGTACCTCCCACCCCCACCCCGATGTTTGCTCAGCCTCTTGAAGATGATTGCTTGTATTTCTGCCTCAGAGCTTCCCATGAACTTCCCTGATATGAAGTGAAAAGAAAAGACTGCGGGAGCTGATCAGAGAGCGTAATAAACACAGCGGGCGCCCGTGTTCCTGCCCCGGAGGCTCACGCCTGTGGAATGTGTCAGATTTGAAACTGGCACGTGGAGCCAGCGCCAGGCGTGCCCCCCCCCGCCCCCCCAGCACAGCAGAACATCTGATTAAACACAAGGGGAACTGTACTGCTTTCGTTCAGCCTGTTCTCTGCAGACACAAACCATTCTCTGATATCAAATGGAAACGAGCGGAATTAGCATGGGAAGGGCCATTCTTGCTGTCTGGTTTGTGTTCTCAGTATCCCCACGTTTCCTGGTCCTTTGTAAACTCATTTTCTTTTAATACCCAAATGTAATAGCCTGAATCCTCGCTCTGCGTGACTGAGAAAACCAGTCCCCTCCGGATATTTCTAAAGAGGTTGCCAAGCACTTACATGCCCTAAGTGTTGCTTCTCACGTACCCCCAGCCTCCCACCCCATGGCACCTTCCCCGGTTCTGCCTATAGCTGTCTCCTCACTCTTTCTCATTCTACTCCTCCCTCTGCTCTGCTCCAACCTCAGTGTGAACACTGGCCCTTCCTCTGTTCTCCCCACTTAACTCCCTAACTGAGCTGGTGTGTGTGGAGGCGGGGTGAGAGTCAAAATATTTAACAACTGCAGTGGCCCAGGTGCCGGGGTGTTTCTCAGCATCTAAAAGGGTTCAGGAATCTGGAGAAGGACTGCGAGTAAATGAATAAAGAGATGAACATGAAATATAAATTTGAAAGGCATTTTTGGGAGCCAGAGGAGACCTAGCTTCAGTAACCAAGTTCCCTGAATCTCTGAACCCCTATCTTTTTATTAACACAAATTGCCCTAAAGCAGCGGTTCTCAACCTGTGGGTCGCGACCCCTTTGGGGGTCAAACGGCCCTTTCACAGGGGTCGCCTAAGACCATCAGAAAACACATATATAATTACATATTGTTTTTGTGATTAATCACTATGCTTTAATTATGTTCAATTTGTAACAATGAAAATACATCCTGCATATCAGATATTTACATTACGATTCATAACAGTAGCAAAATTACAGTTATGAAGTAGCAACAAAAATAAGTTTATGGTTGGGGGTCACCACAACATGAGGAACTGTATTAAAGGGTCGCAGCATTAAGAAGGTTGAGAACCACTGCACTATAACCTCTGAGCCTCAGTTTCTTCGTCTGTAAAGTGGGAGGGGGTAGAGTAACAGTGTCTATCTGTGCCCAGTGCCTGAAACACCTGACTGATAGGAGGAGCTCAACAAATAGTCACCTGGAAGGTGACCTGGAGTGAATACAGACTTAGACCAAGATTTTCTTGAACATTGTAAACTTAATTCATTTTAATCTCTGCATGCCCCGTGACCCTAGCACAGGACCGGCACAGGACTGGTGCGGGAGAGCACTTGCTGGGAGAGTTGGAAGCAGCCATGGATGGGCAAGTGGGCACAAAGATGTGTGCACGGGTGGGTGGATGGACAGGCATGTAGCTGGATCAATGATGGATGGAGAAGTCGGACATCTGGGTGTATAAATGTGTGCTAAGTGGGGGGAGTGGAGGGATGGTGGGTGGGTGGGGTGAGGGTAGAAGAAATAAATACGGGACACGCCCTCATTGTGATCTGTCTGCTGGAGGGCTTCAAGATGGAGTGAACCCAGAAAGCACGTATCAGCAGGCCAAGGCCCACGTGAGGCAGCAGCTCTGCCTTTACGAGTGTGTTCTCCAGGCTAACCCACACGGGGATGGTGTGGCCAGGACACAGGTGACCTGCACCACTGTGTGCAGTAATGACATGTGGAGGCGGCTTCGACTTTATCACTCCGAGCAGGAGGGAGGCCTGGACTAGGGCCTCACACCTTAGAACAGCACCTGGTGGGGGCAGGCGATTCGTCCGTACCTTGGAATTCTGTGTGGCCATTAAAAATGATGGAAAGCTCTTAGCCAGTCCTTGGTAGAAAATAGAGGCTGAGTAAGTGATATTTTTGTCCATGACTCTCTAGTCGCACCTCTTGGTAGTTATTGAAGAAATAGATTCATTTCTTCTTTCATCTGTGCAACCAATACACATTGAGAGCCAACTATGTGCTAGGCACTGTGCTTGTTTGGGGACAGAGGATAAAACAAACAATAAAAGACAAAGATCCCTACTCTGGTGGAATTTACAATTTAGCAGAGGAGGCAATCACAAAATAAATAAAACACACAGTATGAGAAATAGCAATAAATGCTAAGAAGCTGAAAAGCGAAAGGTGAACAGGTAGTGGTGAGGGAACTTTAGGTAGAGGTCTTGATTTTAGAGAGATTTCGTAGGATTTTAGATAGAGATTGAGAGAGGAGGTATCGGAGAAGATGACACTTCAGTGAAGACCTGAGGGGGCGGGGGGAACGGGTGAGCTATGCTGATATCTGGGGTGCGATGGGGAAGAGAAACCCATGGCCACATGGCAAGTAAAACCAATGACATGAAGAAACTCCAGTTTGTAATAATGACTGAAATAAGGACAAGTGCTCTTGGTGGGTCCTTGGTTTTTTCCCTTCATTAAATGAGAAAGATTTATTATTTTAAAGGAAGGAACTACTTTTCCTCACTCTCAGTGCTTTTGGCAATCGTCACACATTTCCTTCCATCTCACTAAGCTAGAGGAGGGTAAATGCCTTCAGCACGGGGGTCAGACTATTCCACTGATAGCTTGTCTATTTGTTCTTTTGGTGCCTGCTTTTCCCCCCGGTGAGTCCATCACAGACAGCAAATCAATTGCGGACTGCTTTTATGAACCTGAACCAGGTACGGCTGTCCTGAATAAGTTCACATTGAAATCATACAAGAATGAAAGTTTGCTCTCACATTTCAGAGCATGTCTGCCTTGGGTGGTTTTCTTAGCTCACGCTCTGTTGCCTGTAACAAGTGTTTAGATTTAAGCTGATAAGAGCTATGAGAAGTGATCAATACTTTAGAGGACTTTAAGGTTGAAAAATAGTTCTGCCCTCCAGCAACTCATGTTCCTGCCACATCTTGTGTCTTTTGCATTTGGTGGTGGCATTCTTTTTGTTGTTGTTGTTAATCCTCACCTGACGATATTTTTTCCATTGATTTTTAGAGAGTGGAAGGGAGGGGGAGAGACAGAGAGAGAAACATTGATGTGAGAGAGACACAGTGATTGGTGGCCTCCTGACCAGGGCCAGGGAAGGAGCCTGCAACCAAGGTACATGCCCTTGACCTGAATCGAACCCGAGACCCTGTCGTCCAAGGGCCGGTTCTCTAACCATTGAGCAAAACCAGCTATGGCTGGAGATGACTTTTTTTTTAAAAAAAAACAGAAACCACTGTGTCCTCTCCCTCTTATTCTCCCAAAGGAAGAGAATAAGGATCATCAATGGTCATGGTAGTTGCCAAAGGAACACCAAAAGCCAGCTTCACACTCAGGAGAGAATGCTGCACCTCCTCTTCGTGGTTTTGGGGGCTCTACACATTCAGAGAAACTTCTCTAGTAACAAACCATAGAAATGACCCCTGAAAGTATAGGCTTTGGGGATGACACTCTTAATAATAAGGCCCCATGGATTTCATTCTCAGGGCAGTAGAGAGCTAGGAGGAATTTAAACGTAGGAGAGGGGTGAGGTACTTTGGCCACTCTGGCTTCCCTTCCACTCCCCTGCAAGGTGTCCACTGCTCCCTGTCCCTGGCTAACCCCCACCAGATTCTGAGCCCCTGTCCTCAGATGCCTCGATTTCTAAGGTAACTTGCAATTATACGAGATAAACGTATGTAATGGAAGACTGTAATGGTAGTCGAGGCCTTCAGACAAGGGCTGATGATCTGACTACAGAATTGTAGGCATTGGCCGGGGGCAGGAGAGAACTGATGTAACATTCTTTAATCATGGGCTGTTCTTCCAACTCTGATCACAACACCTCACAAAGAATCAAACTGGTCTCAAAGGAATCCAAGCACACACCTGGTGCCCACTTTCCTGAGGGGGGACCCACAGCACCATCCCCAGGTGGAGGGCAGGATTTGAATCCTAGAGTCTCAACAACAGCAGGGATCCTGGAGTTCCCCTGAGCCATGGCCTGCATCACCCAGGCTCCTCCGAGGGCAGGCTCAAAGTGCTTCCTTTGTTATTATTAGATTTGAATAATTGGCATCTCTCCGTGTTTTCCACGCCTTGATCACCTTCTCAGAGGAGCAGGTGAATGGAGAAAGAGCCAGCAGGGTTCAGGTAACCCACAAAGTAGACACCTGGTTTTGGTGTCATCAGAGGGGTCTGGATTCCATTGTCACAAGAAATAAACCAAAACCTTGAATGGCTGAGCTGAAATTCACGGCATTATCTCCCTCTTCGTCTTATCATGGATGGGTTTTTCCCTATATGGCTTCAAACCTCCTCTATATCTTTGAAATCTTATCACGTGGCTGCTGCAACGTATCTTTTGAATTACAGAAACTTCAATGCAAAATAAAGCAGTCAGAAGGAGTTGCCTGCAGAAGGAGTCAGGTAACATCTGGTGCATCTCAGATTGCCCAGGGGTACCTGTCTTCCTCTCCCACCCACACCCTCCAGTCCCCTTCAAAACATCAGCCTCGACCTGGCACCGTGGGACTCCTTAAGTCACCTGTGTCAACCAGCCGTTCAGCCCCGGCTGACCCCATTTCCTGCCTGAGCCTGCCGAGCCTACAACAGCGATGTTCCTGCCTGCGCTGTAACAAGTTAAATGTCACCCTCCGATGTTTACCTGCTTTGAAGTTTCCCGGCTGCGGTCTATGGGGAAACTTTTCTGTCTCCATCGCACTCCTCCTCACGCCCTGTTCTGTGTGCGCGCAGGCCCTTCTTGCTGTGATTGCGCATTTCTGCCCTCACATCCTTTCAGTGGTGGGTCTCTTATTGTCTTTACTAACAAAGACAGCAACGGTGCTAACCCAGGACTTACTATGAGTCAGACACCCTTCTAAGCACATTCGGGTAGATGAGCTCACATCACCCTCACACCGAGCATTTGAGGGGGTTGCAATCCTGAACCCTGTTTTACAAACAAGGCAACCAAGGCACGGAGAGGTGAAGGAACCTGCCCATGGTCGCCCAGCTACTGAGAGGCGAAATCTGAATGACAGGGAGTTCACTCCTCCGCCTGTCATTTTCCCCTTCGGCACCTATGTCCTCTGCAACTGCGTTTAACCAACACTTACTTCTCAGGGATGGAGATATTGAAAGCCATGCCCCTGGTCTAGTTGAGGAGACACATGGGCACATGACAACCTGGAGTGCTGCCCGGGGCAGCGGAGGCCTGCGCACGGGGCTGTGGGACGCTGAAGGTGGACACTGAGGTGTGTGTGATCACGCTGTAAAGAAGTTTCTCTCCCACTGCCGGATGCTTGTGTGTTGTTGTTTTTTTAAATATATCTTTATTGATTTCAGAGAGGAAGGGAGAGGGAGAGAGAGAAACATCAATGATGAGAATCATTGATTGCTTGCCTCCTGCATGCCTTCCCCGACTGGGGACCAAGCTCACAACCCGGGCAAGTGCCCTGACCTCGAATCGAACCGTGACCTCCTGGTTCATAGGTGGATGCTCAACCACTGAGCCAGGCCGGCAGGGCCATGGTCAGATGTTTTGTTAGCTTCCTTCCGTCTCTTTCTCAGTTTTTGAAACTTCCATTTTCTTTACCTCTTGCCCCAGGAGAGCAGTTTTTGAATTTAGCTGTGCATTAAAATCACCTGTAGCGCCAGCGGCTGGCTGGTATTCGTCTTGGCTATGTGGCTGACCCATTTCTTGGTCCCCCTTACACTCAGCTGTGGCCGACAGCGTGGGGGCAGAAGCAAGGCCTCCCTGGAAATCCTCATGCCGTGTCTCCTGTCTCCCAGGGTTCAGTGGAGGACTCTGGGTTATTCCACTCTACACCTGGGTCTGAGAATCACTAACCCAGCACATTTGCCTTAATTGTGGTCTCATTACTCCTGCTATAGCAAAGTCACCTGGCTTGATATTTCTCAGGGGGGCTTTGTTTTCATCCTTTAACTTTTCTCTTAGCAAACACTCCCTCAGCCAGTTTTTGCTGCTAGATTTAGCTGAGCAGATAAGAGCTGTGGGCGTCTGAGGGTCCTAACATGCACTGGAGCCATCAGGAAAAAACAAACACATTTTCTTTTCTTCTTTTTAAAAAAAATATGTTTTTATTGATTTGAGAGAGAGAGGAAGGGAGAGAGAAACATCAATCAATCGGTTGCTTCCCGTATCAGATGATGCTCAACCAACTGGACCACCCCGGCCAGGGTGAAAAAAGCATATTCTTCTCTCTCAGGACTGGAGGCATGTGGTACTATATGAGGGCAGAGATACTGGGAATGGCCCCACCCAGAATCATAAAAGTAAGAAATAATATGAATATAACATAAATAGATAAAACAGCTATTATTTCGATAGAATTTAATAAATATATACATATGTGAATACAATACTGTTTGAGCATCTAGTATATACCAATCACTTTACATGCAGTATCTCATTTAATTCCAACAACAACCCTAGGAGACCGGCATTATTATTATTATTACCTGATCATGCAGAGGAAACGAAGGCACAGAAAGGTGAAATCATTTGCCCAGGGTCACATGATAAGGGAGATGAGCCAGGATTGAAAGGCCATCTAACGCCCAAGCCCACAGGACTAACCTACCTCAGGGCCTTCCCACAGCTGCCCAGGCCCCAGGCCCCTGTCCCACAGCCACCTTGTCCCCCCTCCCCCCAGTGGCTCCTTTTGGGTCCTGACTAGGCAGCACTCCCCTTGCCCACCGCTCACCACACTTCCTGTAATTAAACTTTACTCAATTTGAACAAAACCCCTGGACCTGGTGATTCTCCCTGGCTTTCCCCACATAGTTTGAGATTTCCCCGTCACCATGGCAACCAAATTCTTGGATGAAACTGGATCCCTGGAGATAAGGAAATGCAGGGACTAAGGGATGAGCTGTGAAGGTCCCCCTGGCTGGTAAGTGGTGTCCTCAGGCGGTGTCCACCAGCTGCAGGAATTTTCTCCAGCCTACCCTCCCTCCCTCACCGGGGCCATTTTAGCCATTAAGTACCCTTAAGGGTCTACAAAAATGCTTAAACCTCTTCTTAAAAAAAAATTATAGGAGCTCCAAAGTAGGAAAAGAAAACTATAAATTGAAATGAATGAAGGTTGGATTAAATGCCTACAAAAATATCACATTAAACTTTAGGAATACATTTGGAATTCATAAGAAATTCAGCGTGCTTGAACACAATAAGGCTTGTTTTTCTTACTTTGCAAAGCTGTCCTAGTGTGCATAAGGATTGCTGAGAAATCATGGCCAATCATGCACTGGATGTCTTTCTTGGAGGCGAATCATTTCAAAAGCAGAATTGTAAAACTCCTATTATCTTACATCCAAAATAACAAATAGTGTTGGTTCAAGTTGGCCAAATGTTGACTGTCTAACGTGTGGATTGCTTTCTAATACATTTGATATGATGTGGGGTGGGGCCTTCCAAAGGAGTTCCTTATCCCTCGGAATCATGCCACCTTCCCAGACTCAGGGATACCCAAGCCATCGAGCAGGATGCAGAGGTGAAGGGTGGCCGGGGAGGAAGGGGCCCAAGAAGGGGAACAGGGATCTTACAGCTCTTCCAGGTCCAGCCAATACCAGGAAAGAGTGGCCGCGAATGTGCCAAATAGATTCCAGCTGCCTTGGCTGGAAGCGAGCCAAGGAAAGCCCGCGCCCCATTTCCCCTTCCCCAAAGGAGGGAGGTTGGGAGACTTTTATTTTTTAAAGCGGAGGAGGGGCGTGAGGGGCTGCTAAGCTCCGTGTTATTCTTTCCCTTCAGGGACAGGGGAGCCGTCCTTATCCTTATCGCCCAGTGCTGGCCCGAGAACTCCGGAGGCGTTGCCAGTTCACATCTGTTTTCTTATCAAGGTCCTGGACTGGAGGGAGACCCCAGCAGCCGTGGTCTCCCCCAATCGGGACTGGTGCAGGGAGGGCCCTGCGGTCTGTGATAAAACCCAACGGCAGGAATCAATCAGGGGGCCGCCTTGGTCCTTTGTCTCGGCAGCCAGCACCTCTTGATAAGGCGGCACAGGGCCAGCGGCCCCCTGGGTTCCATGGCGCAAACCTCTGACGTGAGAGTCTCGGGACCTTGGTTTTCTCACCTGAAAATGAGGCTAGTAATTCCTGCCACTTTTCCATGAGAGAAACTGTGGGCCACAATGGGATAATGGATCTGACGTTGCCTGAAGCCAGTGGTTCTCAACCTTCTGGCCCTTTAAATACAGTTCCTCATGTTGTGACCCAACCATAAAATTATTTTCGTTGCTACTTCATAACTGTAATGTTGCTACTGTTATAAATCGTAATGTAAATATCTGATATGCAGGATGGTCTTAGGCGACCCCAGTGAAAGGGTCGTTCGACCGCCAAAGTGGTCTCGACCCACAGGTTGAGAACCGCTGCTTAAGCGGTTTAAAGATTTGCTACTCAGTGTGGCCTTCAGACCAGCAGCCTCAGAATCACCGGAGAGCTTGTTAGAAGTGGGGACTCTCAGGCCTGCCCCAGGCCTGCCCCAGGCCTGCCCCTGACCTGCCCCTGACCTACCCCGGCCTGCCCCGGCCTGCCCCGGCCTGCAGAAACTGAATCTGCATTTTAAGAACATCCCAGAAGCACAGGTTTAAAATAAAAAAGAAGGAACTTTTACCATTTGCAACAGCATGGATGGAACTGGAGAGCATTATGCTAAGCGAAATAAGCCAGT
>NW_005370223.1:4668086-4669972 GCF_000412655.1 Myotis brandtii
GGGGTTAGAGAGCAACCAAAGGACGTGTATGCATACATATTAGCATAACCAATGGACACAGACACTGGGGCGGTGGGGGCTTGCCCGGAGTGGGAATGGCTGGGGGTTGGGGGTGGGGGTCAATTGGGGAAAAAGAAGACATGTGTGAAACTTTAGACAATAAAAAAAAAAATCTGCAAACCATACCTTGTAAGGTATGACTGGGTGGGTAATGATTTGTTGAACCACTGTTAGCTCTGTGAGGTCAGGCACTAGGCTACATTGTACCCCACTGGACCCCACATACAGTGGGCACTCAATTCATATCTGCTGAATTAATGAATAAGCCTTACATCCTGTGTGACCCCGGAGGGTGATAGGGATAGACAGGACACTAAACCGAGGCCCCAATGAGACGTGCAATCTACCTGGCAGGTGGGACCCTGCCTTTGGCATCTGTTACAATGCCCAGGGCAGTGGCGCAAACTTCACGGTGCATCGGGACCACCTGGAGGCCCTGTGAAAACTCACTGCTGGGCTGCACCCCGAGTTTCTGATTCAGTGGGTCTGGGATGGGGGGAGAATCTGCATTCTAACAAGTTCCAGGTGATGTTGATGCTGCTGGCCCAGGGACACCCGCCTCGAAAACATGACCTAGTGCATTGATGAAGCCAGAATATGAGGCATTTGCAGTGACAAAAATATCAACGAGGCAGGAAGGCATTTTCAGACCGAGGGATGTGGTTGCTAATGCAGGCCCTGGTGTCCTTCTCAGGCGGCTGGGGCAGCCCGACAGGGGCCGAGGACAGGGGGGCCAAGGGAGCAGGGGGTGAGTGGTGCTGGTGGGCACCAGGCTATAACTGGGCTCAAAGGCAAGGTGCCCGGCGCTGGCTGTACATCAGGGTCACGTGTGTCACTCGAAAGGCTCCAGTTTTCCTCCCCATTCCCAGGCTTCTGAACTGCCAGGGGTGGGACTCAGATATTCCGCTCAATATAATAGTCAGACAGGCACTCTGGGTTATTTGCTACCAACCAGTAACATCAGCAATAGCCATCTCCTCTATGCCAGGCCTGAGCTAAGTGCCTTACATCTATCATCTCATAAAACGGTCACAATAGCCCATGAGCCAGGGCATAGTTTGTATTTGCTGCCGTAACAAATCAACATGCAAACTTAGTGGCTTAAACTAAGAAATATATTACCTTACAGTTTTGAAGGTTAGAAGGCTGACACAGGATCACTGGGCTAAACTCAGGGCTGCGCTCCCTTCTGGACGCCGTAGGGGAGAATCCATTTCCTCGCTCTGCCCAGCTGCTAGAGGCCGCCCACATTCTGGGGTTCACGGCCCCTTTCCCCACCTTTAAAGCCAGCAGCATTGCATCTCGCTGTCTTTCCTCGGCAGCCACATCTCTTTTTTCCTCCCTCTTTCACTTTAAGGACACTGATCGCATTGGGCCCACCTGGATGGTCCAGGATAGTTTTCCTATTTTCATGTCAGGTCATTAAGGATCTTCAGTCCATCTCCATATTCACAGGTTCCAGGGATTAGGCCGTGGGCATCTTTAGGGGGAGAGGAGGCATCGATCTGCCTGCCACAGGAAGCACTCTTGTTTCCCCCTCTGGGAGATGAGAACATTGAGATGAGAGAGATTAGGGCATTTCCCAAGGTCTCACACCTAGATGTGGCTGTGTTAGCCTGGGTTCCCCCCAAACCAGGGCCAAACCAAAGACAAAGGCATGCCCTTTACTGGGGAGTGAGATCCAGGGTGTGAGAGACCAGGAGGGCAGAGCAGGGGGTGAGGGAGAGTTGCAAAGATGCGTTGTCCAGTTGGCCACCACCTGGGGACAGATTGTCGGTGAGAAGGGGAAGGTTCCAGGTTGCACATACTGAGCACCAAGCAGGTAC
>NW_005370223.1:4670064-4683493 GCF_000412655.1 Myotis brandtii
ACCCCTGGTGGTCCCAGCCCACTTGGTAATGCCACGCTGCACTTGTGTGAAGCTGGTCGGCCCCACTTGGAACTGGCTCCTGAAGAGGCTGCAATGAGAGATACTAGTAGGTGAGGCTGAGAGACTGAAGAGAGGCATAAGGCAGCTTATTAACCCACCTGCCTTCACCCGGTCACCACGAGCCACACGGACCCACCTGCAGTCATCGAAGGTCCAAGCAGCGGGGAGCCCCGAGCTCCCCGAGAATGCCGCCTCCCATCCTGACCGCCCTCTGCTCTCAGGAGAACCACTCCTTTCGGGAACATTCTCGGCCTGCAAGCTCCCCATGCAGACATGAGCATCGGAGCGTTTCCCCAAGACTACAACCCCCACCCCATGGATCTGCCTGTCCCCACCCTGTCTGAGCGCTCCTCATGGTCAAACCACACCTATAGCTTCATAAACAGGCCCACCCATTTTGGAGGGCAGTGCCGTGACGATGACCAAAAGCCATGGGAAGCATAAACCTCTAATTTTGTAGGCATTTATCCTGAAGAAAGGATGAAAGAATATACACGAAAGCTATAAGTGTGTTCAGCTCGGTGTTGATTATAAAGGGGGATTATCGGGAACAACTAAACGCTCCTATGATGGGAACGCCGTCAGCTGTGGAACAGTGTTGTAGGATAAATATTGACAGGGGGACATGTTTACAGTACAGCTTTGCCCTCTTACTGCTGGTCTGAATTTTTGACATTTTTATAATGAGTGTGTTTTGCTTTTGTTTATTTTTTTATTAAAAATAAAACCCATTGCTCTCCCCCGTGCCACCCAGCTGACTTGGATGGGCTGGCCCTGGTTGACCCTTCTGAGGTAACTCCCACATTTGTGTCTCTGGCCCTGAGTTTCTCTCTGAGCTCAGACTCAACCATTCACCTACCCACTTGGGATTTCCACATGACCAGCCAGAACGACCTTAAACTTCACATGACCCCACATGAATGCTCAATGCCCTCCTGCCCCAAGCCTGCTCCTCCACCTTCCATCTGCTGAGTCATCCTTGATGCTTCTCTTTCTCAACCAGACCCTCTGCCCCCCACCACCACCACCTGCCATCGTTCTGTCATGGAGTCTTATTGACTTGACCTCCAAATTCTTCACCGTGACCTGCCAGGCCTGACGCTCCAGCCCCTGCCTCCCTCTCCACCCACCTAGTGTGACTCCCGTGCTCGCTTCCCTCAGCTCAGGGCCTCAGTCCAGAGGCTGAGAGGACCCAGCTCTCCCCACTCGGGACCAGGACACCAGCTGCTCCTCACCCTGTCCCTCTGCCTGTGAACGTTCTCCCATCCAGATGTCCCACCTGAGAGTCACTTCCTGAGAGAGCTCCTCTCTGGTCCTCATTCAAAAGCAGCCCCGTCTGTGATTCTGTGTGAAGGCACAGGTTCTGTTCTTCTCACCGTCTGTAATCACACAGACAGTGCTGGTGTGTCCACCAGGGCCTCGGCTCAGATGGAAATCCAGTGGGTTCTGTTCAGTTCCTCTTGTTCCTCATCTCCACAGAGGTGTCCAAGTCCCCTTGGTTTAGAGGGACTTACAAGTGCCTGGGACTCTTGACAAGGTGGAGAATTATGGGGCGGGGGTGGGAGGGATCCCCACTCAAGGACAGCCCAGCTGCTCCTCTCCCTGGTCCTCCCCATAGAATGTGCCCCTCTAGGGCCTGGCTTACCTGGGACCTTAGCTGGGAGAGGATGCCAGCTGTATGCATCCAAGGATCTTCCTGTGGCCTCGACAGTCCTGTTTCCTTTCGTCGTTGTTTCTGCTCTGGTGTGTACTGACCAGGTGCCCTAGTGAGAAGGAAGATGGAGGTGGAAACACACAGAAAACAGGCAGATCCATACTTGCCATGTAATCCTGCCCCATCCCTTTTTACTTGTGTGTTTATTGGTTTATCATTTGATACTCCGTACCTGGTTGAACTGTGGGTCCCCCCCCCCCACATTCTATCTACCTGGAACCTCAGATCGTGCCCTTTTTTGGAAATACTGTCTTTACAGGTGTAATTTGTTAAGATGAGGTCAGATTGATTTAGGGTGAGTTCTAAATCCAATGTGACTGGTGTCCTCATAAGAAGAAAGAAATGCGGACACAGACACACGGGGGTGAAAGCCATGTGAAGACGAGGCAGAGATCGGAGTGAGGCATCTACAGGCCAAGGAGTGTCAAGAACGCCAAGGACTGCCAGCAACCAGCAGAAGCTGGAGGGGCAGGAGGGATTTTTCACTAGAACCTTTGGAAGGCGAACAGCCCCACCAACACCTTGATTTGGACTTCTGGCACCCACAGCTGTGAAACAACACATCTCCGTTGTTGTCAGCCACTCGTTGGTGATACTTTGCTATGGCTGCCATGGGGAACGAATACACACCCAACAAGACTCTAAGACCCTTGCGGGCAGGAGCCGTGTCTATTTTGTCCACCATCGAACCCCAGTGTCCAGCACAGTGTCTGGCGCATAAATGGTCCAAAATAAGGTAACTAAGCCTGAGCAGGTGCGACTGAAGCAAGAGGGAGGAGCAAGGACCCAGGTGATCCGTTTGGTCCCACGGAGAAACCCAGCAGGAGGAGAGTGAGAGATTGAGCGTGGCTCTTGCTTCCCGACCTCACTTTCAGATGCTGAAAAGACTATTTTTGGTGAATGCAAATCATAGCTGTGGCCAGTGTCTTCAGCCCAAGGCCACAAGAGCAGGGCGCTGAGCCTGAGTTTTAGTCATAAGAGTTTATTTTAAAAGTAACCACACCTGACCTTTAGGCTCAGAGGCCCGCCGACTCAGACTTTCCTGAGGGCCACCCCAGCGTGGCCTGCTCTCCTCAGCAGAGAAAAGCCACCAGTTCCACCGTGGAAGAGGCCCTTGGCCTTCCCTCCACTGCAGCTAAGGAATGCCGCCCCCTCCCATCTGTCGCCTACAGGCCGGCCGCTTTCTGGCATGGTTGACACCCACAAATCACAAGCTGTTGCTCTTGGCTTGCTCCAGTTCTCAAATTAAGTAAGTGTGAGCCTGCCGTGCAGCCTGCAGGGTGGGGCTGCCAGGGCCCTGTGCTCTCCCACAGGGTGGGCTCCTTCTCACCCATTTGGGAGAAGGGGCAGGAAAGAATTTGTCAGAATTGATGGACTTTTAAAATTATTATTATTAATTATTATTTGCTCTTCCTATTAATGGAGCCACAAGTAAGCAGCAACCAGCTGTCCACGGGTACAACATAGGTTGTCAAAGATCCGGGTTCTCCCTTGTTTCAGAAATCTCTCTGTGTCCTGGGTTAAGAACACATTTCTCAGAGGTTCAGCGAGGATTCGAGAAAAATAAGGAGAAGCAGTGTTAACCCGGTGGGACTCAGGGTAGTGTTTTGTTTTCCATTTTCCCATGCTGTAGTTTTCTTCTTTAATCTTTACATCAATGAAGAATGACTCTGACACCCTCAATGAAAGGAAGGAAAAACCCCGATTTGTCCCCAAGCTGGGCTTCCTTGGGACGCTGTGTGTTTGCCCCACACCCACCATGAGAGCTGCCACACCTGTTGTCTTCTTGAAAAAAAAGGAACCGAAAACGCCACACATCTGATTCTGAGAACATCAAGGACCAGGGTGGATTTTTACTGAAGGTTTCGAAGGAAGAGGAGAAAGAGGTCATATATTATGCCACGTGGGGCAATCTTCTTTAAAATCGTCTTTAAACATGTCTTTCTTTACCCCAGAGTTCCAACCCTTATAATGGCTGCTCCATCTCTCCGTCATCTTCATTTTCCCACTCCTCCCCCTCTCTCTTTTCAAACTTGTAGCCTCACATGCTCTCCTTCCAACAACCTCCTCTTTCCAGCCTTTCTGCTGTATGAGAATCCTTCAGCCGCGTATCTCCCGCAACTTCTCTTATGTGGCCTTCTCTTGGCCTCTCTGACTGTCGTCTCTACCTGTCACACCACACAACCCAACAGCTGGGCTCGCTGAACTAATAAGATCTCCTTCCTTCCTAGAAAGCATGTGGTTCCCCTTCACGAGTAGAAACCTTTGGTGGATGTAAGCAACCACACCTTTTGTTGACAGATATGACACTGGGGCTTTCTTGGCTGGTGCCGTTTGATTCTCCCCATCTCCTGTGAGGTGAGGGAGGTAGGGAATGTGCGATAGATAGCAAGGGGCAGGAGATGGCCAGGACTTCAGTTCCAATCCCATAAAAGGATCAAGGATGTATGAGATAATCCTAGAGCAAACTGAGATAGTGACTTGTGCTGAATATCCAAAGAGTTTAGAAGGGCATCGTGGGCACAGTCTGGAGAAGTCTTAGGAAGCTCCAAGGATGGACCTAAAAGGTGGGCTGAGTCTGATCAGGTGAAGGGAAAGGGAGCAGGTATCCCATTCAGGTGAATCAGAAGACTTGGAGGTAGATGGTGGAAGACACGAAGGAGAGCCACCGGGTGAGCAGTTGATTTCTCCAAGCACATACCTAAATCATTCTTGCTACTTTAAAGTTGAACTTAAACAGCAGCCCTCCTGAAACTTCTCCCATTTTCATCTATGGTCTGGCGGACAGACAGGCCATCCTCCACTCCCCGAGACTGAGCTTCCAAGGACTATTAGGTTGCTTGATTGGATCTGGGCGTGCATTTCCCACAGAAACAGTTATACCTGGGGCTTGGCATAGGTGTAGTCAGGCTAGAACATGTGTGTGTTGAGTTGGGGTGGGGGTGGTATATGGATTACTTTAACATGGCGTGGTAGGTAAACCCTAAGCAAGTAGAAAGCTTTGTGAAAATTTAATATTGTTCAAATGAATTCTTTTTAAAATTCATAGAAAAGTCATGTTTCTGAGATATTCTATGGGAAGTTCGTGAGAAATTATCCTCCCCTTCCCTCTCCCTTCCCCTCCCCTCCCCTCCTCTCCTCTCCTCTCCCCTCCTCTCCTCTCCCCTCCTTTCCTCTCCTCTCCTCTTCTCTCTCTCTCTCTCATTCTATGTGACAAGCCATTTTATAGGTGATGAGAACACCATGAAGCATACAATTTCTGCCCTCACGAAACTTATAGTTGGGGGTGGGGATAGACACATAATAATGGTTAAGTTCATAATGAAGCGAGTCTAATTGTGGATAGTGTGCCAAAGAGGTACAGCAGTTAACAGCACTGAGCAAGCCTGGCGGTGGTGGTGAGGAGGGGAGCGCTCAGCACGGCTTCCCTTGGATGTGGCACTAAGCTGAGACCTAGCAGGTAAGTCAACCAGGCAAAAAGGAAGAGGAGATAGAAGAGCAGAAGGAAGCACCAGTGCCATGTCACCAGGGCAGGAAAAAGGATCGCATGTTCTGGGAACTTGCTGGGAAGAGTGAGCAAGTGGGGTGCACTGTGAGACAACAGGAGCAGATGGTTGGGTGCAAGTCTGAGGCTATTCACAGTGGGCAGGGCCCCCAATGCCTCTGAGGAGAGCTGAGTCTTCTGTATTAAGAGGATCATAATAGCTTCCTCTTAGAAGGTTCCGTGCTGCGTGCATTCCATGCCTCGTTACTCAATCCTCCTGACCCCTCTACGTGGTAAGTACAGTTTCTCCCCTTTTTGTTTTGTTTTGTTAATCCTCACCCAAGGATATTTTCCCCATTGATTTTTAGAGAGAGTGGCAGGGAGCGGGGGAGAGAGAAAGGAGAGACACATGGATTGGTTGCCTCCCACATGCACCTGAACCAGGGCTGAGGATAGAACCTGCAACCCAGGTACGTGCTCTGGACTGGAAATCAAACCCGTGGCCCTTTGATGCACAGGCCAACGCTCTAACCACTGAGCGCACTGACCAGGGCCAGTTTCTTCCCATTTAACACGGGGAAAACAAGGACTAGAGAAATAAATGAATGGATCTAAGGCCACGCAGCCAACGAGTGAAGAAACTTAAACTTGATCCACGGTTTTCCTGATTGCAAAACCCTTGTTCTGAAACTCTCCCCTCCTGCCAGTTGGCATCACCGACTTGCTGAGAGGGGCTGGGAAGGTTGTCTGGAATGCTCTGAGAAGCCCCACTGAGCCCTGAGAAGCCTGGGGAGGGGGGCAAGAAGAGGGACAGGACGCTGGGGGCCTGGGAGCTCTGGCTGTGGCAGAGAATGGCTGGGGAGCACTCCGGAGGCGGCGGTGGTGGGGATGCACTGAGCTTGTTCACATGCATGAATCATCCGCAAGGTGAGGATGAGTCAGAGGCTGGCTGCGTTGTTACGGAAGCAGTGGGCTGGGTGCATACGCAACCCGGAACTGCGAGGGCTGAATTTTCTCTCTCACTGTGCATCAGGGGAGGCAAGTCAACTTTGGGGGTGACTTTTAAGTGGAAAAACATCTTCTCTAATGCCTGCAGGTGACTTTGAGGATTGCGGGAGAGAGGTGTACCTTAGAGAACTTAAGTCCCGATGCGCCCAAAGCCGGGATGTCTAACTGGTGGGAGGAACCCAGCACTCCACCCTGCAGGCTGTTCACCAACCACTAAGCAGCGCCGGGAGAAGATTTAAAATTGGTCGGAGAAGGAATGTATCACAGAGAAATCAGGGACCTCCGGGCAGATCCTGAGGCCTGTGATTCGGAGCGCACTCCCAAGCCCCCTGAGTGCAGTACAGTTGAAGAACACCCAGAACCGGTCTTGATGGGATGGACATCAAAATGCAAAAGCAGGGACCATTGCAGAATTCCGGAGGAGGAAAACGGCCCCTCTTGGGGTTAACACTCCTCCCTTCACTGAGGACCTAGGGGTGTGCTCCCCTATAATTTTCAGGGTGTCTGACCATGTCGATGGAATGCTTTCCACTTTAGTTTCACCCTAATATTAGTGATCCAGGCGTACTTGCTATCCAAACACCAAAAGGTAAGCTAGCAAGGGATATCCATTAATTCGCGCAATCAAAACTTCCAAGAATGCCTTAGTCGCAAGCCTGTCTTCAGGCCCTGTTACATGCCATATACCAGTCCTTGGACTGGTCCAAACGTCACAGTTAAGTATAGGAAGTCCTCGTGAATAATACTGTATTATATCCCTGAAAGTTGCTAAGAGAGTAGGTCTTAAATGTTCTCACCACAAGAAAACAAAACAAAAAATGGTAATTACATGACATTGTGGAGGTGTTAGCTAACACGATGGGGCAATCATTTTGCAATTAAAGAGAAGATTAGGAAGTTATCTGGCCTACAGTTGTTAGCAGCCATTTCTGTGAGTTGCAATAATTGGAGTCCCCTTCCTTCTCTTCAGAATCATCAGTTCGGCAAGGACTGGGGATAGAATACTGTAGAGTCACCCTCTGAGCATGAAAGGGGCTCCGTGTAACGTATGTACCTGAGGCCTCAGCTCCAGGAGGCAGTGCGGTCCGTGGGCAGGAGCTGGGCGCTCCAGTGCAAACCCATTGCCTACATGTGACCTCGGGCAAGGCCTGTGACCTTTCTCTGAGCCGAGGTTTCCTCGCCTGAACTATAGGAACAAGTCGAGCTTCCTCACTGCGTTGCTGTGAGGATTAAATAAACAAGATGAAGGGCCAATGATCTTATAAATAATTTTTGGTATAGTGCAGATTTTTCCAAAACATATGGATATCATAAACATCACTAGATATATTTAATTAAAAAATACAGAGATGCCGAAACCGGTTTGGCTCAGTGGATAGAGCGTCAGCCTGCGGACTGAGAGGTCCCGGGTTCGATTCCGGTCAAGGGCATGTACCTGGGTTGCGGGCACATCCCCAGTAGGGGATGTGCAAGAGGCAGCTGATCGATGTTTCTCTCTCATCGATGTTTCTAACTCTCTCTATCTCTCTCCCTTCCTCTCTGTGAAAAATCAATAAAATATATTTAAAAAAAATACAGAGATGAGCATGCTGAAGCGTTTACTCTTGTATCTCGCACACAGAAAGCCAACACGAACCTTCACGATTAATAATAAGCAGGACACCCCCTAGGATGCAGGCATGTGCAAGCACATCTGGGAGCTGAAGGGGCAGCCCACGATGGCTCTATTTGCATGAGGGCCACTTCCGTGTCCTTAGAGACAGGTGGCTGCTTCCACCAAAGAAAGCAATACAAGAGTGAGCCAGGCAGAAGCTATTGTTTTTATGACTTAAGCAAGTCACTACATCTGGTCCATGCTTAAGAGAAGAAGTAGGTTACTTTTTGTTTGTTTGTTTGTTTTTTAGAGAAAGAGGAAGGGAGAGGGAGAGAGAGAAAGAAACATTGATGTGAGAGCGGAACATTAATCGGCTGCCTCCTGCACAAACCTTACCAGGGATAGAGCCCGCCACCTGGGCATGTGTCCTGACTGGGAATCCACTGGCAACCTTTCAGTGCACAAAAGACGCCCAACCAACTGAGCCGCACCAGCCAGGCAGGTTTCACCTTTTAAATGGAGCATGGCAAAGAATTTGTGGACATATTTGAAATCATTATTCCAGGTGTTTACTCACCCATTTCAGAATACCCACTGAACCCTAATGCAATATGAGCAACATAAAGGACTGACTTAATTTATGAAAAAAAATTTTTTTAATGCAGAGTCAAAGATAAAGAATACATATGTGGGGGGAGAGAGAGAGAGAGAGAGAGAGAGAGAGGAGAGAGAAATGGGAGCTTCCTAGTTTCTTGAAGAATTACCCAAAAACAGCAACAAAATAATAACTCCTATCTCAATAAGTGCTACTTCTAAAATCTATCTCTCAGAACACTGGCAGAGAGAGAGCAGGGCATGAGCGGGGTCTGGTATTGCTCCCTTCACTGTCTTTCCCTCAGAAGGTTTTACCATAAGGTTAGGGTTTCAAGGCCTGGGAAGACTCTTAAGTTCAACTTGAGCAGAGCATCTCAGTTAGATCTAGTCCATGAAAACAGTTCCCTTGCTTAACAGAACCAAGCCAGCAACCCAATGCTACTGTCGAGCAGAATTGCAACGTGGGAGGTACTGATGCAAATGTGGACACCCTCATTCAATATTCCTCACTTGGCTTCAGCAGAACAGCTACTCAAGCACAAAATGGGGATTCTGTCTTTGCATTCAATATTCCTCACTTGGCTTCCGCAGAAGAACAGCTACTCAAGCACAAAATGGGGATTCTGTCTTCCGAGCATTTGGCCCTGAGAGTCAGATGGACTGTGACTTCCTTGCTTTCAAGTGTGTCTCCTCTTAGTTTAAGTAGCAGATTCCTCTTAGCAAGAGAGCGCTGTGTACCAGCCACGGTTGGAAGTGGTAGGTTTTCGATGCTGGGTGAAAATATTGTGCTGACAGCCCTTTGACTGCTTAAAGCAGCGGGGTTGTTTACTTGGGCTGGAACACAGCTTTGTGGAGGCAGAGAGCGTGGTCCTATCCTCAAGGTTACCTAGCAACAGGTCTACACCATCAGCAGAGTTTCAAAATGGGCCGGGCCACAAGTACTCATTTGGGGGAATTTCCAGATGACAGTCTTGTTCTCACTCTGTCATCTTGCTCCTAAATTCTGAGTCACCTACCAAGACTCGAGAGTCATTGTTCAGTGCCCCCTAAAACTCTCTCCTTGAAAAAGTTAAAAAAGAGTATTTGTTCATTGCGTATGTTTCTTTGGATACTGCAGAGAGTTGATTACTCGATCACGGAAAATATCTAATTTTAGTTTAATTGAGTAGTATTCTGACAAGCCAGTTTAACATTCAGCAATGTGTACAGTGGTCACTCTATCAACAAAGATAAGGCATTTTTAAAATATACTTCGTCATTAAAAATGTTATTACCAGGGAAACACATCATATATTGGCATAAAGGTATGTTCTACCAACAACAGATTTGAGGGCATTGACATGATAAAAAAGAACTAATTTATAATGTAGTCATGAAGTAAACAGTATGACGTGACTACCATGCTAGACTGTAGCTAGAAAAGTTAACAAAACATTTGCCACCTGCCTTCTAGAGCTTATAGTGTAGCCAGGAGGAGATAATGAAGTAATCTTAAATGTGTGTGTGTGTGTGTGTGTGTGTGTGTGTGTGTGTGTGTGTGCGCGTTGGGGAGGGGGGAGATAATGAGTGATGTAATGAGTGTTGGGGAATTGCAGTGTGTAGAGCAGTGGTTCTCAACCTTGACTGCACATTAGAATCACCTCATCGGAGGATGAGGCCCAGAAATCAGGATTTAAAAAAGATTCCCAGGTGATTCTAATGTGCAGCCAAGGTTGAGAACTACTGGTGTAGAGGGAGAAATTAAAGGAAGGGAAATGAGAGTGTGCGTGGGGAGCAGGGTTCTCCATGGTGGAGGGTGATGGTGGGCTATGCAGTATACCTTTTAGTCCTCCAAGAAACAAGTGCAATGCACCCTCTTCCCTACCAATAGAAACTGGGCACAGAATGGTATTTTGTGTAAAATTGTGAGCCTGTGTATCTTTGTGGTAATATTGCTGTTGACATCAGCCCTGTTTTGCATTATTTATGATTTTTACAAGCAGCATTGATCTTACTATAAAGGGACTATTTTTTCTCAGAGGGTTTGTTGATTAATGTTTGTGGCAGTTAAAGTCTCAGTGTAGCCACTACTGACTTTGGTCACTTAATCCTTCTATCAAATGTTTTATCAGCCCCTTCGCATTATGCATTCAGGAACTCAGCGTTTAAGTGGATTTATGTTCAGATCAGATGGAAGGCTTGGGTTGGGAATGATGTATTTTTTCTCTATTTCAGTCTTGAGATGCTCTTTGTGGATAAATTCAAGGTCAGCAGTTTAATATCAATTTTTTCCAGTTTGGGTATATACAAAGTAGATTATTGATATTAATATATTGCCTCTATTGCCTCTTTAAGGGCATAAACTAAATCTTTCCATCTTGCTTTGTATGGTAACTTAGATAAAATCATGTACAAAAGATGGTAGATGTATACCTTTTTTGTAATGATAATGGCATAGTCAGTGTTGCTAATTACAGAGCTATAGCTAACATTAACTAGTTAATTCAAATACCAGCCACATTTGCTGAGTGTTTCTAACATTTTGGAGGAAGCCCAGTTTAGGTTTATTTACTTATTTATTTATTTATTTATTTATTTTAATCCTCACCCGAGAATATTTTTCCATTGATTTTTAGAGAGAGTGGAAGGGAGGGAAGAGGGGGAGAGAGGGAGAAAGAGAGGGAGAGAGAGAAACATCAATGTGAGAGGGACACATCAATTGGTTGCCTCCCTAATATGCCCTGACCCAGATGGGGGATTGAGTCTGTGCCCTTGACCAGAAATGGAACATGAGACCCTTTAGTCCACAGCCGACACGCTAACCACTGAGGGAAACTGGCTAGGGCCCCTACTTACGTTTATTTGGAATGTTTGAAATATTCTGTTCAAGATTACAATTACTCATTTTATTTCCTGTTAGTAATAGCTGGCTAGTATCTAGCTAGGATAGGTCAGGTAGCAGAGACAGAGAGGAAAGAATAGGTAAAATAGATATTATGTTAAAAATGATACAGTTGGATTATTGATAAACTGAATAAATTATAATAAATAGGAATCTTGACACGGGTAAGGATAATGAAGATGTTAGACCAGATAATCTTGAGATAGGTGTGGCCTATCAATAAAATCACATAATTTTATATTTAAAGTAGAGAAAAATAAACATAGATGTTTCTTACTGACTCAATTTAGCCCTTGTTCTTGTCTTTGTGTAAGGTTCAGATTTCATAGCACAACATGTGTTCTTGAGATCTGGGGTTTTCTCCAAAATGGATAATCATCGTTTGTTTTCTGATGCAATGCCAAGAACATCAACAATTAAAGTTTAATTATTCATTGCTTTTCTTTTTCTTTAGCTTAGTCTCAACTGTGAAACTGGCTATCATCCAGAAATGGTAGCTATTACATTCTTCCTTTAATATGTGAAATACCCAAGGCATTATTTCTCTTCCAAAGATCTTTCACCTTATTCTCTTCAATGTATGTGTGCTAAGGGTTAGTTCAAGGCTTTTATTAATTTGCAGGAAAGAGAAATTATCCTCTGCAGGATCCTCTGACATTTGGACGTCTTTGAAGCTGGACAGACCTGGGGTCACATCAGGTTATACTTTATACTTTCGACTCAATACTTTGTAGTAATGTAACCTTGGACAAGCCACTTAACCGCCCAAAGCCTTCCTCCCTAATACGTAAAATGAGAAGAATGATGGTACCTCCCATATGAAACTGTTTTTAAGAATTAAATTCAAGTTGAATGTTCGGCACAATTCCAGGAAATGTTAGCTATTATTGCAAGTACCATCACTAGTATTTTATGGGCTGAGTTGTGTTCCCATCCACCGAACACCAAGTTCATACGTTGAAGTGCTAACCCCCAATACCTGAGAAGGTGAGTGTATTTGGAGACGAGATCATTAAGGTAAGATGAGGTCATGTGCGTGGGCCTTAGTCCAACATCACTGGTGTCCTTATAAGAAGCGGAGATTAGGATAAAGATACACAGAAGGAAGGCCATGCGAAGACACAGGGAGAAGGTGGCCATCTGCAAGCCAAGGAGAGAGGCCTCTAGTCCAACATCACTGGTATCCTTATAAGAAGAGGAGATTAGGATAAAGATACACAGAAGGAAGGCCGTGGCCACCTGTAAGCCAAGGAGAGAGGCCTCAGGAGAAACCAGTCCTGATGACACCTTGATCTTGGGCTTTTAACCTCCAGAATTGTGAAAATTAAACTTCTGTTGTTTAAACCATTCAGTCTGCTACGGTGTTTGGGCTGCTTCTACATTTTCTTGCATGGAGTGGTGGGGGTGGGTGGGGAGCAGGGAGGAGTTCTGTCCTCTGACCCTCAGCTGCTGTGTGTGGGATTTGGCTAACCTGAGTTAGGCCTCAGATGAAATATAGACCCAAAGATCATGTGGCAGTTGTGACCAAGATGCCCCAGAGCATAACATCCACAGCTTAACTGCTTGGCCCTTGTTATGTCGATACTGGTTAGAGCAGCAGGTGTGGGGGGAGGGCGGCAGAGGTGACTCACAGAGGGAGCCTCATACCTCCACGCACGCCATGACCATGGCCTGTTTTCTTCACCAAGTGGAGCGAAAGGTGTTGTTTGTTCACCGAATGTTATTATGGGAACAGAATCATTAACCACCACAGAGCTTGTTTCCTGTAAACCAGATGGGAGCATGGTTTCTTTGGAACTGGGGTAATAATGGCCACTCGAATGGCTGATGGCTCTTGGCGGACAACTCCTCTAAGCTGCAGGCACCTCTTTTTCTTTCTTAGCAATTTGCACTCCGTTGTATTCCTTCTTCCAAGCCCGTCCTTGTTGACTGCTCATCTGTCCTTCGCTCTAATTCCTTTCCTCTGGCACAGCCCGGTTAGGCCAGCTGTGAGCTGTGCACAGCACTGACAGCAATGAATCCAAGCCACTGGACCCAGCTGGTCCTCCCCAGAGGCGGGAGGCGAGGACCGCCCAGGCCCCTCCCTCCCCCCCC
>NW_005370223.1:4683556-4688077 GCF_000412655.1 Myotis brandtii
CCACCCCCTGAGCTTTCTGCAGCCAAACTGAAGCCCTGAAGGCTCCCTCGCTGATTACAAGCAACGTGTCTATTGTCATTGGAGGGGAAAAAAGAAACCTAAATTCTTCCAACAACTACCTGGGAGTGTTCAGGAGGGTGGCTCTCCATAAGTGAGACCCGGGTATATGTGTGTAAGTTGCAGGTGGTAAGTACTGGCATTGAGTCTGAATCTCTGAGGGCATTTCAGTAGTGTGGTGAGGGACAGGGCCCACAGCTGAGAGTAAGTGCTTCCTTATATTTTGCATCTTAGTGGTCTCCCTGCGACAGCCACTCTCAGTTAGCAAAGGAGAATCGGGTTCGCAGAATCCCAGCCCCAGCATCACAGAGCAGAGGCAGGGTCAGAGCCAGGAACAAAAGCGTAACACAGTCACCTACGCTCATCCTTGGTTTAAGCCTCATGAGTGTAGAGCGGATGCAACCATCTCCGTTTGCTCAGCTCAGTGACGTGCAGAGGTCTTGGGAGAGGCACTGGGGCTGGGCCCTAAGTCTTCCCAGTGTCACGATGCCCCATACCCTCAGGGAGCCGGCCCACAGTGTCGGCCTCGCCCGCCTCTGGCTTCATCGTTCTTGTATGTCACAACAACAATTTCACTGAGGGAGAGATTTTATTACTGGGGATATCTGAGGGCTGCCGGAATGTTCCCTGCACTGCGTTTTCCGGAGGCCAGAGGAGCAGGAGGCCCTTTGTGTCTGCTGGCAGGAGTCACCTGGGTCTTCCAGCACCGTGGCTGCTCGGCCTGTTTCCTCCTACAACTTGCATCCAGAACAGGAGGTGCGGAGAGCACAGGTTGGGGGTCCAAGTCTCAAGCCCAGATAGTTCCCAACTGGAAGGGCCAAGTTTGGAAAGTGTGCCCTGTGTCCTAGGAGACTGACCTTGCCTGCCTCGCTGTGTAGAAATAGCTTGGCCTGGTGGCAGCTGCCGGGTAAAATCTTAAAAGTTGACCTTGGGCTTGTTCGAGGAGTGTGCATTGATTTTACACTCCGTGCCAACACCTATTCCATCCTGGCCTGCTTGCACAAGAAGGCATTTCTGCATCCCGGGGCTTGGCTGGGGCGACTGCGCTAAGGGAAGGAAAACCAAGGCGTTTTATGCTGACCTTCCAGTCTGTGTGCCAGCTCTTGAGCAACTGTGAGAGGCCAAGTTCAGACGGCAGGCAATCCGTGGGGCTTGGAATTCCCCTAGAGGTTCCCGTGGGGGAACCTGAGAGGGCTGTTCCCCTCACCCCAGGCTTGGAGGGAGCAGGACGAGCCTGTGTCGACGAGGAAGGAGTCAGGTGGGCTGAGTGGAGTTGGGAGGGTGACCCCAGTGCCCGCCTTGCTGGGGACGGACTTGGTAAGAAAAGCTGCCACTGAAGTCTGCCGAGAGGAGTGTGGCTGTGGCCTGCTCCCTCCACACATTACGTGAACTGCCCTGGGAAGGCCTTGGAATGTGAGAGGATGCTCCAGAGGGTGACTTCCCCGCGTGTCATTCCCAGCTGTTCTGGTCACTCTCCCAGGACAGCTGTGGTCTGGGCCAGAGAAGCCTAAAAGTGGAGATGGGCTGCTCACAGGTCCTCCTTCAGGGGCTGGTGGAGCCCAGCTGTTAGAACCGTTTGCCGCCTGGCCACAGGCCCAGCCACACCCCCCACAGCCCCTGCAGCCCATGCAGACCCCACCCAGACCCACACACCTGGAGTGGAAAGGACACTGGGAAGACTTCTCAGCAGGGTTCACGCTCTGAGGATCTAAAGCCAGATGAGAGGCAGGAATCTTGTCCATCTGCTTGCCCAGGGGCCCTTGGTGCCGATTTGTTGACTCGTTCATTCATCCAAGTAGAGCTCTTGAGACTGCCATGTGCCAGGTTGGATGCCAGGCGCCGGAGGCACACAGGTAAGCAGGCCATGCTGCCGCTGAGCCCACAGTGGGGAGAAGAAGCAAGTTGTCGTGATCGCCGTGCAGCGTGGCACAGGAGCGAGGTCCCCGTGCCGGAGGACACACTAGTCAGGAGGGGCCCCTAGCTCAGTCATGCAAGATCAGGGAAGGCTTCCTGGAAGAAGTGACAGCTAAGCTGAGACCTGGGGCTTAGTTCAAACCTGGACCCCTCTTGGTCTGTCTGAGCAGCCAACTTCGTATCCTTCTTGCATCCTGGCTTCCCACATGTGCCACACAGCCTCTTCCCCTTGCTGGTCTTGTCTGACCCCATCCACAAGCCTCTTTTGTTTCTGAATCTTTACTGAGTGTTTACTCTGTGCCAGGCACCGAGCGGGAAGCTTTATAAAGCTTATAGCAACCCCATGAGATAATGGAGTCAGTCTGCCTGGGTCCGGGCCCAGCTCAGCTACCATGATCCATTCACTCTTGGAGAAATTGGTCAACATCCCCGTATCTTCCTTTCTGTATCGACAATGAGCCTAATGATAGTACACACTCGGAGTGCTGGTGCGAGGACTGGAGGAGCTCATATATGTAGCGTGCTCAGAACAGCATCTGGGGTATAGTAAGAGCTACGTAAGTCTGTGCTAGTGTTGGTGTAGCCTCCGTTTTTATAGATGAGGACATCGAGCTTCAGAGACGTTAAGGCATTGGTCCAGAGTCGCACAGCTGGCAATTGTCAGAGGCAGGATTTGAAGGCAGGATCGCTGCCTGCATTGCCCAGAGAGCCCTTGTCCTTGACGCCTCAGCTGTGTCTGCTCTGTGGCTACCTCTGTCACCAATTCTGGTCCGGTTCCACCTGCCTCTGTGTCCAAGTGTGTGACCTGCTTTGCTAGACTCTGCTGTTCCCCACTGATGTGCTGCAGCAGCCGAGCCTGTCCCGGCCTATCACCGCCCACATCCGGGCACTGGCACGCACAAGCCCACTCTACCTGAGCCCTGTCCGCCCAAACTGGCCGAGCTGTGCAGAGAGGGGACCGGGTTGCCTGGAGAAGGCAGTGTGGAGGGAAGGAGGCATCAGGAAGATGACTGAGGATGCTGAGGTGCCAGAGAGAGAGAGAGAGAGAGAGAGAGAGAGGTGTCAACGTGGAGGGAGGCTGGTAGGTAAAAGAGGGTTTATAGTATGAAGAAACTTTGCTCTGTGGAGGCCTTTTAATGTGACTGCTCGGATTACAACACTGACTACGGCACTGAGCACTCATTAAGTAGAAATTTCTACATTTGCTCTGTAAGTTCTCATAGCAACTCACTGGGTCTGTGGGAATCTGCCCTGTGTAAGGGAGGAAAAGTGGCCTCACGGAGGTGGGCTTGACCAGAGGAGCAAGCAACTGGGACTTGGGATCTCCCAGTTCTGTGCTCACCCCATGACCTTGGGACCGATGCCTGTGCTGCCAGAGCCGGTTTCCTCATCTGGAAACTAAGGGAAATTTTGCAGGTTTCCTCTGAAGGGTATTTTGAAGAGCTGTCATAGACCATTGTCCAAGTTCAACATGTCAGATGGACAGAAAGAACACTGCTGTTTCAGAAAATCTGCAACAGTTTTCAAATCCACTATTACTTCCTTCTAGGGGCATTTTCCTAAATAGGAGCCGGGTTAGTTCCGACAGATTCAGTGCTGCGTTTATCCACTCCTGGAAAACAAAGACCAAAGTTAGTTATTTATTTAAGTCTTATTTGAGACATTTCAGCCCGTTATCCTTTTAGCTGGACCATCGAACTGACTCTCAGAAATGAGAACCAGCTGACGAAATAAATAGTTGCACATGGAAAAGAAGCAAGACACGCCTTTCCAAAACTAATAATATTAACAAACTTCCAAGGGACACATGAGCCATACGTCATAAAAATTGGGGGAGAAAAGACATAAAATTTGAATTAGGACTCTGAGAACAGCTTGGTGGTTTATTTTGTTGTTGTTTGTTTGTTCTGTGTGTGCGTGCGTGTTTTTTGCTAGGAATCTGCCCACCCTTTTTTTTCTGGCCCCTTTCCCTTCTGACAGCACCATTTATTCAAATTCTTTCTGCAACTGTCTTTAGCCCACAGATTTAGATCCTGGGATTCAATGTCTTGCCTGGACTCCCAGGACAGCCTGTCAATAGGAAATTTATTTAAAAACCTCAGTAAGTCATGTGACCAGGTGTAACTGGTTGGAGCTAAACCCATAGGAAGGATGGTCTTGCTGTCAAAATCAGTTCTCTGGAAGGGCTGCCTTTGGGGCAGATACAGTGACATTGGACTGCACACGAGGGCAGACCCCAATCTAGGTGGCAAGGCCAAGATTCACAAAGCCACGCATGCCTGGGGGAGGGGCTGGACCTCCTGGGTCCACTCCTTAAGAGAAACACCCACTCTAGGTCTCTGGATTGTCCCACATCCAGTGCAGCCCACACAAGGCCAACGTTCAGGTGCCATTCACCAGCGTTTGCCAGGCTATCATTCACTATCCCTGCTCTCCAGTGTGCTGGTGATAGAAATGCTGGCTGATCCCTGAAGAGCCACAGTCTTCATCCAGGGTCTAGAGTCACTGTGGAGAAGCAGCTGACCAGCCAGGGACTAATGTCTGCGCCAC
>NW_005370223.1:4688135-4714866 GCF_000412655.1 Myotis brandtii
CCTGGGTGACTGGTTCTGTCCCGTGAAATATGAGCCTGAATGATGGGACACACTCTGGCTGAGGTGGCTAAGTAGCCGGGTGTCTTCCCTCATCCTCTCCCCACCGTGTGTCACTGAGGGGCAAGGGCCTGGGTCCCGAGTCACTGTGTGGAGGAGAAGCCCAGCTCTGCCTGACCCGGATGTCTGATTGGCGTTTCTGTGAGCAGGACATAAACTTTGTGTGTTCCGCTGCTCGTGTGTGGGGGTTGTTTATCTTAGCCAATGCTAAGCTAGTGCCCGAGCAGCATTTCCTAAAGCAACGTGTCTCCTGATAAAGGGATTTCCCCCAGTTACTCTCTTTCTCTGTGCAACACACACCAGGCCTGCCCACCTGCCCGTGGCCTTGTTGGAGCCTCCGTGTGTGTCTGTCCCTCCACCCTCCCAAGCGGAGCCTCTCCCTGTGAGGAAACAGTAAAGCATGAGTGGAAGTTCATGGCCTGGTCTCTCCATCAGACTGTTCAGGTTCAAATCCCAACGCCACCGCTTGCTGACAGGTGAAGCCTTCAGCAAATGGTTTCCCCTTTCTGCGTCTTCAAGTCTCTCTCTGAAACGGAGGGATGGTACCTTGCAGAGTCGTCATGTGGAATCCATGGAACGTTCTGTGTAAAGTACCTGGCACATAACCAACTCAGCGAACACAGCACTTTTGCCGTTATTATGCACTGAGCCCGCTCACGGGGAACAGAAATGCAGGCGGACTGGACCGGTCGGCACCACTGCTGTCTTTTCTCCCCTCCTCGTGACTCCTCCCCCCTGTAACTTCTACCAGGAACTCACATTTTCTTCCATAGCTGTTTGCATCCCTTCTGCCTCCGTCCCACACATGTCACCCTACCTCCCAGGCTCTACCCGAGGTGCTGCGGAGCATTTAGGCATTTACACATTCATCTTATTTGGCAGAGATTTGATCCTGTTCAAAAACTACTGTCCTAACGTACCTGCGCTGCTCCCCCTCGCCTCCCCCAGGCTCCTGTGTTGCCAGACCAGGGCCTAGGAGCTTTTGTGATAGGAAAGCGAGAAGGAGGGAAGGATGAGAAGCACCCAGACAAGCATGGAAGAGGGTCTCTCCCACGATCTCAGAGGAAAGAGGAGCCAGAGCATGTGTGGTGTGAGAAGGAAACTGACGGAAGAGCAAAGAAAGGCCGAGCAGTACTGCCCAGACGTCTATCTCCTTATGCTGGTCAAGAAGCACCGAGAAAGAACTTACGTTAAACAGCAGTGCTTTCCGGTGGCTGGACTGTCTTTCACGTATTGTGGTCTTGTGCTGAGACGGGACTGTGTAGGGCAGGCCGTGGCTTACATAGGGTCATAATACGTCTTCGCATAGATCGACCTTAGTCTATAGTCAGATTCAGAATTTATTTGAGAACTTCAGTTAACATTTGCGCCTTTGGCTGGGCTATGCATCTGGGGCAACAGGTGTAGAAATGCAGCGAGAGAGGCTGGAGGACCCCCACGGCGAGGCGGGCTTTGTTCTTTGCTCTCTAAATACCGAACGAGCAAAGATGGTGCAGACAGCAGGAAGACAGACAGACGGCCTTAACCCAAAGAGCCTGGAAAGTCCTTCTTTTGTGACGAATAAACCATCGCTGTGGTCTGAACATCTCAGCTGTTGTCATCGGAGCCTGGGGTGCTGGTCCCATTTCAGGTTCTGATTAGAATTCAGCTTCTCTCACAGCCTGCAGGCCGCTGAGCCCTGCCGGCACCCTTCTTCCAGCCTGTTCAGAAGTGGCTCCAGCTGGGTGACCCCTCCTCTACCAGCCTCTCACGGGGCTACAGAACCCCTCCTGGAGGGGCTGCGTATCACATAGACAGGAGGAAGCTGCAAATCCCGCGGACTCGCCTCCTCTAAGACATGTTTGGCTGAGCTGAATGGCTTCTCTCCCCTGCATGAGACTAAGGGGTACAGAAAAAGATAACTCCTTAATCACCAAATAAATGCCCCCTGGAAGTTTTTTTTTGTCATAAACACTGCTTGCCAGTTTTCTCCAAAAAGATAAGATGACTTCAACTATTATTTATTTATTTATTTATTTATTTATTTATTTCTGAGGTTTTGCTCAAACCCAGCCACTAGAGTTTGAGTTAGAGTTAGAGTTATCCCCATTTCAGGCAGAGGCGTCGTTTTAGCTTGCATGGGAGAGCTGAACTGTGCTATGCAGAGAATTTTGTTGTCGTTGACATTGCACTTAACATTGGAGGGTGGCGTACGCTGGCCTTGGGTTAATTAAGGGTTGAGTGAAGCAATCGCCACGTTTTCTGGCTGTCCAGCAGCTTTTGAACCGATCTTTGATGGAGTTGGGAAATTCCAGCTTTATGAGCCCTACGTTCACCGGGAAGAATCCAGAAAGCTGGTCCCAGATTCTTCTGCAATTAGATGCATATGGTCTGGGTGCCCACAGTCCGTTACAGCGGCCGTGCCAGTGAGGACTTGAAGGACAAGGCTCTTGGTGGGACCCATTCTGCTGGCCAGGGGAGCAGCAGAGGTTTCTTCCGGAAAACATGGGACTAGTGGGCGTGGAGTGGGGGGCTGGTGGCCCTCTTTCCCTGGCGAGGCAGCCACGAGGCACAGTGTCTCCATCAGGGCGGTTCTGCGGCATGGATTCAGGCGCTGATCTATGAGAGTGGTTCTCCAGGCTCCTGCTGACTCTGTGAGTTAGCCAGTGTCCTTGCCATGAACTTCTTTCTGCTCCAGCACCAGAGCCAACCTCTGTCGAATACAGGGGAAGGCTCTGAAGGCTTCAGCAGCCTCACAGGCACGCCGAGCCCAAGATGGACCGCACAGCTGTCTCAGCCAGACCTTCAGGAGCCCCCCTTCTCAAGCCCCGTTCCTCCCAAATTTCCTTCCTTCCCATCAGACCCAGGTCTCCCATACTTTCCTCTTGCTCCTCTCCTCTCACATTGCCAAGCTAACAGCCACTGTTCAGGAAATGGATCAGTGAAGAAGTGGTCTGTGAACCCCCATGTGACCACGCCATGTGACCATGCCCATGTGACCATGCGAGTCACCCTCAGCCTGGTTTCAAAGGCTCTGCCCATCATGAGAGAGGCTGGGTGCTCCTCCATGGTGGCTGCCCCCAAGGAAGCCACTTTGGAGATTTCCATTCAGTCCCAAATGCCTGCCCACCATTTCATTTGTAGAGCCTTTGAGGTCTCCTTGCTTAGGTATTTCACCACTAGCCCATGATAGAATCCAAAGAAATGCCCAACCAGTTAGGTAATTTCTGCTTGTCTCCAATTAGAAGTATTTACAGAACATAAACTCCACGAGGTCAGGGATGTGTGTGTTCATCAATGGAGTAACCCAGTGCTTAGAAACTATTCATAGTAGAGTGCTCAATAATTATGAATAAATGAATGAATTTCTTTTTCATATATGTATATATATGTGTGTGTGTGTGTGTGTGTGTGTGTGTGTGTGTGTGTGTGTATTAATTTCAGAGAGGGAGGGAGAGAGAGAGATTGAAACATCAATGATGAGAGAGAATCACACTGCACGCCCCACACTGGGGGTCAAGCCCGAAACCAGGGCATGTGCCCTGACTGGGAATGGAACTGTGACCTTCTGGTTCATAGGTCGATGCTCAACCACTGAGCCATGCTGGCTGGGCATGAATGAGTTTCTTTACACAGTAAACTTTCTGTCAGTTAATGCTCTAAAATGCACTGTGGTAGGAATAAACAATGTGACTTATGAAATTTGGTATGTTCTGAGTTTCACACACACAAAAAAAAATATTTCTACCCGTCTATTCTAGAAGCCTAGAGGCCATAGTGGAGAAGAATAGATTACTTCTCTCTGATATTTTTGGTATCACCCACTAAGGAAAATTTGTTGACACTTGAAATATTTTTATTTAGGCAGCCCCTGCCCAAAGTGGAGTGGTGTGGAGGTGGCTTGCTCTATTTTCCAACCCCTTCACCTCATACCCATCAAAGGAAGAATGAAATTTATGGACTTTTTAAAAGATAACAGCCTCCCAGTCATAGAGCTCTCATAAGCCGTGAAGAAATGATTTTTCAGATGCTTTAAACAGGTTAGTAAGTTTGTGGAGAAACTTTCTGTCAATGTTCTGAGGCCCAGATGTAAGCTGGACTTGGTTGAAACTAAGTTAGCTGATGGAGGCCCACTATCTGAAAGCCTCTTATCTAGATCGCCTTCTTTTTCCACGGAAATGACCCTCTGGGCGTTTCCCTCAGAGGACAGTGCACTGAGAACATCCCCTGGAAGTGAAGCCGATTCTCTACTGGATGGAGTTCTTGGCCTGGTCTATCCTGCTACCAAGTCAAACTTAAAGATACACACCTGAGTGTATAGCCAACACTGGGGTAAAACAAAACAAAACAAAACAACACATTAAAATCATTTCTACTTTACCAGGACAGGAAGTCATGGCCAAATAGAGAATACGAATGCTTAAGTTTGGTAGAAAGGCCAAGAAAGAGTAACCCAGTACATCTGGGCCAGATTTTTTTGGTGAAACATTCACTTCCCACACTCCCAGGGGGTTGCTAAGCAGAGTATCTCTTTAAATCCCCAGCAATGGGAAGGAGGCAGAGGGGGCTTTCCCACCGCCCTGGCTCACCCAGGACACCAGATCTTAACAAAGGCCCCGGTTCCTTTGCCATGTCCACGGCAGCATTTTTCCTGGAATTGGAAAACAGCTGAGAGTGTGGGGCAAGGCCTTCTTGATCATATGATTCCCTTCTTTTGTTTTTTCGGTCCACATTTTGGAAACCTGGGACCAATTCCAGCCTTTCTATACAAGGGTGGTGCCTGCAATTTAGTTTCAGTTTGATTTATCCCCAGGATGGAGTTCAACTAAGAATTTTATAAACACTTTCTGAGGCCAACACATGAGTCTTACAATCTAGAGATCTGGATTATGTTAAAAAAAAACAAACAAATAAAAACAACAACATTATCGGCCACGAAAACCAGTTGGGTCTGTCTGTGGTTACTTCAGCCCCGGTAGCTCCTTCTTTAAAGGTTCGGACCTGGTACCCATGGGAAATAGCTTTTGACCCCACAGGGCTGCTGGCTCTGTGAGTTAAAGCTATCCCTGAATCATTTCCTTTTTTGCCTCAGACCTATAATATGAAGCTGAAAGGCCCAGCCCATCACAAGCGGTGGCTCAGCATTCTCCCTTTGGCATGTAACCCACTTGTGACAGTTACTGTTGAAATACTTTTCTTTGGGCCAATTCTAAAAAAATAAACCAAAAAAACCAAACCAATGCAGAATCAAGATAAGACTCTCCACCTCACTTAGAGATCCAGGAGGTATGTGGGTGGGCTTCCAGAATTCCATCCTACCTGACCTGGCCTGCCATGTGCTCTTGGGAAAGGTTTCCACCTGCCATTCGTATCTTCATCTACCGTGAGCATGAGCTAGAGATGACAGAGTGGCTGAGTCACCAACATTCTCTAGACAGTTTCTATCTGTTGCTCTTACATTTACCCACAATCCCATCACTGTCAATAGCTAATGTTTATTGATCAGTTGCTATCTATATATAAGGAGTTGTTAAGGCTTTTACATGCACAATTTTATTTAGTTCTTATAACACCCCTGTGAGGTAGGTACCACTGATATTGTATTTTACAGATGGGGAAACTAAGGAGCAATAGGTAGACTAGTTTGCTCAAGGGCCTACAGCTTATAAATGACAGAACCACCCCTAAGCCAGGTCTGTCTGACCGAAACTCATGCTCTGAACCATGACCCTAAACTGGATGTCAAGTCAGGGTTGGTGATAGAGAAAAGAAATCCCAGTTTTATAATTAACACTAGTTATGTGACGTGTCAGAATCAAACTCACATTTCTGACTTATTCCGAGGTCTCTCTCTGTGGCCATCTTTCTCCCTTGCCCAGGACGCTGGCGCGCACAGGACTCCAATGGAGGAGACCTCAGAGTGAAGGAGGCGTTTACAGAGGCAGGCAGGGAAGAGAGGGAGGAGAGTGGAGGCTGGAAAGAAGGAGAGTGTGTCCTCGGAACTGTCTGGAAAGGGTCAAAGCCGCTGCACATAGGGCCTGTCAGCCGAGGGATGTTACGCTTCCAACAGGACCAGTGTTCTGACTGTGAGTTCCAGGAGGTCTAGCACCAGCTCCAGACACCTAAGGGGGTGGGGATGGCAGAAGAGACCAGGTGGATGCCTTGGACAGGGGTGGTCAGTCCTACACTAGCCTGGCATTTTCAGTCTCAAAGAGGTGAGCTCTTTTGACTCCCCAGCCTGGTTTCCACCCTTAATCATCCAAAAGAAGCCTCTCCACCCTAGCCGGTTTGGCTCAGTGGATAGGGCGTCGGCCTGCGGACTGAAGGGTCCCAGGTTCGATTCCGGTCAAGGGCACATGCCCGGGTTGCAGGCTCAATCCCCAGTAGGGGACGTGCAGAAGGCAGCCAATCCATGATTCTCTCTCATCATTGATGTTTCTAGCTCTCTCTTCCTCTCCCTTCCTCTCTGAAATCAATAAAAATATATTTTAAAAAAACAAAACACACACGAAGCCTCTCCCACTGGCTCTCCCTCCACCACAGAGCAAAAGAATGCAGCAGTGACCAGCCGAGCTTGCTGTCTGCAGGAGTCAAGGGCAGGAGGCCTGCTGCAGCCAGCTCTCAGGTTACCAAGGCCTCTTTCCCATTGTATCCCCATTCTGCAGGACATTTTTAGTGGCTTGTGTGTTTTGGCATAAATAATTAAAACTAGACTAGCCTTGTCAAAAATAGCCATGTGCCTCTGCGACGTAATACAATATAGCTTTGGAAGGTCCTGGTGTTTATGTTTCTTGTCTGTACGTGAACTTTGGGGAGGTATAAGTCCACATTCAGGGGGTGTGTGCCAATGTCTGTTGACATAAACTGCAAGCACAATGCTGTCAGCTTCACTCCCTTCAACCATGCAATTACCCGGACCCAGGGGCAACCTGGCACCGCCTGTGTCCTAGGGCTGCTGTGGGCTATACGCCCGTGTATCTAGGTTAATGTTTGCTTGTGTTGCTATCTCCCTTGATGGGTGGGTGGAATTTGCCTAATGATTGTGTTTCTCTGGAACGTTAATCAGTGTCTAAACGTGGCGGTGCGGCGCAGGTGGACTCTGAGTGCCTGTTCCCAAGGGCACGTCTCTGGGGTCAGAGCCACAGGACAGGTGCAGCGCGCAGTGCACGTGAGCTGAGGAGCCCGGGCTCTGTTGCTGGTGGACTGTGGTGCACCTAATGCAAAGCTCTAGAGTCCAAACACAAGGGACACACCTCTGGGGCTTCATGTGACCAGGCCAGCCAGCAGGCCCACCTATGGCCTTGCTTTCTTCAGGCTCCTCCATCACCCTGACCAGGGACCTCTGTGCTGACTTTACTGGCTTTTCATCTTGAAGTTGTCAGCCAGAAGGGCACTTCATCCCTGTAAAAAAAAAAAAAATACACACACACACAAACACACACACATTTTAGAGAGAGAGTAAGGGAAAGGAATAGAGAGATAGAAGCATCGATGAGAGAGTAACATCATCAATCAGCTGCCTCCTTCGCGTCCCCTACGGGGGATCAAACCGGGCTTGTGCCTTAACAGGGAACAGAACCCGTGACCTCTTGGTTCCTGAGTTGATGCTCAACCCCTGAGCCACACCAGCTGGGCCATGTAAACAGATATTGACTGAGCAGATAATTATGTGCCAGACCTGGGGGGATACTGAGAGAAAGAAGGTGGGCCTTCAAGCAGCTAATAGTTGAGAGAAGGGAGACAAAAAGGCACTTAAAATCTGGTGTGCAGCATGCTACTCCAAGGAGTAGCCCCTGAACACAGCCTTGGGGACCAGGGAGGCCTCTCAGAGGAGAAAAATAAAGTCTGAGCAGAACCCAGAGGGCAGATGGGGGTTTGCCCGGTTGGTGAGTCCTCAAAGATGTCCCATCTCCATCAACAGAACCTGTGAATGTTACCTAATGCGGCAAAGGGAACTGTGCAAACGTGATCAAATTAAGGATCTGGACCTGGGAGGTTCTCCTGGGTCATCCGGGTGGCCCTAAATGTAAGCACAAGTGTCCTCATAAGAGAGACAGAGGGAGATTTGACTTCAGCAGAGGAGAAAGCAAGTTGACCACAGGCAGAGCTTGGAGTGATGTGCTGTGAAGATGGAGGAGGGGCAAAGCCATGGAATGCCAGCTGCCCCTAGACGCTGAAAAAGGCCAGCGGATGGTCTCTCCTCAGAGCCCCCACAAGGAACCTGCCCAGCCAAGACCTGGACTTCAGCCCAGTTAAACTGACTTCAGACTTTTGACTTCCAGGAGTCTAAGAGTTTAAACTTGTTTTATTTAAAGCCACCGGGTTTGTGGCAATTGGTTTCAGCAGCAATAGGAAGCTAAAATAGTGGGTGTGGGGTTTAAGGACAAGTCGTGGCCCAGGCAGAGGAAACAGCATGGCAAAGACTGGACACCACCCACCTATGACCGTGTCTGGAGCATAGGGTTGAGGTGAGGGAGTGGAGAGAGTGGTGTGGTGAGAGTCCAGGCTGAGGAGGTACGTACTTCAGGTCAAGATGCTGATCCTGTAAGTCGACTATTGAATTGGGATTTCCTTTGAGGGCCCTGGGAGTTATTGAAAGCATTCTGAGCAGGAAAGGAACATTAAGTGGTGACTGAGGAAGATCCCTTTGGCTAGTGATTAGAGTCCCAGTTGAGGAGCGGGGAGTGGAGTGAGACTCAAGGCTGGGAGGCAGTAGCGGTGACTGTAGGCAACATTCAGCCTGGGTTTGGGGCTCCAGCGGCTCCCATCGGACTTCCAAGCTCTCCTCTGAAGTTTCAAGGACCTGGGTCAACCTCATTTCATTCAGTTAAACACTGAATCCTTCCTGACTTATATAGGAGCATTCACGTTTGTTCTGTATGATGATTGCCTACAAATGACACTGTATTTAAGATATAAAATGGGGCTGTGCATGTGGACTTTCAACTATATCTTGTGCGTCCATAAAGAGAAGCCTACATAATGTGTGATAGCAGCTGGACCTAGAACTGAGGGGCTGGGACTTGGGGCGTACGAAGTGTGTTTCTATATCTCTGGTGATTATATTCAGATAGGAATCTACTGCTACTGATGCTTTCTGGTCTCTGCATCCTTGACTCAGATGCCAATGACTGAGCCAAAGCCCAAGGTTTCTTGTACTTTTCTAGATGCCCCGAGATAGAACATGCTACAAGGGTTACAAACCCAAATGCTGCAGGAGCCAGTCAAAACATAATAGAACCCGACCGGCGTGGCTCAATAGTTGAGTGTTGACTTATGAACCAGGAGGTCATGGTTTGATTCCCTGTCAAGGCATGGGTTCTGGACTCGATCCCCAGTGGGGCGGACAGGAGGCAGCCAATCAATGATCCTCTCTCATCATTGATGTTTCTATCTCTCTCTCCCTCTCCCTTCCTCTTTGAAATCAATAAAAATATATTTTAAGAAAACATAATAGACATTGGTGGTATCTGTCCTGCTTAAAAGTACTTGAATTCAAATGTTTAAAAAAATACATCTCCTGCGGACTTCAGGCCAACTTTGTATTCCTGATGGAACTAAACCCTTTTCGAAATCAGCCTTCTCTCACAGCCTCATCAGGGGAGAACATTTTAGAAAGGGAAACCAACCACTGTGGCTTTTTAAAACGTTGATTTGTGGGATGGGGGAGCTGGAGAGAGAAAATATGAGTGGAGCAAGTGCCAGAATCTTCCTGATGCACAGGGCTGAGCGATCGACAACACCAGGCACGCCCAGCTGCACCAGCTAAGGTTTAACGTTTAAAGGAAACTGTTAATAATAAACTAAACCAGGTAGAAGAAGTCGTTGGTTCAGAATGTGAACTCAAGGCTGGGTTATGTGACCAAGGAGAAAAGCATCTGTGAGAACAGGCTTTCTCATTTAGACACTGCAGATGCTGTAGCCCTTCAAACACGAAGGACAGAAAAGCTTCAGAACCGGATTTCTTATTAGCAAGAGGCGTGGGGGTCCTCCCAGCCCAAGGAATGAAACTTGTGGTAATCTTTGTAGGCCGGTTCATTTTATTGAAAGAGGAAGGGGAAATGGGTGGTGAGGGGGAAGATACAACTGATTAAATTAGCGAAGAGCAAGAAGCCTGGAGCCACAACCTTTGGCTTCTGTTTATAGTTTGGCATCTTCAGTCTGCATATCTTTGGTGGTGCTAACTTTGCCCCACACCCTGTGCACCAAAAGATTTACTGAGATGAGAAGTGAAATAATGCCGATAAATCCAGCAAAGCTGGCTTACCTATCATTTGAACAGGCATTCCTCCAAGCTCTTTACATGTTAATTTATTTAAACGCCGCAGCATTTATTTAAATCCAGGAGATACTTTGGATTTATTCCTATTTTTAAAGGTGAAGGAAATGAGGCACAGTAAAGGCAAGTATTTTGCACAAAGTCACACCACGTCAGCTAAGAACCCAAGAAGTTTAGCTACAGCGTCCAGGCTCTTAACTCCTGCTGCGTTTTGTAGGCTTGCTAGAAAAAAATCCCAAAACTTGCCCAGTGATGGTCTCTCAAAGTAGTAAAAGTATTTGAGATAGAGTTCTATTTTTCAAAAATGGTATAATAGTTCGTATCGGACTAACGCTCACACAGATGTCACACAGATGACAATGATAAACTCTGGACAAAGAATAAAAAGCAACTATGTGAAGCCATTAAATCATGACCATAATCAAGCAGAAACTGGAGGGGAGTTGACACATGGAAGAAGAAAATGGCCCTATCTGAGCTTCCCTTTAAAACTTTTTTTTATTTTTATTGGTTTTTACCTAATGGTAGACACCCCCAGTCAAGTGTGCAGAATACCTATAATTTGGAAACAAACTGGAAATCTTATTGGCTTGAGGAATCAGAGAACTGAATTTGGGGCTGCCACAGCAGCTATACAGTGAGGGAGAAACCCTGGAAGGCATAGACACAAAAAGAGGGAGTCCCAAATTCTGCATGTAGACTCCGCCCAAATCTGTAGCTGACCTCTGAGCTGTACATGTCTGGGTCAAAATCCAAGCAGTTAACCTAAGGCTAAAAGGACCAGAGAATGCAGCTGCGGCCCACTGGAAGGGAGATAGAGTTTGAAGTTTGAGTTCAACCAAGTTGGCTGCCTGCTAAAACAACAACAACAATAATAAAAACCAACACGTTACCAAAGGACGTAATAGAATCTAGAGTCTGTACAATGTATTACTCACAATGGTCAAATTCAAAATCATTAGATATTTCAAGTACAGAAAATGCAACCCATATTGAAGAGAAAAGGCAATCAGTGGAGACGCATGAGATGACCCAGATACTGGAATAAGCAGGCTAGGTCTTTAAAACATCTATTATAATTATGCTAAAGGGTGAAAAGAAAATAAGTTCACAATGAATGAAAAGATAGAAAACCATAATAGATAAATGGAAACTATTAAAAAATAAACTTGAAATTCTGAAACTGAAAAATATAATGTTAAATAAAGGTGTATTTGATAGGCGCAACATAAGATTGGAGATGACAGAAGTATGCATCGGTGAACTTAATGATATATCGACAAGAATTATCCAATCTGATGAACAGAGAGAAATGAGGTTTAAAAAATGACCAGGTGGCCCTAGCTGGTTTGGCTCAATGGATAGAGCGTCGGCTCTTGGACTAAAGGGTCCTGGGTTTGATTCCAGTCAAGGGCACCTACCTTGGTTGCAGGCCCAATCCCTGGCCCTTGTCAGGGCGCATGCGGGAGGCAACCAATTGATGTGTCTCTCTCAACATCGATGTTTCTCTCTGTGTCTCTCCCCCTCCCTTCCACTCTCTCTAAAAATCAATGGGAAGATATCCTCTGGTGAGACAGTATATAGGGTCTTGAAACAGAAGAATTAACCCCACTGCAGACTGCAGATGGAGGGAGGCACCAAGGAGGAGGTAGACCATGCCTCGGGGTGTCCAGATCCTGGGGCCTCAGCGAGCAGGAAACAGTCCAGACACTGGTTGCCTGGAAGGTCAGCCAGGGGAGGGCCCGCAGCAGGAGGTTCTCACGGGGGCTTTTGGGCAGAGATACAGGCAGGGAACTTTCATGGTGGAGAGGGCTGAACCTGGATATGGGGGGGCTTACCAAAGTCATAGACCAAAGAATATCAGGGAGATCTTAAGCCCTAAGACAGTGAGGGGAGGGTGTCAAGACGAGCGGAGATAAGTTGGTGGATTAACAGCACAGGGCAGACCCTGGCTGAGATGTGCTCAGTCAGAACAATTAGGAAGAGAAAATGGACCCATAAGGTAACAAAAAATTAGGGAGTCTCTCACCATCAGATAGATGCCTGCCTCCAGTTGGACAATTTCCCATGGGCCACTGCACAGTTTTTGGAGGTGCCACATTTGATTCCCCCTTTTTTCTAGGCCCCTCCCCCATCTCCAAGCCCAAAGTTCACATTATTCCAATAAATCTGTATATATAAAAGCCTAAGCGACCAAATGACCGAATGACCGGTCGACCAGTTGCTATGATGCGCACTGACCACCAGGGGACAGACGCTCAATGCAGGAGCTGCCCCCTGGTGGTCAGTGCACTCCCACAGCCAACCTCCCATGGTCCCTCCCTCTGGCCGTCTCCCCCCTCCACCGATCAGCCGGATCACCGGCCAGGGAGAGGGACCCCAACCATGCATGAATTGGTGCACCAGGCCTCTAGTATCCAATAAATAACCAATAAATATCCAATGCTCCTCTAAGTCAATTTAGCGTCTATGGTTCCTTCACAGACGGGCAGAGCCAGCCTCAGCTGGAGTGGGGGGGTAAAGGTTACAGGACCCTGGTATCAAGAACTATATTCCCAAGTCTGGTCTTGTTTTCCATTAGCAACATCACTAAGGCAACTGTGTATGAATGGAACTTATCCAAAGATTAATATCACAAGACTGATACTGAGCTCGAAGCTCTGAAATGTATTTGTGCTCAGGGAAGATGTCTGCTAATGTTCGGTTCTCATTTCCTCTGGGGCTGGTCTGTGTTGGTGAGGCCTGGGGATAATGAGTAACAGCATGGACAATCAATTTTAAAACAAACAAAATAGCAACGCAGAGAACACTGCTGCAGACCAGTGCCGAGACCTGGTGTGTGTCCCTGTGACAGCCAGGATTAGTCCTCGGCGAGCAGATTCTATTATCTGCTCCTCAGAAGCAGTAGGTGGCTATCTCCTGATTGCACTCAATCCTGAGTTATAAAATTTTCAATATGTCACATGGCAAAGGTGACAAATGCGGTGAGAGCAGGAAGGTAAGGGAGGGTGAACTTGCGCCTGTGGCAGGAGCTGTGGGCTTTCCACCAAAACCCATCTCCCCCTCTTGCTGGGTGGGAGCCAGGCAGTATTTCCCAGCCCCTCTGGCAGGTAGGAGCAGCCATAAGACTGACTCCCAGCCAGTGACGTGGGGGGAGCTTATGAGGTAGCAGCCTGCTCCCTCTATGTTATTGCTCCCCTTTCACTGGCTCAAGGCCCGTGGGGATGATGGAGCCAAAGCTGGAAGGAGCCTGGGTCACTGAATCACCATGAAGCATAGAGACACCTGGGACTTCCACCCTGGAATGTTATATAATCTAGAAATACCCTTCCATTATATTTGAGTCAATGCATTTTGGGGTCTAGTTGTGAGCGGAGGTTCGGCCTACACTCATGGAAGCAGGGCTAATTCAGCATGCCCATCGAGGGAATTCTGGAATCAGAGGGAGGGCCGCAGAAACTTCGCTTTTTTTCATGAGAGCTCACTCCCGGAGCTTCTGGAGAAAGGTGTAGAGGACACTGGAGCTGCTGGCTACCACCTGGGACACCAGATGTGGGCCCCCTGAACGAAGTAGGGCGGGGTGAGCTGTCCCTCTCATTGAGCTGGGCTCTTCTTGGGCCACACCTGGGACAGCAGAAGGAGAGACTTTGAGTTTGACAGTCATTCAAAATGTTCTCTGGAAATTAGGATCTTTCCGTGGAAGGAACCAGAGGTTAATCAAACAAGCCAGCAAAACAAATCAAACACGACAGGCTTCCTTTGGGAACTTGGCAAGAATGAAAACCCAGATGTAGCATATACATGCGATGGAATACTACTCAGCCATGAAAAGGATGAACTGCTGCCATTGGTGACACTCTGAATATGAATGAATCGTGAGAGTACTATAGTAAGTGAAATAAGTCAGATGGAAAAGGACAGAAACAGTATGCTTTCACTCATGTGCGGTATAAAAAACGAAAAAGGAACAAACATAACAAAACAAAAACAAACTTGTAGATACAGATGGGCAACCGGATGGTGGCTACAGGTGAGCAGGGAGGTAAGGGAGGCCAAAATGGGGGAAGGGAATCAAATAGATGGTAACAGATGAAGACTAGACTTTGGGTGGCAAGCACGCAATAGAGTATACGGACACCAAATTCTAATGTTGCATACCTGGAATGTATATGTTATTAACTAATGTTACATCGATAAAAAAATAAATGAAAACCCACGGAGCAGCTGTCAGCTTACAGAGGGATGCAGCACCAGTGGCCCCAGGCCCCAGGGGCTCCTCTGTAAATTGGTTCCCAAAAGGCACCATGGTGAAGGCAGAGCCTGTCAGTGGGATCAGAAGCAGCTGGCCCATGTGAGGCCCCAAGGGGCAGTGTGTTAAGGGCCCGACCAGCAGCAGCGACAGGCTGCAGACTTCGTGAGAAAGGCCGGAGACCTGGGGGCTTGGAATCCCAGGATTACGCCCTTGAGGTTGAACTCATGCCCTTGATTAATTTCCTCCAAGGCTCTGTGACCCAGAGAAGTAAATAGTACATTTAAATATGTATTAAATCATATGTTAATGACATTCCAATGCCATGCATGGGTACATATCTGTAAAGGTTGACTCAGTGGAAAGACATGTTCAAACTGGAGAGGGGAAAAAAAGACAAGTTTTGCCAATATTCATTTAATAAATATTTACTCAGGCGTTACAAAGACAAATAAGGCTGCATCCTGCCCTGTTGAGCTAATCAAATAGTGTGATTTTCCCACAAAGAGGTATGTATGCCAAGAAGAGGAAGGAGCGATTCAACAAGAAAAACAACATTCAGGAAGAGAGAGAAAGCAAATATTTTAAAATTCAAGCATCTAATAATGTGCGACAATGAGTTCAATTATACTCCAGAATTATTCCAAAATTTGACTTTCAAATTTTATTGACATTCTAAACTATCTAGCTTGACATAAATAAGATCGTTGTGTACACTCAGCAAGACCTGAAATTTAACTGGTTCTAAAAGCCATGGAATCACTTCTCTACCCTGGAGAAGGTGTGAACCCCAACGCGGGGGGTCTGAGCAGGTGCACTTGGCAGAGCGTGGGGAAGGAGGGAGGGGCGGAGGGGCAGGATGGAAGGAGGCTGGACTGGTAGAGCTGTGTCCTGGGAGGCCTCTCACTCTTATTGGAAGAGTTGCAAATCCAAGAACAACTTAAGCACTCACATGAAGACACAAAACATCCAAAGTCAAATTAAGGTGTTACGGAAAGGGCAAAGTGGGGAGGGAAGGTAGGAAGTATATGGGAACTCTGTACTTTCTGCTAATCTTTTTTAGTCCTACGTCCTCTATTTCAACCCCCAAAGTAAATCGAATTGTTTGAGTGGCTAATCCAGAGCTGTCAGTGCAGCTTCAGACGTCATCCTGAGTACTTCGTTGTGCTAACGAGGAAATTACCACATGTCTGCACTGATTGGCAGGGAGGAGCGGGAAGCCAGCCAGCCAGCCCCAGAATTCTGGCCTGCTGGGCATGCCAGGGGGCGTTGCATTCTGGACCTTGGCCATTCAGCTGCCCACACCCCTACTGGCCATGGTTCCTCAGCCCCCTGGCCCTTGCTGCCCCTGGCAGGAGACCAGTGCGAAGAAGCAGGGCTGGGAAGGGAGGCCGGATGGTGCAGTGGGAAAGCTCATAGGCTCTGGAGCAGCAGGTCTGAGCTGGAGTCCCAGGCCTCCCCTTACTCATCTGTAAAATGGGGTAATAATATTTATTTTACAGGACTCTTGGAAGGAGCAAATGAGATGCTAGTTATAAGACAACGAGCACCATGCCTGGCATGTTGAAAACATTTAATCAGCCCTAGCCGGTTTGGCTCAGTGGATAGAGCATCGGCCTGCGGACTCAAGGGTCCCGGGTTTGATTCCGGTCAAGGGCATGTACCTTGGTTGTGGGCACATCCCCAGTGGGGAGTGTGCAGGAGGCAGCTGATTGATGTTCCTCTCACATCAATGTTTCTAACTCTCTATTCCTCTCCCTTCCTCTCTGTAAAAAATCAATAAAATATATTTTTTTAAAACAAAAACATTTAATCAATGTTATATTTATTAAAATAGAATTTATTTTATTATTTTTAATAATTATCCATTATTATTAAAAGTATAATTATAGTAATTATTGCTATTATAATTCCTTTTTCAGGGGGTTTTGACCAATTATACATCAACCGAGAGAATATATAAGTACCTACTAGAGACAGGAGTAGAGTTTACAGACAAGAAATGGCAGCTTTATGGTTACAATGTTATGTTATATTGTTAATTGTCATGACATAGCAAGGGACAGATGTAGATGCTCAAAAAAAACCCGCTTGAATTCCAGCTGGGTTCTACTCAGGAAGATCGCAGCACTGACGTCCTGGGATAAAACAGTTACCGGGAAATCGCATTTGGGTCTGCACTGGTCCTTTGGCTCAATGGGCAGCTGTCGCCTAGGTTACACTCCCAGAGCCGGCTCTGCGGCTCAGCCATCGCCCTCCCTGGACGGCTTCCATGCTCCTCCAGCAGGAGCATCTTTAATGAGGTGACAGGCGAGGGCCTGTGCACAGATGGACAGCCCGACTGCGGGAGAGACGGCTGCTGTGCGTCCTCACCACTGGGGGCCCATCCAGCAGTCAACGCCCAGGCAGGAGGCCTCAGGCCTCCAGGGTGACCAGCCGTGCTGGCTCTTAGCAGATCTGGGCTCCAGCCGGCCTCCCTGGGGGCAGAGGTGACCTGGGTCTCTGGGCAGCTGGGGGCGGCGTCCTTACGTCCCTGCAGCCACGGAGAGCTGCTTCCCGCTCCGGACGCCTTGGGAACCCTTTTTAAAAACTGGTGCATGCCAGGCCACGTGGCTCAGTGGTTGAGTGTCAACCTGTGAACCAGGAGGTCATGATCTGATTCCACGTGCCCGGGTGGCAGGCTCGATCCCTAGTGGGGTTGTGCAAGAGGCAGCTGGTCAGTAATTCTCTCTCATCATTGATGTTTTTTATCTCCTTCTCCCGTCCTCTCTGAAATCAATAAAAAGATATTTTTTAAAAATCACTAACTGGTCCAAGGAGTACCAGGAGGGGCAGTGGCTCTGGCCCCTGACACAGACCCGGTCAGTGGTAAGTGCCCAGTAAACTTCTCTGTACTGTTCCTTCCAGACAGCACAGGGGCCCCAGTGTGTGACACGTTAGCCACACGGGCTCGGCTTGTACTGTAAATATGTACTCAGGGACTGGGCCACCAGGAATGTGTAGCTGTGATAAGCATCTGCAGAGAGTGTTCATGGGAAGACAGCTCCTACCCCGGGGGTAGCAGCGGGAGGCACTATGATTTGAGTTAAGCAGATAAAACCAAGGTCCTATCCCTTCCCCAGCACTGTTGTGACTTTCTGCTGAGCGGAGAGGCAAGAGGGCCTGAGTCACCCTGGGAGAGACCGAGACTGGGTCTGTCCTGAGCCGCCGCTTCTCTGCACGTCCCTCCCCTGGAGGCTGTGCGAGGGACTGTGTGACATGAGCTAGACATCAACGTGGTAACGGTGGGTGCTTACCATGTGCCAGGAGCCATACCCGCCTCTGCCGTGGAAATGAGCAGCGCTGACAGTTGGCAGGTTTGCCTGTAGCAGGCACTGGAGTCTGACCCCAGGTACTCTGGTGCCCAGTCTGGGGAGCTTGCTACTCCTCAGTGCCTCTCTGTGATACAACCCTGGCGTGGGAGCTAGGCGGTGCGGGCTCCCCTGGCCTCCTGGCCGGGCCTCGTTCTCAGCATTGGTGTAAGTTACACTGTAACCTGTTGTGAGGCTGGAGGCCGTGTTGGTAATGAGTTTAGGGCTGGCATCCCAACATCTCCCGAAGTGCTCCAGGAAGCCGGGGTGGCGAGTGGAGTGCAGGTAGAGGTGGGTCCAGGGAAGTCTCCCACCGAGGAGGTGACTTTGGAGGCCTCTGAGCTCCTCTCCCAACGTCACCGCCCAGTGCCCTAACTTGTGATTTTCATCATTTCTCTATGAGAAAAGGAGGAGGCTGTTGATTCACAGTGAAAGGAAATAGCATAGGTTCTGAAACTTCCTGTTTGTCTGGTATCTGCAAAGATATGTTATGCAAATATCCTCGCTCCTGAAAAATGTACATACACACACACACACACACACACACACACAACACAACACACCACAGACCCTCTGCCTGGCCTGTGAACAGGGTCTCTTCTGTATTCGGTGAACTTAACATTGATGCCACAGACATGGTAGCCAGGGTACTGGGGGGACCTGTAAGAATGTATGACCATTAAAATAGCAGCTTTTGCATTGAGTTCGAAGAGCTTAGCAGATGCCCCTCCCGGGTGAGTCCTTGCTCTGACTCATGGCCAGGACTGGTTTGGCCTCCGCCCGGCAGAGCTGGCAGGGAGGGACGCCCGAGGAGGAAGCAGGTGTGCGGAGGGGTCTCATCTAGGCCTCAGGCTGCACCCAGCCCAGGGTCTCCATTCAGGATGTGCTGCGTCCCGCCCCCAGACCCACAGTGAGTGGAGATCAGGACAGGCGTTGAGCACTTGCGGTTGGTTCATTGTGATCTTCCCCTGGTCTTTCTTTCTTTCTTTCTTTCACGGTTTGAACCCGAGCCTGCAGCTCCCCGAGAGCGATGACCTCCGGCACAGGCCCGAGACCCAGCCTGTGCGTGGGCTGCTGGCCGCCTCCGCGCCCAAAGCTTTTCTAACTGCTGAATGCAGGCTTCGATTTTAATAGGTGAAAGTGAAAATGACATGTGACTTCCAGAAAATTCTCAGAAATTCAAAAGACTTGTCATGGGTTAAAGAGCGCTCTTCAACCAGCTGGGTGCTTTTCTCATGTCCGGAGTTGCCTGACTTAGGGGAAATGGAAATATATGCTGCTGCAAGAGAGACCCTGGTTAGCTATCAATTACAATTTTTTTACATTCTTTAGTCCCTTCCTGTCCCCACCCAGAACCCCTTGCCGGGGCAGTGGGAGGGTGGCCTTTCCCCCACCCCCTCCTCGTTTAGAAAGTGAAGAAGCTGAGGGCCCAGGGGTTCTCGGATGCTAGGCCAGTGCTTGTGTGGGCTGGGATGGGACCTCTTGGGTCGGCTATTTACCAGCTGTGTGACCTTGAACAAGGTACTTAACCTTGCCAAGCCTTGGTTTGCTCACCTGTAGACTGGGGTCATGGTGGGGATGACGGAAGACATTTGTGCATAAAATGGTGGGTCCGGGCCCTGGAGGGTCAATGGGGAAGGGTCTCGATGACCCCATGCTAGACGCTCACCACTCTGATAGCACCTCAGTCACTGCCATGGTTCACATGGGACCTCGAAGATCTTCAGAGAGTGTTTCTAGAATCCGTCCTTGGGACAGGGGGTTGCCTCAGCCTGCTCTTGCTTTAGGGATGCCTGTGAGGGGAAGGGGGATGAGAAGTGAACCTTTTTGTGAGAAGTGTTCTCTCTGTGAACTTGGCCTGCTGTCTCTTTGCCGGCTCGGGCTCGGAGGAAATGAGAGACCAGCCTTGTGCTTCTCCAGTCCTGCAGGTGAGACAAATCCATAGAAGAATGGGAACAAATGCCCTGATGCATAACCCACGGGAGGCAACCGAAGACCGAGATCCAGCCCCTTTCGCCGCTGCGCACTTACTGTGCTCCTACTGTATGCCTGATGTGTTGTCGAGCCTTGGACGGGGCTAAGTGCAAACAGGGTTTCAGTTAATCCTCCCAAGAGCCACTCAGGTAGACACCAGTATTCTCACGTATGGATGAGGCACAGAGAAGTCAAGTTCCTTGTCCAGGTCACACAGGGCAGGTGGGACCTCAATGCTTTTGTCTCCTGCGAAGTCTGCTTGCCACCACCGCCCCAGTGCGGAGATGAAGAGACAGGTGCCCAAGAGCCCAGAGGAGAACCACAGACCAAGGAGGAGGAGCCCAGGGTGACTTCATGGAGGAGGTGGGGTGGGGAGGATGAGTCGGGGTGGATCAGGGCTTATCTGGGGAACGGAAGGCAGGGGCAGGAAAGAAAGTGGAGAAAGTCAATGACTGGACTCGGTTTTGTGGCACCTGGGGCTCAACGGAGGCCTCTTTTGGTCCCCCTGGAACTGGGGTGTCTGTCCCGTGATGGGGTCCGGGCCTGGGGAGGCTTTGGTGCCTCAGCAGGTTCTCCCTGCTCCTTCCAGCTGGTTGGAGGGAGGGGGCTGACAGTCCAAGCTGGCAGTGCCCTTGCTGTGCTCGTTAACTACGTGCATCTCACCCCGGGGACACGGCAATGGCTTTTTCATCAGTTGAGCCAGGTCGGTCCAGTTGGAGCGGGGACGCTGCGGAGAGAGAGGCAGGGATGGTGCAGGCACTGCCCCTTCTGCTCCCTCCCACCCCCGAGGACTAGGTGGAGGCCGGGACCTCAGAGGGGAGAGGGTTAGACAGGCGGGGCAAAGAGTGGCCCCGGGATAGGGATGGCCACATCCCCCGCCTCTGACGGGATCCAGCATTGCCCGGCTCCTCAAGCACGGCCGCCTCCCAGTCTCCAGGCCCAACCTCGCAGGGTCGCACACCTTCCCTGGTGAGGGGTCCCTTTGGGGGTGACACTCTGAAGGGAGAGAAGTTCTACTTGAGATGGTAGTTACGTGGGAGGTGGGGGTGGAGGGGAGTCCCTGTGAGTTGGACATGAGTATGACCTTCTGTGTGCACAGGCTGGTGACCTCTGGGGTTCCCACCTTTGGTGCTGGTTCCAGGAATAAAAGGGAAGGCGTGCTTGCTTCCTAGGAGCTCTGAGGCCTGGTTTTAAGTAGCCCCCTTCCTACTGCTTATCCTCCCCGAGGAGGGGCTGCACCTTCTCCCAGAGCAGACCCGCTCTTCTCGGAGACGCCTCCTTTCCTGCTCCAGCACCTTTCCCGCCCGTGGCCTGGGCAGTGCTGCCTTGTATGTTTATACCACTCAGCTCCCCGAGCCAGAGGCATGGGAAACACGAGAAGCAACTCCTACCTTCCAAGAACAACCCTGAGGACGGGCTTCCATAATCTTTACTGTAAAGGCTCTGGCCAGCGCTGGCTCAGGAATATGAAACGCTGATAAGGAGGAGAAGATAGGATGGCCACACCCTTCGGGGCCTGGATTTTCCCCAGCCAGAGCCCAGGCTGTTTGTCCCCCTGCCTTATGGGGTGCCTGAGTTTGGGAAGGGCGGCAGCACGCCCAGCCACGACTAGATTTCCCAATTCTCTGGAAACGAGGGACAGCCGATGAGGTGGAAACGCAAGGAGTTGGGTGGGGTTTCCTAAAAACTTAGAGAGAGCTGAGCCCCGTGCTCTCCACCCTAGTCCCCGTCCCGCCCCGGAACATGGACGGGACCATGAGGCGACCTTAAAGAACGAACCGCAATGAAAATGCTCAATCTTTAATGGAGAGAGAGGAAAAGCAGCCCTGACATCTGGCACCTGGCCTGCCACTCGGCGAGGCCTTTGTCCTGCTAGAAGCTGGCCTGGACGGTCTCTCCTTGGACATAAACAATCTCGAAGAACAACTAACATCCCACAAGGCCACTCTGCCACGCGATGAAGTGAGTCGGAACAGACCACTTCATCATGTCCAAGGGAAGACAAAAACAACCCAAACACTAAAACATCTCCCTCTCCTGGTTAGTATGAGTGACAGCTGCTTCTTTGATGAAGTGAGTCGGAACAGACCACTTCATCATGTTGTCCAAGGGAAGACAAAAACAACCCAAACACGAAAACATCTCCCTCTCCTGGTTAGTATGAGTGACAGCTGCTTCTTTACCAATGGCAGCATTTGCCTCCCTCTGGTCTGCCCTCCCTTATGGATAACATTTACCAAGATACCAGTCGCAGTGTCACCTGTCAGGGGACCGGGCCCTGAGCGGGTCTGCCGAGGGCCAGCCTGTAGCGTGTGGGCTCTTGACTTCGTGCAGGAAAGATTTCACAACACGAGTGCAGGGGACCATGAAGGCACGTTTATGAAAGCTGGGGACAGTGAAGCAAGGAAGGGCATAGAGGAAAACACAGGAGAGCCCAGGCTGGGCTGCCTTGGCTCACGGGGAAGTCAGATTAAAGGGGGCTGTGGAGACAGGTTCTGGGGGTGAGCCCAGGATGAGCTGCCACTGCCCATTGCTCCCCTGGTTGCAAGTCTTGTGGGAACCCTTAGAGCAGCGGTTCTCAACCTGTGGGTGGCGACCCCTTTGGCGGTCGAACAACCCTTTCACAGGGGTCGCCTAAGACCATCCTGCATATCAGATATTTACATGACGATTCATAACAGTAGCAACATTACAGTTATGAAGTAGCAACGAAAATAATTTTATGGTTGGGTCACAACATGAGGAACTGTATTTAAAGGGCCAGAAGGTTAAGAACCACAGCTTTAATGGGAAAGAACCTCACCAGTAATATACCAAAGACACAGACTGGCAAGTTGATCTGGAAGCTTCCTAGGCGGTCACTACTGGAAAATAGGATTCAAAATCCAAGTCCTGCTTTTCTAGGTTATTCTTGGGCACACTGAAGCTCTGAACCTCTCGTGGAAAACTTCCGTCCTTGTGTATTTTGCCAAACCTGCCAAGGAATTTCCCCAGCCTCTTACTGTCCCGCCTCAATAGAACTGTCCCTTCTCCTGACAGAACCCAATCCAGAGCAATCTCCTCTCCTGGACTCTTCCCAAATTCACCCAACCAAAGCCCAAGTCCTACAAGTCCTCTCAGACACCTTTTTTTGAGATGGCCCACAGTTCCCCAGGCTGTTCAGTGGCCTTTGCTGCGATGAATGATAGGCAACATGTTCAACTACAGGTATTCACCTAAGTCCCTTGGGGGTCTGTTATCATGTGGACTATGGTACAGCGGGTCTGGAGTGGGCCCCATCCTGTGTTTCTAACAAGTTCCCAGGGGTGCCAGTGCTGCGGGCCCTGCAGTCTAGGCATGTGATTCAAATGCCAGAAGAGCTAGCGTTTGACCCCTGGGCCCCCAGGTGAACCCTGGACTGCTTTCCAGAGGAAATACACTTGCCAAGGAATTTCCCCAGCCTCTTACTGTCCCGCCTCAATAGAACTGTCCCTTCTCCTGACAGAACCCAATCCAGAGCAATCTCCTCTCCTGGACTCTTCCCAAATTCACCCAATCAAAGCCCAAGTCCTACAAGTCCTCTGAGACACCTTTTTTGAGATGGCCCACAGTTCCCCAGGGTGTTCAGTGGCCTTGGCTGCGATGAATGATAGGCAACATGTTCAACTACAGGTGTTCACCTAAGTCCCTTGGGGGTTTGTTATCATGTGGACTATGGTACAGCAGGTCTGGAGTGGGCCCCATCCTGTGTTTCTAACAAGTTCCCAGGGGTGCCAGTGCTGCGGGCCCTGCAGTCTAGGCATGTGATTCAAATGCCAGAAGAGCTAGCGTTTGACCCCTGGGCCCCCAGGTGAACCCTGGACTGCTTTCCAGAGGAAATACACACGCTTTTCATTTAATCACTGCTATTTGGGCTCTCTATCACTAGCGCCCAATGCCATACATTGTCCTTAGACAGACCTGTGGTCTCAGCTGCAGGAGCTGTTGCTGGGGCCGTGTGGTGGCCTGGAGTGTGCAGGCCTAGACCAGGCTTGGGGAACTATTGGCCAAATGTGTTGCCTTTGAGGTGAAATGGTGAGCAGGCGGAGGAAGCGTGTCGTTTCACCTAGCGGGCTGCTCGAAAATCCTCAGATGGTCCCACGCTGGCTCCACGTTGGGCTCGGGGGCCAGAGATGAGAGTTTCCAAACTGTCCCTGTACCTGCCCACCTCGCCCTCCAGCTCCGTTTCTCACCACCGGACCCCTAACAGCCCCAGGACGGTTCACAGCTCCCTGCCTCCACCTTTGCTGTTCTGTGGGCCACGGGTGCCCTCCCACCTTCTTTCACCAGCCGACCGCTGACTCCTACTCTGCTCAGTCTCCCCGATCTCTAGGGCCAGCCAAGTGTCCCTTCTCCACGCCCCTAGTACCCCTTCTCCTGGCTTCCTCCACCCTCACTCTTTCCCAGGTTGTGTTGCATTTATTTATCTTGTGCTCATCTTTTTATTGGGTGTCAGACTGGAGGGCAGGACCCAGGTTGTACTCATCGTAGCATCATCCTCTGACATAGTCCTCAACACTCGATGAACAAGAAGTCTAACTAAAGGCTCCGATTCCCCCCAAGTCTGCCCCTTAGCCTCTAACCAAATGAATGAAGGTTGTAAGAATAGCGAAAGAAACCTTCCCGTAATGTTTTCCCTTTCTGGGTTATGTGAAATTGGGGGTTCCCACGGGCTTTGGGCATGAAGCTGTAGGTCATACCTCCCTTGGAAATTTGCCCCCCAGGTAAAATATAGGTTTCCGAAGAGCCACAGGAAGGAAGGAAGTTGGGAAGTTAGCTTGGTTCTGTAACTGAAAAGAGCAGCTGGGGCCAGAAGCAACAAGGATGCTTTCAGGACTCTGTCCATCTCTTAGCTCTCCTCTTCTCGGCATCAGCTTCATTCCCAGGTAGGCTGTGCCCTAGACTCGAGTCTGGCAGTGCCCACCAAACTTGACTCTGACTGGCCCAGCTTGGGTTGTGTGTGTCCATCCCTGCGGCCAGAGAGGTGTGCTGTGCTCAGCCAGGCCTGGGCCCTGTGCCCCTGCCCCTGGGGAAGCACAGGAACAGAGAGGGGGCAAAGAGCTGCTGCCCAAAGGAAAACCAAGATGGTGCCATCAGAAGGCGATGCGGGGCTGGGAAACGCAGTGCTACCTGCTCCAATCCATCCGGTCACTGTGCGTGCGACCCTCACCCCTAGGTCTGCCCCTGGGCATTTTGCAGACTTGCCGGAAGGGTTTGGATCAGACCCACGCAGGCTTCCAGAGGGAAAAGCTGCCATTGGAGGCGGGGAGGACAGGGGGAATTCTCACTCACCAAGGGCAACACAGCGCTCGCTCTTCTCAGGAGGAAGTGGGAATTTCCACAGGGCAAGTTCCCTTCCCGGTGCAATGAATGACTGTCTTGGTGAGAAACCCGTGGGCAGCTTGTTGAGAAGAGAGAGGTATTCTCTGAATGAGAGGGAACTTACCACGTTCCTTTCAATGGTGACAGTGCTTCTGGGGGCACGGCAGGGTGTGGATTGATTCATCTACAGATACATACATCTGTGTAGACACCGTGCTGCTGGCCTCTGCAAAACACATGCCTGGAGATCATTTCTGCCACCCAGGATATGTCACCTTTGTCACAACCACTCTCTCCACCACCCCCACACCCTGCGGGCCCAGGAGTGTGGGCCTGGAGTTCCCCGGCCGGAGGCCAGACGACAGGTTTCTGTGTGTAGGGATTGGGGGGTGAGGAGCGGGCAGGAGTGGGGGTGGCAGTGGCCTAAGTCCCTTCCAGAGCCTGTCCTGGGCCTCTCTCCTGGGCTGTCTCTTCCCATTGAGTTTCTAACCTAGATCTCTAAGGTCTCTCATATCTCGCCTCCCTGCCTGGGGATGCTCAGACTTGCTCTCTCCTGCCCCATGGCAGCCAGTGGGCCCGGGGGCTGGCAGGAGACAGTTCGCTTCCTAGGGGCCCGCTCACAGAGCCTGGGAACACAGTGAAGCTGTGAGGTCAGACTTGTGGAGGGACATTGGGGGGGGGGCGGGGGCTGTTCCCCAGCAAAGCTGGAGGCCAGGGCGTACAGGGAAGACAGGATGAGGGCTGTGTCTGAGGGACCTGGTTCTAGGAAGATACAAGAACGGAATGAGGGGCTGGGTTAGGGAGACTCTCCTGTCTTCCAAAAGTCTGTAATCTTGCCATATTGTTTTCTTATTATAAGAGAGAGAGAGAGAGAGAGAGAGAGGTGTGGACAGAGAGAGAGAGAGAGAGAGAGAGAGAGAGGAGATGTGGACAGAGAGATGCAACATCTCTTGAAAATTTGCCCCCATATCTAAGCTCTGTGCTCGTCTTTCCTGGCAGCGGTTACGCCTTCCTGACTCGCTGAAGATCTGGACTGGGAATTACACTCTTAAGCTTCTCATGAAAAGCAAAATGAAATTTCACCCTCTTTCTCACTGTGCAGACTGTAGGGGAAAACGAAAAGAACACAAAACAAAAAGGATTTACAAGAGATTGCAAGCTAGAAAGTGAATGAGAAATGAAAACAAAACAAAATGTTATTTTTAATTTTCTTTAACAGCAACTCAGAAACACCGGTCAACAAACCACTGAGGAGGGGCAGGTGCCGGGTGCACCAGGGACCGGCTGTGCAGGAGGCAATTTAGGATGAGAAGCAGGGAAAACACGTCCCCAGCCAACTGGCCGCTGGGGTATGGAGTCTCTGCGCAGAGTGGCCTCTGGGGATGGCTGCCTGGGAGCACACATGTGTCTGGGAGAGCGGGCTGCCCGGCGTGGGTGGGTGAAGGGGTGGCCTCCCTCCTCCCAATTGGGAGGGCTTCTTCCCTGCCCCCCCCCCCTCCCCCC
>NW_005370223.1:4715920-4741071 GCF_000412655.1 Myotis brandtii
GGGCTGTCACCGTTCAAGACGGTGGTTGGCCCACAGGGGAAGTAATCATATCATTATGCTAATAATTGAGAGTTACCAGGCCCTGCATTGAGGCCAGGGCCAGTGGTGGGTACCCAGGCCACTTCACGATGATTGTAGGCTTGAGTTCCAAAGCCAGGTCTGTCTGATGCCAAGGCCCGTGTGTTTAGCCACCGAGCCATTCTGCCTCCCACTCACAAACAGAGGGGGTCTGTGCAACGGTGTGCCTTGTTTATTTTGTTTTCTTGTGAACCTGGTACGTGGTGAGGTAGGAAGACCAAGTACTTCCCTTCGGGGGCTGGAGGTGGGTCATCTAATTGCATCCCTTTTTATCCATCCTTACAACTTGGAAGCACGGTGTCGATTCTGTTACTTGTTTTTTCCCCAAATAAAATGATCCAGAAACAACAGATACCCGTAACTATTTTAAAAGGCTGACATGGGAAATAAACTGACCAGCTATATTTATTCTACAGCGAGGAGTGCCATTTGAGCAGTGGAAAGCCAGGGAACCCAAGTCCGGCCACAGTCTGAGTAATTAGGACTCCATTAACCACATGCCGAATTCCGATCAGCAGAAGGGGGCTTGGCCATATAACTCTGGAACTGGAATGTCTTCTCTCTAATAAGACTTTCTTTTTAGTAGAAGTTGTACAAAAAGAATCATAATTTTTTTTGGGGGGGGGAGCTCCGGGTCCCTTTTATTTATAGATTCTCTGAGTCAGGGCTAGAGAACAAGGTCACTACTTGCTTTCCAAGCCTCTCTCTCTTCCAACTGCAGCTCAAGACTAGGGCAGGGCAGGCCTTGGGGAGGGGAGGGCTTGTCAAAGGGAACAGAAGACAGTGCAGAGCTCCTTGGTGCTGGGGACGGGGCTGCCACTTTCCAGAATGAGGACTGCAGACTGGCTGGAGGTTTGGTCACTGAGGATCCGGTGTATTCCCATTCCACATGATGAACACATACCTGTTAAAGATCATGGGAAGCACAGTGGATTTCTAAGCGCAGACATGAAAACACATCTGGCCCGGCCAGCATGCTCAGTGGTTGAACGTCGACCTATGAACCAGGAGGTCATGGTTCGATTCCCAGTCGGGCCACATGCCCGGGTTGCAGGCTTGATCCCCAGTGTAGGGTGTGCAGAAGGCAGCCAATCAGTGATTCTCATCATTGATGTTTCTATCTCTCTTTCTGACTCCCTTCCTCTCTGAAATCAATAAAAAAATATATATATATATTTTTTAATTCTGTAATTAGGCAAGATGATGTCACTCTATCTCTGGGGATCTAACAGCACCACCATAATCACAGATGCAAAAATCACCAGAGAGAAGTGTCATGCTTCCTAAACAGAAAAGCTCGACTAGAAATAAAATATAAGCTTCCATGATTCTCATTTGTTCTGTTGTCTTCAAGAGGAGTTCCATTCGAGGAATCCCCTTTAACAGAACTTAGTAACTGTGGCCACCAACACCTGGGTCTTTCCTCGTGGATCTCGATGGAAATCATCCTCTTGAGTCTTACAGGGTGTGCGTTGGACATTTTAAAGCTTCATTGGTTAAGAAAGGCACCCTCCCCTTCTCAGTGTGGCGTGAGGTCGGGCAGCTCACAGTCATGGACCTGAGCATTTTCCTCCTCCCTGGCACTGAGGGGTCTCTGGGCTTGAGAGGTTCTTTTACTGAGGAGGGGCCCTCAGAGCTGATGAGATGAGGCCTGGGAAGTCCTATGGGCCCCTATAAGACCACTGCTAAGAAGACGCATGGAGCCCTAACCGGTATGGCTCAGCGGATAGAGTGTCAGCCTGCGGAATCAAGGGTCCCAGGTTCGATTCTGGTCAAGGGCATGTACCTTGGTTGCGGGCACATCCCCAGTAGGGGCCGTGCAAGAGGCAGCTGATCGATGTTTCTCTCTCATCGATGTTTCTAACTCTCTATCCCTCTCCCCTCCTCTGTAAAAAATCAATAAAATATATTTTAAAAAAAAAGAAGACGCATGGACAGGGGTTCTAATTCATAAAACAGTTATTAAAGCTTCCTCAGCAAATCAGAAATTGTGTGATAATGTTTAAACCATTCACACATAAAAAGCTAGAGTACGTCAATAAATCACATCATTTATTCTGCCAAGAAACAAGAGGGAGAACTTACACGGAGCCACTGTAAGGTACCAGGCACTTTCAGAGGCGGTGACTCAGCGGGAGAGGCACGGTGTCTCAGGCTGCCCACAGCATCCCCACAACTGGGCCGGCTCTTGGTCTGGTCTACTCCACGCCCTCAGATCTGGTCTACCCCATGCCCTGAGGAAGCGGACTTAACTGTTCAAGCCTTGTTTTCTTTACGGGGATAATGACAGTATCAGCCCTTATAGGGCCAGGCACACACACACACACAGCACTCAGATAAGTTATTTTTATTCCTTATAAGTCTATGAGGTGGATACTTATATCTGCTTTACAAAAACAGAGGTTCTGAAAGCTTAAATCGTTTTACCACGGTCAGTCCACGTTAAGTAGAGCATGGATCTATTCACTCCAAGTCTGCACACTTTTCAGTATTCTGACCCAAAAATGAAATTTAAATGAAAATAACAAAAACTGTCAACAGCTCAGTGAGGTGAAATATAGAACTTATATCTGATTACATGTGTCTTCCCTCCCTGAAGTCACGGGACTTACTAAAATAAGAATCACCCAAACCTGAAAACGATAGAGCAAATGTGGGGACCCCCAAATTATATTTTCTCCTACGTTTGAATCACAGGCCAAAAGAACAGCCTGTGCTGATGGAATTGTACTAACTAGGACTATCCAAAGGCAGCTACAGCATTATGCCAGTTTTCTGTGCCAGTGACCTAGAAACTACTGCAAACCCTATTTTTGTTTCTTAGGGGCTGAAATTCAGTGAAACAGTCCAGCCAACTCTGACCCAGAGTCTTCGAATTTGGAAATTAATCCCCAGAGAAAGGGAATATTAATTTTATTGCGACAGAAAATAACCTTCTCATAGCCCATTATAGGAAGAAATAACTAACTCTACAATGCCTCCCTTCTCCGTACTTGCAGCTTAGAGCATGAGGATTCAAGGGAATTAGGTTAGTGATTCTTCTGGAACCTCCAGAAGGCATTTGGTTTAATGACACATACAAAAACACATAAGCACTCGGTATGTGTGCAGAAGGCATATCATACAATTTTAAAAGAACATAAATGGACACTGTAAAATAAAATAACTTGAATTTGCTGAAATATAATCATAAAATAATATATGTACACATTTATTTGAAATGGTTGCAGCAAGTAAAACATTTACCGTTTAAAAAAACAAATCTCAGGAGATTTACGGTTGCATATTTCCAGTTGAAAGTACTCTGGGTCAGAGTTTATTATTAAGTTGATCCTTAGACTAATTTGGACATGAAAAGATAATAAACAAAACAAAATTGAGGGGGTACCGGGGGAGAACAACCCATTGAATGCTCCTCAGTGAGAGATTCCTAAGCGGATACAGTGACAGCGTCGCCCTGAGTGTGGGTCATTCTCCTATACTCGCACATTTCTCATTTCCTTTTACAAACGCTTCCCAAGATGTGAAAAAGGACCCCCAGGAAATATTGAAAAACTCGATGAACACCACAGACACCTCTGACACACCCGAGCATCAGGCATTTCCTAACCCCAGGGCTTACGTTCACCAAGGGCCCTGTAGACGTCCCCTAGGGTCCTAACGTGAATTAGAGGTCTGCAGCAGACACTGGGATTGAAGAAATCCTTGTTCTAATAAGAAAGAGTAGTGACTGCGCGGTGAAGAGGTGGTCACACCACACCTGCTAGGGGAACTCGCGCACCTTCTGCTCAGCTCCCTCTCAGCACTCCCAGTGTCAGGTGCTTTCTAGGGGAAGCGTGTTATTCAATGTGGATTTTTTTTTTCCAATAAGTGAAAAGATTTTTCACTTAAAATGTTTATCACCCTAGCCGGTTTGGGTCAGTAGTTAGGGTGTCCGCTCTTGGACTGAAGGGTCACAGGTTTGATTCTGCTCAAGGGCACTTATCTGGGTTGCAGGCTCGATCCCTGGCCCCAGTGGGGCATGTGCGGGAGAAACCAATCAATGTGTCTCTCTCACATCGATGTTTCTCTGTTTCTCCCCGTCCCTTCCACTCTCTTTAAAAATCAATGGGGGGGAAATATCCTTGGGTGAGGATTAACAAAAAAAAAAGTTTTTTAATGTTTATCAAGGGAAGATGATAGGTGTGTAGTGATCTTCCTGTTCACAAACAAATGGAGATTAGACTTAGAAAGAGGCATCCGTGGTTTATGACAGTATCAGCTTAAGGAACAGGTCAGTGCTTTGGTTAACCATTAAAGTACACAGAACGCAATGGCAAGAAAGTATATTTTCATGTCTCTAACACAAGCCACTTGTACTTTAAAATGACATTTAGCATAACCCCTGGGTGGGCGGGGAGACCTGTGAGCAGTGGGCAGTGCAGCAGAGGTGAGGTGACACACCATGTCTGGGTTCACATAGCTGTTCTGCCCTTTTCTTAATTGTGAGGCCGCCTTTCCCCCTCCCTAGGTAAGTTCTAATGCCCCTCCATCTCCACAATTCTGTTATTATAGGAACTTGTTTATGTTCATAGATCAGGCTTCACTCAAGTGACTCATCAGAATGTCAGAAAAAACCAAGACATTTGATTTCCAGAGTTTAGAGTAATACCTGCTGATTCAGCTGAACTTAATCCTGTCTGGAACAAAGAGAGACATAAATAAGGTAAACTGACAATGGCAGGTATGCCAGAAACCATAATTGCATTTCGAATGGAAGGCAATAAGGTTCTATTTCCAATTGCAAAAGGTCAATGTATTTCCTCCTGCCAGCGTCCAGAACTTGATAGGTATCGTTGTGGTCATCCCAGCTACTCGTACTAATAAGAATAACTGTCTAATCTAAGGGGGCTGAAGAAATACAGAACGGCATAAATGAAAGTGAACATTTAGAATAAGAAAACAAAACGAAAGATGACGATATAAAATAAACGAGGAGTGAGGTTCTCATAAACCACCATGATGACCTATAAGCATAAATGAAAGTGAACATTTAGAAAACCAGGAGTGAGGTTCTCATAAACCACCATGATGACCTATACTACCGCTGCTTCTGGTGGAACCCAAATTTGGCATGAAGCTTTTCACCACCGCATGTGAAAGAGGAATCCTACCCGGTCAATGACATAATTCATCCAGCACATAAGATGAAAGCAAAGTTCAGCAGAAATGCAGTTTGTGGTTGCAAGGAGCAAAAGTTCCTCCTCAGGGGTCTTCATAAAGGATAACTGTGTCAGCAGCAGCCCCAGGAACTTTCCTTCCAATAGATGCAGTGGTTAGGTACAGAGTGCTAGTCCTTACTTCAAGCCAACTGCATCACAGCTAAGCAGAGGCAGGCATCATAGCATGATGGGGAGAGGAAGAGCCTTCCGTTCTTGTACTGCCCGAGTTCAAATCCCAGCTCTGCCATTTACAGCTATGTGACCTTGGGCATGTCATTCCAACCACCTCCGGTTCCTTAGTTCCCCTGTGAGGTGTGGATAACAATAGCAATTTGCAAAGATTGAATGAGTTAAGCACTGTACAGTGTTGCCACTTATTTTATTTTTATCCTCACATGAGGAGTGAGGATATTTTTCCATTGATTTCTAGAGAGAATGGAAGGGAGTGGGAAGGGAGGGAGGGAGGGAGAGAAACATCAATGTGAGAGAGACACATTGATTGGTTGCCTCCTGCATGCACCCAGACTTGGGTCAGGGATTGAACCTGCAACCCAGGAACATGCCCTTGACCAGGAAATGAACCCACAACCCTCTGGTGTGCAGGTCAATGATATAACCACTGAGCGACACCCGCCAGCACATGTTTACTGCCTATTAATAAAGAACTCAGTAGAAGTAATTGGGGCAGGCACTGCTGTAATACAGTTCAGTATCTAGCTCCATACTGACCTGACCTGACTTGAGCCCAAAGCCCAAGGTAAGTATTTTAGAACTGCTGTCCAAAAGCACCTTCTGCAGAAATGAAAATGTCATATATCTGGGCTGTCCTGTCCCATACAACAGCCTCTTGCGGCTCCTGACCGCTAGAAATGTGGGGGCTTCGAAGGAAAGTTTCCTGGGAGAGAACCACAGAAAAGATGGTCTCTTTCTTCTTCTCTCCAGGGTTACAAATGGCAGTGAGGCCTGAAAATCCTGGACTCATCTCAAAACCAGCTGAAGGATGAAGCCAACAAACAGGAGGGAAGAGCCAAAAGCACAGGGGAACTGAGCTAAATGTGCATTATGTCCTCTTCCTCGGCGCTGCCTACGGAGGTGGCAGCCATCTCCTAATCGGCACCATGGCTGCCCTGAGACCCCTCGTGAAACCCAAGATTGTCGAAAAGAGGACCAAGAAGTCCATCCGCATCAGTCAGGCCCATATGTCAAAATTAAGCGGAACTGGCAGAAACCCAGAGGCATTGACAACAGGGTGCGGAGAAGATTCAAGGGCCAGATCCTGATGCCCAACATTGGCTATGGGAGCAACAAGAAAACAAAGTACATGCTGCCCAGTGGCTTTCGGAAGCGTCTGGTCCCTAAGGTCAAGGAGCTTGAAGTGCTGCTGATGCGCAACAAGTCTTACTGTGCTGAGATGGCTCACAGCGTCTCCTCAAAGAACCACAGAGCCATTGTGGGAAGAGCAGTCCCGCTGGCCCTCAGAGTCACCGATCCCAATGCCAGGCTGCGCAGCGAAGAAAAGGAATAGACAGGTGGTGTGCACATTGTATTTGTGTTAATAAAGCCATAAAATTCGGCCCAAAATAAATAAATAAATAAATAAATTTGCTTTACGTCACCTTGGGGTGACAACCTCTGGACTTCTAGTTATACAAAGCAGTACACTTCCTATAGTGTGAGCCACTTTGAATTTGGATTTGGGTTTCTTGCAGCTGAAGGCACTTTGATACATACATGGTTTCACAAGGCAAAGACCGAGGCCTGGTTAAAACACCACCACCAGGGGGCACTGCTCCGGGATGTCCATGCCAAGCAGTGGAGAAAGCAGTATGCGGGCCCACAGCCTCATGCTCTCAGGTAAAGGGGCTTCACAGGACAAGTGGCAGGCACCCTGTGGGAGGAGGACTAGCACAGTTCCCACCTGCAGCAGGTCAGAGGAAACATGGGAACGATAAAAGCTACTTAACCTGAAAAGAAAATATGTAGCTACAGGTGACAACGTAATGCTATTAGTACTTGTGTACGAAGAGTTCTATAGGAGGCACTGTGGGCAGACAGGGTAGTAAAACTTGACCAAGATCCTGCTCTCGTGAACTTACAATTAAAGACACAAATGAAAAACAGAATACCTGCTTATGATTATGGTAAACAATAAGGAAATGGGACAGGAGTGGGCAGTCAGATAGGGTTAACTATGGGAGATTTTCTGATCATGCCAGGGGTTTGAGCTTGGATTTTAAAGATTAGTAATATTGGGAGGATGTGGGGAAATGGCACATTATAGAAAGAGGAAAAGGTAGGTATTTAGGAACAGGAGTGGAAATTTTAGTAACATGCTGCTGAGACGGCAGCAGGCGAGGTTCTGGACGGCTCCACCGCCAGATTCGTGACAGACAGCGGAGCTAAGAAAAAGAAAACTTACCGTTGGGGATAGAGCCTCAATCTGGAAAACCTGTTTCTCTATAGGCCCTAGCTTTGACCTTGGACAAGCTACTTATCCCTCCCTGTGTCAGTCCCCTCATCTTATAAAAAGGGGAGATGCAGTGGGGCTGGGGGAACATAAGGATGAAATGAAATGAGGCATGTAATGTGACTTGTATAACTGGGAGGTAGTTAAGCACCAAAGTTATTAGCACTTTAAATCCACAAGCAATTCACCCAAATTAGTTTCAGAGCAATTATAAGGCAAACATATAAATTTGATATAACTATTAAACCACATCTGAAAAAAACTCTTTGTTTTCTAAACAAATTACAACCCATTTTTTAAAAAACAAATCTTAAAACAAAACAAACAAAAAAGCACACCTTAAATTAAAAGAAAAACTATGATACACTAAAAATTGGATTGTGATTAAGAGATTATATTTACATTTATTGGTAGTGTCACTAAATTCTGAATGCAGAGAATAAAATACAAAGAAATCAGTACTTAAAAGGAAACATAAAAGTGCAACATATGTACATATATATTTAGCCAATTTGCATATCTGTTTAGATTTACAAACAAATGTAAAGCTAGTTCCACAGCTTTCATTATGAATATACTTTGATGTCTAGTGTTCTAGTGTTCTCTGTTCTAAAATCCAGTTTTTATTGTATTTACATCAAGTAAGGTTTATTTTGTTATCTAACCTAAAAGCAAGACTCTGAAGCAGCGAGATAAATCAGGAATTTTAAAACAGCTCTTTAAGAGAGGAAAGAGACACAAGAAAGGGAGGATAAAGCCTCCTCAATCTTAGATATGTAAATACAAAAAAGCTAATAACAAGAAGCAACAAGAATCACAGAAATACTAATTCTATTCTAAACTAAAAGTTCGAATTCTAGCAGCAATTCAATTAGCAGTAGCTTAGAAGTCTTTGTTCTAAAAAGTAGAACCATTAGTTCTTTCATTATAGTTTTCTGACTATACCCAATGAACAATTATCAAGTCTTCATATTCTTTTTTAATAGCCCAAGAACATTTTTATACATAACAGAATCATTAACAAAAGGGGCCTTCAATCATAGTTTAGGAGCCAAATTTCAATTTACATAATATTACCATTCATAAAACATTTATGACACCCAGTACAATCGTGTTGAGCTGTTAACTCAGACATACTCTATCCGTTCTTGCCTCCGGAGAATTACTGACATGGCTGAAAATTGTTATGACAATCCTACAGGGCCTCTACAAGGGCTGCACATAAAATGAAATAAATATGAACTACAATACAATTGTGACAACGTGGCAAGCTTATGGAACTGAATTTTCCACTATCATAATAGCACTACAAAATTACAGTGACCATTAAATATCAGTTATTTTCCCCTGCTAACTACTGAACAGAAAAAGTTTTCTGACTATATTTTTGATGAACAGACTATCCTTGAAATAAACTCTAGGGGAAATTGAAAAGTAAACAAGTTTACTTGTCACACATATTACAACAAGCAAAGCAGTTTACAAAAACAAATAAACAAACATACAAAAACACAAATTTATCCTAAAAACAAATAAATATAAGATCAAATCAATAATTTTTGAAGAAAATATAGCTCACTTTCAAAAGTTCTATTTGGTTTGTGACTAAACTTGAAAGTACTAAAATAAACCAAACAGGTTCAACAATACTGATTTACTATGTGGGATTTGAAAAAAGCACTTCAAGTTTTAAGCTGAATATTTCATTCTCTCCTCTATTCCAAGACTATAAATAAAGAGAGAAAAATAAACCAAAACCAAAAAAACACTAACTAAAACCACCAACCAAAACTAACCATGCAAGGAAACCTTTTTTCTTTTGAACACGTCACTTCAGTTGGTCCTATATTAGAGTTAGGTTTCCACAGCAAGGACTTCCCTTATCTTTCTTTCTTTAGTCATTTCCATGTTTTTATCACACAAGGCTGTGTGTTCCTAAGAAGTCAGGTTGAGTCACAGGTAGCTTTAGGATGCAGTATACTGACTACAGTATGTAGTTAGTTCAAATGAACATGTCATTCTAAAAGGATTACAATATGTAAAAATGCAAAAAGAAAATAATGTACAGACTCACTGCCTTGCACTAAGAGAACAACTTTGAGAAACTGAGAAACACTGACGCCAGGAGCAGGCGTGTGCCCTGTCTTCCACGAGCTCCTTAATGCACCAGTTCTGGCTGGTTTTCCACGAAGGGCAGCACCCCACTCACATAGTAGGCAATACCAAGAGACAGCAGAGCAATGACAAAGATCAAGAGCAAAACCCTCCAGAAGCCCAGATCCTCTACAAACTCCTGCCATGTGGTGCGGAAGCTGGACAGGACGCCTTCACCTTTCTGTAGGTTGGGGTTGAGGAGGGAATGGCTTTCCATGGCACTGTGAAAGACGCAAAGAGAAAAGAAATAGGCATGAAACAACACATTTCACCCATTTCAAAAACATAAAACAACAGAAACCATTATTTAGAAAAGAGCAACTTTACAACACAATTCTCACAAGAAGAAAACTGACGTATGTACATTTATATCTCACACACTCATGTTCTGATTTATGTATCTGGAGAAGCTACCTTGAACTGTAAGTTGCTAAACTACAATAATTATGCTTCCTGGATTTGTATCTAGCAGAGTCAAAGTTAAAAGTCCTTTTCTAATAAAAAGTCCCAAGCAGGAGTCTTGAAGTAGATCAAATGAGTTGTTTCCATCATATATTAAACCAAATTTATTTTAAATTTAGAAGAATTCAAAACGAAGATTCATAATTTGAGAATTTGTGTTAATGAAAATAAGCAAAGATGGGCAAATCTAAAAAATCATTTAATACAGTATGTGAAACTTAAAGTTAAAAGAGGATTATTATTTAGTTTAATAAATCTGATCAATGAAGGAATTTCTTCTTTTATCTGTAATTCTCTAATAATGGAAGCTTACTTCTCAATCTGTTGTACATTTAAACAAGTCTACTCACTAGGAATTCTTTTCAATAGTTTCCTCCCACTGGTTTTAGTTTTAGTTTGTACAATAATCCTATATAATAAAAGGCTAATATGCAAATCGACCAAACGGCAGAATGACAGGTCGCTATGACACACACTGACCACCAGGGGGAAGACACTCAATGCAGGAGCTGCCCCCTGGTGGTCAGTGCGCTCTCACAGGGGGAGTGCCGCTCAGCCAGAAGCCCTGAGCCGGGCTCACAGCTGGGCAAGTGCAGCGGCGGTGGCAGGACCCTCTCCCACCTCCGTGGCAGCAGTAAGGATGTCCGACTGACGGCCATCAGTCGAATTTCATGCACCGGGCCTCTAGTACAGAATAGGATTATTTCTCTTCTGCATAATGGCTGAACCTAGCTGAAATTAGGTAATACAAACACCATAAAAGCATTGACTCTGGCTTTCAGAACTCTATCAAGGAGAAATATGACTGCTATAAACAGAAAACAGTATATCTGACTTCCGTATCTGAAAGCCCGCACTATGATGAGTTCAAAGCTCGAAGGGATTAGCACCCGCAATTATGTCATAACACGAAGGCCCAACAGCAGGCTATCATTTAGATTAAAGCCACAATGACCATAATCATATGTTTCAACTATCTATTGCTTAGAAAAAATCATTACTACCCTCCCTAAACCCTTTCATATTCTTCCAACCACCTGAGTACAAAACAATGCAAACAGCATAAAACGATGTCTTAGAGTCTGGTTCACTATGTAAAATTAGCAGTTTTTTAAAAATCTACAGCTTCATTTTACTTCTTGACACTGTCAACCAGAGTCCTTCAGCCTTTCCTATGAGAGGCCTTCTCTCATCATGGGAAGCTGACTTCCTACTGAGCCAGTGTGCTTCACATCCACAATTTCTCATATTAAAAGATGTTTATTCTCTGAATACAAAAAGACATTTTCAGTGGGAATTTACAATACAAAAATTTAGGGAAACCGAAGCAAGTTAAAAATAAGATTAGAACGTTAAGGTTTAAACATATAAAACCATAAACAGATAAAGAAGGTCAGAAGTTAATTCTGACATAAAATTTATTGACTATACCTGAGCTGACATGCTCTCATACTCAAAGATGTTAGATGTAAAATGGGAATTCATTGAGCCTTCTCCAGGAGCTCATCACGCTCTGCCCATCAGAATTTTCTATAGTGACTCTATTCAACAAAATGTTTCTACTGTCCTCAGAATACCCACTTCTAGCATGACGGTGTGTGTGCATGTGAATTTTTGGGTACATTTGTCATCTACACTGTCTTAGTCATCCTGTACCTACAAAAAAAGGAACTAAATTAAACTTAGGATATAGGGAGAGTAGGGAAATATTTCTCACCAACTCGATTTATATAGGCCCCTTAAGAAATTATGCTGCCTGGCCAGTGTGGCTCTGTGGCTGAGCACTGACCTATGAACCAGGAGGTCCCAGTCCGATTCCCAGTCAGGGCACATGCCCGGGTTGCAGGCTCTATTCAGGAGGTAGCTAATTAATGATTCTCTCTCATCACTGATGTTTCTATCGCTCTCTCCCTCTCCCTTCCTCTCTAAACTCAATAAAAATATTTTTTTAAAGAAAGAAATTATGCTATGTCTCAAAGCCTAAGGGAAATGGAAAACACTATCGTAAATGCATTCAAACTATTGGTTTATTTTCTGCTCTAGAAAAGGTAAATTGTTACACAGCTATGCCATAATGCCATGTGCAAGCCAATTCCTTTAAGCTTTTTCTCACTTTTTAATTAATATACAATTCTGATACCACAAAAATTATCCTTTTAATGTGCACAATTCAGTGGTTTTTAGTATATTCACAAAGTTGTACAACAATCTCCATCTAATTCCAAAACATTTTTATCATTCCTGCAAGAAACTCCACACCCATTCGCAGTCATTACTACCCACTGTTCCTTCCTGCAGCTCCTGGCAACCACTAATCTACTTTCTATTCATCAATTCTGGACACTTCATATAAATGGAATCATAAAATACATGGCCTTTTGTGACTGACTTATTCTCATGTAGCATGTTTTCAAAGTTTTCCCATGTTGTAGTTTGTATCAGTATTTCATTACTTTTTATGGTGGAATAATATTCCACTGGATGGATAAGAAGACACTTTATCTATTTATCAGTTGATGGAACTTTTGGGTGATTTCCACCTTTGAGCTATTTGAATAATGCTGCTATGAACATTAGTGTACAAGTTTTTGTGTGAACATGTCTTCAATTTTCTTCAGTATACACCCAGAGGTGAAAGTGCTGGTACATGTGGTAACACTGTGTAACTTTTTAATGAACTGCCAAACTGTTTTACCTTCCTACCAGCAATGTCTGAGGGTTCCAATTTCTCCACATTCTCACCAACACTTGTTATTGCCCATGTTTTAGAGTAGAGCCATCCTGCTGGGTATGAAGTGGTATTTCACTGTGGTTTGATTTGCATTTCCCTAATGACAAATGATGTTGCCTTTAAGCTTTTTAATTGAAGCTTAAACCACTGCATTTTTATCATGATGCTGAGGGACAGAAGTAAGACAGGACAACCAAGATAGGACAACCAGGTAGAACAAATATTAAAATTCAATTTCTGAAGAACTGGCTTTACACATGATGTAAATAATATAAATTCTCGTACTGAAGTGAAATGGATATGTGAAAGAAGCAGGAATACTGAGCTGCTCAAAAGACTAATTACTTCTTAAGTAATCACAACTGAGGCAAAATGAGTTAAAAATCAATTTCTGATAAAGAGATGCCAAGAAACGAGCTATTAACGAAATACACCAAGCAAGATCTCAAAAATATACCTAGCAAAAACAAAAGCACATCCTTGGAAATTTCTCATGGGAAGAAAGCTTGAAGTAATTTACTACTATTTTATAGAAAGATGAAACTAACTTTCAAGTTATTTTGGAAGAACATAATCTGTCACAAATAATAGATAACAATGCTATTAAATTGCTTATGGCATTCTGACAGATCCAAAGTACACAGGTGAGAGAAGGCCTTGTAAATGCACCTCTGACTTCCTGCTTACTTTATCTACTTGTCAGCTTCCAATGATAACTCATGAGAAACATGCACTATTCTACAAGTAAAACTCTTTCATCTTTTTGACAGTAATAAATATTTGAAAGTATGTGAACAACACAGTCCTAAGCTTCAGAGTGGAATTAATGGTCCAAATGAATATAATACCAGCCTCACCCGAAGAGGGAGGAAAGCAATCATGCGGACAAAGGAATTGCAGGGTGAACTATGAAAAATAGAGAGGATTTCATGTAGAACTCAAAGAAACAATGGTCCTGATGGTCTAGGGGGGTATATATAATCCTAAATCCACATCTGATCACTCAGCTACTGGGTCAACACCTGATGAGAGCCCTTGGAATATATTCCACTGAGCATTGTGGGGGGAGACTATTAAAAGCCCGTGGTCCTTCTTACCTGGTAAAATCTAGAAGGCTTACACTCCACGGTGATCAATGAAACTACATGCTAGCACAACAACGTCTGGCTCACTGACTATCTGTTGAGCCAGTGAGGCCAGGAGAAAAAATAGTTTGTCACCTTTTCAGCACCCCCTGAACTGTGTTCTGAACTGCTTATAGATGAGAAATTAAGAGAGACTTACGACCCAGTCAGTCACTGTCTTAGCTTCAATTACTCACAGGAGCCCAAATTTTATTTGTTCCAACTCATGGAAAAGTCACTTTCACTTTCACATTCACATTACTGAATTGTGTACATGTTAAATTTTGTCTCCTTTCTCTCCTCTTGTTTTACTTTCCCTCACCAGTCCACTTCCCTACCCTTGAAACTACCGTTTGGTCTTTTCTAATTGTCCAAGTTCTTAGCCTTACTTACCCTTCTCTCCCTTTCTGACATTCCATTCCTTTTGTGACTGTACTAAAACCCTGGAACTCCAGTGGCTTCCCTCACCTTCAGTTCTAACCACCTCTGCTCCCTGGCCTGCTGCTGCAGCAGATTCCCTTGCACGGAACATTATGAGCACGGGGCACATAGCACTTCCTGTTAACAGCTTCTCAGCTGTAATCGGGAGCCACAGGGACCCACATAGAATTCAAAGGAAGTATCAAAGCTCTGTACTTGAAAGCAAATAAACAGAAAACTCCAAAGTTATCATAAAAGATCCAGGGACTTAAAATGACTTGTCCATTAAAAAATTGTATCTTAAGTACCTTTCACTCTCAGCTGTCTGCATGGTCTCCAGTTTTGAGTGGGTTCCTCTGTTAAATCCTTTTACCTCCTGTTCTTCCAAAGATTCCAGCAATCGGATGACATCTTTATTCACTCCCCTGCGCTTTGCCAGAACTAAGGGTGTAGCACCTTGATGATTGCTAAAAAAAGGTAAAAAAAAATAAATAAATAAAGAGGTCATCACAGTAATTGTATTACATTGCTAGTACCTACTTGTGTAGATAGTGAAGAAAGTACAAGCCCAATTAAGTCAAAATTAAAACCCAGAGCAGAATCCATGATCAAGCTGAAACCTGAATTTTGAGTTAGGGAAAAAGGAAAAGGGAAGTATAGGCAAAAGAATGAATAAATGAGAATAAAAGAAAAAGAGGGCATCCTCCCAGAAATTGATTGGAAAATCTAATTCTAGATCCATTTTCATTTGACATTTACATTTTATGGGAAGGATGTTTATATTTTTTAAAGTCTAACAATTAGCCTGGCAGGCGTGGCTCAGTGGTTGAGCGTAGACCTATGCCCAGGTCGAGGGCTCAATCCCCACTGTGGGGCATGCAGGATCAATGATTCTCTGTCATCATTGATGTTTCTATCTCTCTCTCCCTCTCTCTTCCTCTCTGAAATCAATTAATATATATATATATATATAAAGAATGACACCAGTGTATGAAATTTCATACATCACAGGACATGGCTCCTTTAGTGTATGTGGGGAACAATTCCCCTAAACATTGTTGAGAATTATGTAATACTTATTGTGACCAGAGACTATAATTAATATTGTGCACAGAAACACAACAAAGGCCTCCTTTCCAGTGTGAACGTTGACCTCACCAATAATAGAGTCACCAGGCTGCAAATTAGAACCACAAAGTCATGCAGATAATTTTTCAAGGCCTTGGGCAGAAGTTAAAAAAAAAAACCAAAATTGGACAAACTGATTTTCTGCCATTACTATGTGCCTTCCAAAGCACAGAATGTTTGGGACCCCATCATATCTGTTTACCTCTCCATGCTGACAGGTCACAACTTTCCTTTATAGCCATCCCAGGCAGTGAATATAGTCCCAAAAATTAAAGGTACAAAAGAAAAAAACAACACCTTTACTGAATGATCATAACCCAGAACAGGACAGCAAGCAGTTTGCAGGTTGGTGAATTAGAACCTGAAACAATTCATCACAGCATAATGTGCAAACCACAATGTCCCTGGCAGATGTAGCACTTTTTAGCTGAGGATGAGTGCCCTGAATGAATCCTGTATCAGGTGCATTACCTCGTCATAGATAAAGAAATGAAGATACTGCCAAGAGCTCAGAGTATTCACAATTTTCTTAAGCACAAGTGAGAACACAGAATATATTTATTTCCCCTGATCACACAGGGGTTGTGACTTATGCACACTCTTCAGGTGAGCCAGGTGTTAGAGGTGAAATCTCTTCAGCCAGAAATACTCGCTGTGACACCAATCGAGTAGTAGGTCTGTGAAGATGTGATCCATAGAATACAATACTAGTCAGCATTAAAAAAATTCAATATTCACATAAGCATTTGTATCGAGTCTCAAAATATCTGTAGCATTAAGGAAACCAGTATTTGTTTAAAAGTACACACCTTACAGAGACTATAAAATTATGAATAATATGAACTAATTTAATGTAAAGGATGGAAAATAAATGATTGCATGGAAGACTGGGAAAGTCAGAAAGAGAGATTATAAAAGGGCAGGAGGAAAATGTAGAGTGTGGGAAATGTAGGTTTAGAATTGTTGGTATGGAAAATAATACATAAAAATACTAGAATAAACTCTGCTTTCACCGTGTACCTCAGCTGGGTGGGTATCACCCAGTACACTGAAACGTCCTGGTTCAATTCCAGGTCAGTATACAGCCCCACCTGTGGCCCCAGTAGGGAGTGTTCAAGAGGCAGCTCATGTATATTTAGATATAACTGCTTAGATTTAAGTTTAAAAAACAAAGATACATGTAGGAAGATGCATTTAGAAAACAGATACACATCCTTAGACTTCACACACACACATCTGCATGTACTCGCTCCTCATATTCTTACTTAAAACAAAGTAATTCCATATATTTGCTTCTTATTGTATTTGAGATATTCTATATGGTAAACAGAACTACCTGCTCAAAAGTTAACTAATCAGCATTAAAAAAAAAAAAAACCAGCAAAATCAATACCCAATAAGTTCCTGCTAATTGTTGTTTATAGTACAAACTTCAAATTTTAATAGAAAGAGAAAAGCTAAAGAAAGCAACAAACTCAACTTAAAAATTGGAAATATCATAAATTATTTCAGATTGTCCATCTTTTTTACAGTTTTCAACCTTTCTCCTCTGTTCTATGGTTATCTAAATATCTGATTTTTTTCCCTGGCCGGTGTGGTTCAGTTGGCTGGGCGTTGTCCTATGCACTGAAAGGTTGCTGGCTCCATTCCTGGTCAGGGCATTTGCCCAGGTTTGGGGCTCAATCCCCAGTAAGGGGTGTGCAGGAAGCAGCTGGTCAATGTTTTGCTCTCACATCGATGTTTCTTTCTCTCCCCCTTCCTTTCTAAATTTTTTTCAAAAGCCCTAGCTGGTATGGCTCAGTGGATAGAGCATCAGCCAGTGACTGAAGGGTCCTGGGTTCAATTCCAGTCAAGAACACATGTCTGGATTGCAGGCTCCATCCACAATAGGGGGCATGCAGGAGGCAGACAATCAATGATTCTCTCTCAACACTGATGTTTCTATCTCTCCCTCTCCCTTCCTCTCTGAAACTAATCAAAATATATTTTAAAAAATCTAGAATAAAATAAAAATTTAAGAAAAGATTTAATAAATTAATTAATTAATTAATATCTGACTTTACCAAACTCCCATTGTCTGAAGACTGAGAGATGAGGAAAACCAGGTCTGTCCAGGAATAGAGGCGGGAAAAGGCAGCAATCCCACCTGTGTCCTCTCTAATATTTCATCCACCTGAGTAGTGCAGCTTCACCAGTCAGTTTGTCCACTTCTCTTTCATTGATACTCCCCTGCCTCAGCGGTCTCTGTGTGTGTATGTCTCTCTCTCTCTCTCTCTCTCTCTTCCTCTCTCTCTCTTTCTCTCTCTCTTTTTCAGTGTCTCTCTCTTAGCCCCCTCTTGGTTCATGTAAGAATAAGTTAAAGCCTGACTAATCTTTACTAAGAAACTGAAGAGAAAACAAACCAAAACAGGAAAACGAAAGCGATGCCTCCCACTCTCAGGTGACTGGAGCTCAGTCAGAGAGGAGCGTGGCTTGTTACTGAGCAGCCAAGTCTTTCCTCCTGGAACACGGATGGAACTGGATGCAAGACCAATCTATTCTTGGGCCTAACCTCCAACCTCCAGGTCTCAGGAGAGCATGGCTGTGGTTTGATGAGATTCTTGGCTCCTACACCTTTTAGCCGGGGCTCCCAGCAGAGCCTGCACTGTCCCTCTAGTCCTGGGCTTCCTTACACTGGAGCTCTGCTGCTGCCATAGGTTCTTTGTGCAAAGGGAAAACATTAACGGATACTCAAGGCCTGTGCTGAGCCAGGCACTGCCCTAGAGCTTCTTACTGAATTTTATTTAATGTTCCAACAGCTCCATGAAGGTTTATTGTACCTAAATTTTAGTAAAGAGTCATTGGAGGATGTTAAGCCAAGAAAATGGCATGGTCATTACATTAGTCTTTCAGAAAGATTACTTAGTTGGCAATATGGAGAGCTTAGATTGGAGGGGGTCAAATTGGAGACAGGGAAATCAATCAATAGATCGTTGCAGAAATCCAGACGAGAAATGATGAGAACCTCATCTAAAGCAGTGGCCGAGAGAAGGGGGAATACTGGAGAGGAATATATAAGATAAAATTAGCACACAATTTAATGACCCATTGGATATAAAAAGTGAGAAGTTGTTAAAGATAATTCTAAATAAGGGGGAAACCTGCTTATGATTAAGAATTATAGAGATCAAGATAAAGTAAACTTCACATTGACATTATATAATGCTTTTAAAAGAAACTAACCCAATGAGAAGAAATTACTCAATAAAATTGTCAAGAATCTTCTTTTTGAGGATAATCTCCCTGTTTCCCCTACAGCATTCATTGGATTGGATCATTAAAAAAGACAAATCCATCACAAACTTTAAAAAAAATAAAATACAGCCTAAGTGCTTTTCAAGATGTAATGTGTTTTGGTTAAATTATGTATGAATAGATGCTGAAAAACAATTCACTCGGTGTTTTTTGTTAGAATTCTTGTGGTTTGCAGACTGGGATTCTTTTGAGTGTTGGCTCAGTTAATAAAAAAAAGAAAAGCCTTTCTGGTTTATTTTTTTAAGAAAGAATAAGAGTGATGTATCTTGTGAGTTCCTTTGTGCCCTTGAGAAACTGCTAGCCTTACCCCAAGTTTAATAAGCTCAGCGATAGATAACATTTCTCATTTTGATCACAGAACTGAATCTGTCTTAAAGCAAGGCCACCATAGAAAATATTGGTGTAAGCCTTACGATGAGATCTTTTTTCAGTGGTCACCTGGCAGTTCTCTGAATTCCTAAGAAGGTTCAACAGGATATCCAGAAACGTACTGGCGAGGATCTACAGTAAATAGAAGATTCAGTTATAACAAAGGTATAGTGTGAAAAAGACCTTGCTGTTCTCTTAAACACAGACAAGCTAGTGCGGCCTGTAGGTGTTCCCCAGAAAATCTATGGGTAAGGCATCAACTTATGAGGCTAGTAAAGTAACTGACAAGTAATAAAGGAGTGAAAAGGAAGAACTTGGCTCTGTTGCCCACAAATAAGAAAAAATGTCAGGCATTCTGAATTCTGGTGACTTCCAGTGAATTCTGGGAGCGCAGTTTTTTCTCTGCTGATGACACACAATTTGATTCTTTTTGTTTTATCTTTCTGACATTTTTTTCTTATTTGTGGGCAACAGAGCCACTTTATTAATGATGGCTAGATCTCCTCCCAATTGTCTTCCCTCTTCTTTTCAGTGCGAAAGAAAACCTGGCTCAGGTCTATCTGCGGCCTTTCCCACTCGGCTGACCCGCTCCTGAACTGCGTGGGGTGCTGCTCCACCTTCACGCTTTCGCTGGCACCAGTCACATTGAGAGATACTTCGAGAGAACCGTCTGTCCCACTGTGCTCTTATTCTTGAGGGACTATGGACAGGCAGTGTGGCCCATAAAAAAAATCAACATAAATTTGTTTAGCAAACATTTACTGTGTGCCTGAAATGTGCCAGTGCCATGCTGAGTGGTGGGGTTTGAAGTCCAAATCCCAAATGCACAGCTCTGGCTGAAATCCAGGTTAACCTTTCACTGGTCATTCATGTTCACGGTTATCAAATCCTTTTAAATAAACTTGTACAGAGAAATAATTAGTGGTACTTTATGAAGCTCCATGTACAATCTGTAAGTCAGGTGGTATCATAAGGGCCATCAGTGCTGGGTTGGAAGTGAAGACCAGGTCTGACAAACTATATGTGAGGACTAGTCCCACAATAGTGTCAACAAATAACATGACGACTGAGAAGACACAAAACATCTGCCCTCCTCAACTGTTTCCTAGTTCTCTGCGATTCTATAGTACAACTTAGACAAGCTTCCTATCACAGAGCCACTTCATCGATTTCCTTAAACAAATACTCTGATTCACAAAGCCTGGTATTTTCCTGCCTTGTCCTGAGCCTGGGAGCTAAGTCTCTATGACTGAAGCCTCTCGCTAACACATAATCTGGCTTTAATTTTCCATGTTAAAATGGTGCAGGGTGGGTTACGCTGAAGATAGCAGGTTTCACATTATGAAAAGAACAAGTTTTGCTTCTTGTTTGGAGATAGAATTATAGATTATAAAGGCACCCCTGACCATGATCTTAATGCTCCCTTAAATCCACAGGAAGACATTACTGCCATTTTCTTTTGATCTGACACGGCCCCATAAGAAAATAAACTTGAGCAAATTACAGATTTATGTGATGTCAAACAGTATTATACAAATACATTAGATCTAATTCCTAGAAACCTGCCAAGAAAATGTCTACGACTCCAATTAGATCTGAACCACTAGAAATCTATTCAGAGCCTCCTCAAGAAGTTATGGAAGTGAATAAAATCAGGAAGACTTGTCTTAGAAGGGCCAGGGAAATACTAAATTATCATAGATCATATGGCTAGAATTCCAATTTTTAACCTTTGAGTTATCTAACCAAAATAAAGACACAATATGTGAGTATTTATTTTGAATTCTTAATGTAAAAAAAAAAAAAGGTAGGCTTCTTTCTGAAAGAATGGTACTAAGTAAATTTAAAAAGGAATTGAGAATCTATCCTTTCAGGATATGCCAGTACTATGAAGAACATTTGAAGAAGGAAGTGTATAAGTAGAATCTTCTAAATTTTACTTCCAAGGCTCAAAAAGAATTGCTAGATGTTCAATAGGAGTAATTTTTAGATAGAGCAGGAACCACCATGACAGATACATTTTACCTTATTTCTAAATTTGTGGAGAATTCACATTTTGTCTTATTTCCAACAGTTTAATCTAACTTGACTGGATCTAAAATTCTTAACTTTATGCAGTAAAGGTGAGGTTAATGTGAAATATGTGAATTACAGAATGCTACTTTAAGGAAGGCCAGTTCATTATGTTTAAGTTCATATAATAATTAGAAGTAGGCTAATCACATATTACTTAGTAGAGGTTCTTAAAAATCGAAGCTTAATAAAAAGGGAAAAAAGGAGTGTTTGTATATCTGCTATTACTATGCAAACAACTATTTAGCAACATCTGAGATACACAATATTTAACATTTATTAAATTACTATACTCCAGGCACTATTTAAGTGTTTTTTCTTGTAATCACTGGTATAATCCTCATAAAAATTCTGTAAGGTAAGTACTATCATTATCCTCATTTTATGAGTAAAAAAATTAAGTCACTAAGTTTGTTTTTTATAAGATTTTTTTAATATAATAAATCAGTTTAACAAACCTTTCTATCAAAGATTACATAAAGGGAAACATTAGTTCTAGTCCACAAATTCTGAATTAACTCCTTACAATTATTTTATTGAAAATAAACTTCTTTTTAAACTGTGGAAAACAATATCTGGAAATGTTTCTTATTTTACAGGAAACATCAGTTCAGCTCATATATTCTGAATCAACTCTTTGCAATCATCTCACATAAATAAAATTTTAAAAGTGTGAAAAAACAACAAAAAAATATTTGGAAATGTTTCCTACTTTATAATAAGTGACTAAATTCCTGGACTCATTATTTTCAAGTCTTTCTTGTTCAATGAAGTAGTGAGAAAACACCTAAAATTTTCTTTCTCCATCAGGAAATTTTAAAAAAATCAAAAAAGGATTTCTGATATGCATTTCCTGCAATATTTGTATTACTTTATTATTTGTTTGCATTATTAAAATTTAGTTACAATCTAAGTTTTAGAAATATATTGGCTTAAAATAAGTCAAAGTTAAATTTTCACAAAGGTAATATTGGTCATCTTGAATATTTTAATTCACTCTAATACCTTTCAGTATTTTCCAAAATCTTTACTGTGTAATTTTACCATGTTTAAAATTCTTAGTAAGAGACTTCTCCCATTGAAAGTTTCCAGTTTATAACTTGTAATCCTATATAATAAAAGGGTAATATGCAAATTGACCCTAACGGCAAAACGACCGATTGCTATTACGTGCACTGATCATCAGGGGGCAGACGATCAATGCAGGAGCTGCCCCCTGGTGGTCAGTGTGCTCCCACAGCGGGAGCTCCACTCAGCCACAAGCCAGGCTGACTGGCTGCGAGTGCAGTGGCGGTGGTGGGAGCCTCTCCCGCCTCCTCAGCAGCGCTAAGGATGTCTGACTGTGGCTTAGGCAGACATCCCCCAAGGGCTCTGGGCTGCCAGAGGGATGTCTGATTGCCAGCTTAGGCCCGATCCCCTGGGGAGTGGGCCTAAGCCAGCAGGTAGACATCCCCCAAGGGGTCCTGGACTTCGAGAGAGCACAGGCTGGGCTGAGGGACTCCCCCGGAGTGCACGAATTTTAGTGCACTGGGCCCCTAGTTATATAATAAAGACATTAAATTAAGCAATGGGAGGTCAATTTGCAGCCTTTCATGCACATATAGTGCTTCTGTAAAAACTTATTTGATTTTTTTAAAGAAAATACATTTTTTTCCCTACAGCAACACTTTATTTATATGGCCTAATGGTGCCACCTTGTGGTCTACCTGGGCTTCAAGTGCAACTTGAGCATCTAGTATAGGTATAAAGCAAAAAGAGTGCCACTAAAGTTTCTCTTTAATTTCAGTTACTTATCATTATAATCCTCACTAATTCTGAATTTGTGAAAATTTAGAGTTGGGATGAAGTTAAATCTTCCTTTAAAAAAGTTTACCAAACAAATTAATGTCATAAATATGATTCCAGGCCTTTTCCGAAATCTAAACCTCACTGACCGCACTTCAGCAGATTTCATTTACACAGAATCAATGTGCTACAAAAATGGCATTCTTGACTTGTTTATTTGGTGTTAAAAATATAGGAATTACAACTTTTGCAAATAATTCCTTATTTTCTAAACAGTCCACAAAATTTAAACCATGTTTCACCTAAAATAGTTTGAAGGCACACAGGATTGTGCTCTTAGGAGAAATTTAAATATTTCCATGAAAATTCAGAGGGGAATGGTCATTTAGGATCTTCTAACCCGATCTCCTTATTTTGCAGATAAGAATACCAAGAACCAGAAAGGCTGTAATTTTTTTTTTTTTTAATCCTCACTGGAGAATAAGTTTATTGATCTTCAGAGAGAGAGGAAGGGGGCAGGGGGGTGGGGAGAAACACGATGTGAGAGACGCATTGGTTGGTTGCCTCTGGCACATGACCCCAACCCGGCTGGGGATTGAACCTGCAACCCATGTATGTGCCCCTGAGGGGGAATGAAACCTGACTGAGACCCTTCAGCACATGGGCCAGTGCTCTAATCACTGAGCCACACCAGCCAGGGTGCAGAGAGACATTTCAATGAAAGAGGCAGTACCATTTGGCCATTCGAAAGGCTGGCTGAGATTAGGACTAAAAATGCCACCAAAGTAAAAATGCCTAGATGACCTGTTCTAACAATGTCATGCTCAGGGCTTAAAAAAAAAATTATGTAAGTTCCAGGTGTACAACATTCTTAATTTAACACCTGTATACTCCAAAAGTAATCACCCCTGGCCCTAGCTGCTGTGGCTCAGTGGCTGAGCGTCGACCTATGAACCTGGAGGTCACAGTTCCATTCCCAGTCAGGGCATGTGCCCGGGTCGTGGGCTCGGTCCCCAGTGCGGGGTGTGCAGGAGGCAGGCAATCAATGATTCACTCTCATCATTGATGTTTCTATCTCTCTCTCCTTCTTCCTTCCTCTCTGAAATCAATATACACATGTATATGTGTATGTGTATGTGTATGTATATGTATATGTATATATGTACCAGTGTGTGTGTATATATACTGAGTGGCCAGATTATTATGACCACCCCATCAGTACTTCGTTGGGTCACCTTTTGCCTTCAATACTGCGGCGATTTTTCTTGGCACTGACTCCACGAGATGTTGAAAGGTGATGCGAGGAATCTGACACCATGCACCATGCCTGATGAAGAGCACTGTCCAGTTCTGTGAGATGTGATGGTTGTGGAACCAGCTGCCTGGTGGCTCTTTAAACTTCGTCCCGCAAATGCTCAATTGGACTGAGATCTGGTGATGGTGGGGGCCACCTAAGCAAGGTGAAGTCTCCCTCATGTTCTTGAAATCCCTCCTGCACAATACGAGCACCGTGGCATGGCCATTGTCTTGTGGGAAGAAGCCATCTCCATTGGGATATGCCATCAACATGATAGGATGAACCTGACCAGCAACGATACTTAGGTATGTTTGTGCTATTCAGGCGTTTATAATGGTCTGGCCCTCTAGCAACTTCAGCGCGAAATTATAGCTAATTTGCCTACAAAGGTCAGGTGGTCATAATAATCTGGCCACTCAGTATATATACACACACACTGGTGAGCTCTGTGTTGGAGAGAGGCATCAATGTCAATTACGGGGCAAACGCTGTTTTGTTTTGTTTTTTCTAACCCGGCACCGGGGCGGGGGCCATGCCGGGCATCCACCCCCATCCCGGCGGCTTCTGA
>NW_005370223.1:4741630-4744966 GCF_000412655.1 Myotis brandtii
CCGGCTCTCAATCAGAAACTCAGTCTCCTCTGATTAAGCAAAGTACTTAAACTGCGGCCTGAGAGAAGGGGAAGGCAACCTAAAAAATGTTTGCCCCGATCTGAGCCCGGGAGCGTTTTGCAACTTTCACGTGCTTTTCTAAATATACATCCCACCCGCTCAGCTGAATGAAGGCTTCCCAGGCAAGGACAGTTGTATGAAGATCGATAGGCGTCAATTAACAATTGCTGGCCGCTAGGTAAGGTATATTAGTAATAGCAACTAATGGCGGAGTCCTCTAACTCTAAAATAGCACCTTGAGTTTTTATTTTTTCAAAAACGGTTTAAATATTTACATTCCATTTTTTTTTTAGGATTTCCAGACTAAATGCAACATACAGGTGTACAGCCAAAACTAAAAATGGGGGTACTGGGGGGTTGGGAGTTCATTTACTGAAAATAAGTCCTACGGCCAAGAAGACTTCCCTCTGCAGAGTGGCCATCCCTCCCCTGAATTCTGGCATACTTGCCCACCCATGCCACCCTCATGCCCACCCATCCAAGGGCTGTTATTCAGTCTAGCAGTGTGTTCTTGAAAATGTCATGTAACTCTTTAGGATTATTGTCAAATTTGAGAAAACCTCTACCAAATTTCTTTCATGTAAGAACTATAAGATTTCAGGGCATTCCACATGTTCTTGTGCAGTGAGTGACTAATCACAAATATTCTTCTTCTAGTTGATGACATGTATAAATCAACTTGTCATGGACGTCCTTGCGGTTGTGTGTTAAGTTTATATTTTCATTGATGCCTGTTCATTATGTCAAATCAGCCAAGAATTTCAACCTTTTCCCAAAGCGTTCAAACAATTCACTCTTCTTCATTAATTGGCCTGTTAAACAATCTGAGAGTCTATTCACTACTTCTGTTTAAATGTATCTCTCCTCTCCTTCTTCATGAAGTACTGTGTTGTTGTTGTTTTTTAATCTGAAAAATGTAGGGACTACGCAGACAGCTTTTTTCTTTGATGAGATGAAGGGAATGAATTGCATGCTACACATATTTTGCGACTCCTTCATATCACCACACCTGGGGACGTGAGCACGATGGGCGTGAGGAATGTTTACGGAAGCCACTCCCACACCCCAGCAATAAGTTAGCACCTCGTGGAAGTGACCGTGAACCACAGCATCTTATCCCACTAACGGCAAACCAAAGTCTCCCCAGCTGCACTTATGCTTCGCCAGAGCCCCAGAATGTCTGCAGCTCCTCCACGCTACTCAGCCAAAGGAGAGAGAGTCTTTGAGACGCCTGAGTGAAGAGACAGCCACCTTCATCAATTGCAGTAAAAACATTTTAATTTTGCAATTTCGTTGCCACCTTCACCAATTGCAGTAAAAACATTTTAATTTTGCAATTTCGTTGGACCCTGTGAACAAACTCCCAGAGTCCCTTCCAGGCTCTTGGAAGGGGCTTGCCTAAGGGAGGCTGTATCAGTTCCCTCGTGTCACTGTAACAAACAACCACAACCTTAAAGACTGAAAACAACACCAATTAATTCTCTTACGGTTCAGGAGGTCAGAAGTCCAAAGGAGTCTCACTGGGGTAAAACCTGGAAGCTCTAGGGGGAATCCATTGCCTTGCCTCCTCCAGCTGCAGCGGTTCTCAACCCCTTTCACAGGGGTCGCCTAAGACCATCCTGCATATCAGATATTTACATTACGATTCATAACAGTAGCAACATTACAGTTATGAAGTAGCAACGAAAATAATTTTATGGTTGGGTCACAACATGAGGAACTGTATTTAAAGGGCCAGGAGGTTGAGAACCACAGAGGCTGCCCACACTCCTTGGCACAGGACGCCTTCCTCCGTCTTCAAAACCAGCAGCATAGCGCTTTCTGACCTCTGCTTCTGTCCTCGCATCTTCTCTCATTTTGACCCTCCTGCTTCCTTATAAGTACCCTTGGATTATATCGGACACACCTGGATAATCCAGAATATTATCTCCATCTCAAGGCCTTTAACTTAATCACATCTGCAAAGTCCTTTTTATTGTGCAAGATCACACAGTCACTGGCTCTGGGGGATTAGGACATGGACATCTTGGAGGGGATGTTATTCAGCCCACCACAAGGACCCTGAAGCTTAAACTCCGTTCCCTGCAGGTAAATCTGCCTCTTCCTCCTCATTACCAAAATCTAGTTGCTGCTGAGTTCTGATTGTGAGAGTTCCAAGGGGAGGGAATACCTGTGATTACAACTGAGACGAGTGCTATGGAGGAAAAGAGAAGAGATGCTAGGAAGGTAAAGAATATTCCAAAATAGGGGACTTAATTTAAATGGAAGGGTAGCAATGTCTTTGAGTAAGGAATACCAGTACATCTGAGATGGCAAAGGATGAGGAGTTAATTATGCGATGGACAAGGGAAATGTTCCAGACCGAGGGGGCAATCTGTGTGGCCTGGGAAATGGCGACGTCAGAAGGTCAGTGCAGCCAAGCTGTATCCCTGCCATTACATCCTTAGCACTTAACACCATGAATGGCACATAGTAGGTGATCAGTAGTTCTCAACTCTGGCAGCACATTCCAGGCAACACAGGACTTAAAAATACCAACACCCAGGCCCTAGTCAAGACCAAGTCAGAATTGTTTGAAAGTACAATATAGCCCAGTATTTGTATTTTTCAGAGCTTCTCAGGGAATTCTGGTGCACAGCCAGGGTTCAGGATCACTCTATTAGATACAACTAAATGAGTGGATGGATGGATGGATGGATGGATGACAGAAAGCATTTGCTTGGGGTAGGATTTTCTTTTAGGAGGTTTTCTTGTGCGTAAGGAAAAGAAGGATTTTGGCTATATTGGATTATATATTCCGAAAATGCAGAAAAGACTTTCAAAAAACATAATTAAATGCTCATCAGAAGAGACTCAAAATGATCTAGCAATCATCTCAGTGTAACCAGTTGTCGCTGTATAAAAGGCCTGTGTTGGAATGGGGAGGTGTTTTTAAAAAAAGCATACCGCACATGCAAAGGAAGGGGCACTTGTTGTTGTTGTTGTTGTTAAGCTCTGGTTTTATCCCAGAAGGCATTGGGTTTTTGGTAGTACTAATGAATGACCATCAGAGGGAGACATGCTCCAAAAAGTGCTTTTGCACAGGTGCCCCATCTCACACAGAACTAGTGTGAATCAGGTGTTTCTTAATGCGGTGGGATCTCAAGGCAGAACCATTAAATGAGTAAGTCTCAGGGTATGAGACAAGTGGCATATATTTCTCTGCACCAGAGTTAGATTCATTTCAGTTCTCCAACAGTTTAAATAATTAAACCACTGAGGGAAGGAGGTAGGGGG
>NW_005370223.1:4745109-4750082 GCF_000412655.1 Myotis brandtii
CAGCATTGTATTTGCAAAACTAAGGGGAAATTTTGAAGACTTAGACTAGAGAATCATATTTTCCTTCAGCAACCAGCACAACTAGGAATTAAGTATTCAAGCAAAACCCCTCTCCCTTTGTTAATTGCAAAATAAGCATCTTAGATCGCCTTGCGTTTGCAGAGTTACCAAGATCACAGCTGGATCCCTGGAAAGAAGAACTTGGATCCTCACTGCAACACCCATTTGTTGTTTTTCTTTGCACTTATCCACTTACTAGAGGCCCGGTGCATGAAAATTCATGCACGGGAGAGGGGTCCCTCAGCCCAGCCTGCCCCCTCTCACAGTCCGGGAGCCCTCAGGGGCCGGAGGCGACCTGGCCATCAGGGGAAGGTGAACCCCCCATCACCCCTCTGCTGCTGCCACTGCCGGCAGCACAAGCCTCGGCCGGCCCTGGTTACCTGAGCCTCGGGTGGCCCTGGGCGGCTGGGGGGCTGAGGGCGGGTCCGGCTGCACCGTGCGCCTGCCGCCCCTTCACCCCCCTCCCCCAGCTGGGCTGAAAGGACTGTGGGACTTCAACGGGGCTGAGGGGACTGGGCACCACCATCTTTGTGAAGGTGTGACAGTCAATTTGCATATTCTGTCTTTATTAGATAGGATGCCAGAACCCGCACAGATTTTCACATGTATATTAGATAAAATATTGCATATAAGGACTAGCCCTGATCAACCTTCCATTCTAAAAGTTAAGTAACTGATCATTAGTAAGGGGATACCTTTTGCAAAGTTTGAAGCAAATACATTGCTTTGCAAAGCCTTTAAAGGTGACCAATGAGAGGCTGGGTTCAGTCAGGGAAGCCTTTACAAAACCGTGATGCCTTAATCAAGATAAAGGTCACGGCTATGCCACTCTGAAACTATTGTCTGCAAATATACTGGACTAACCCAACTTTTGAACCTAACACTCCCGACCAACAAGTACAGACATTTTTTTACATTTTTATGGGGGTGGGGGAGTGAGTAAGTAATGCAAATTGCTCTTAGTCTATGCATTTGTTTTAAGGCAAACAGAATGAGAACAGACTTACAAATGATCATGTTTTTTGAAAAACCTGAGAAATGTATTTTACAATCTATCTTCCAAGCTTACAAGGCACATTTTAAAAAATGGAGTCAGTTGCTTTTAGTTTTGTTTTTTGTCTGTTTGTTTGTTTTGTCAATAATCCAGGAGGATTTTGGTTTTCAAGTCCAAGGTAAGGGAGTTTGCAATAGGGCTGTAAGGTTTTAGGGCTTTTCTACAGTTAATTCGCTGTCTAAGGTCTCAGCCTACCTTCATTGTGATCCCCAGACTACATGTCACCAGCTTTAATTCTGACAAAGGGAAAAGAGGAGATGAGGCAAGAAAAAGGGGAAGCAACCCACAGTTAATTGCAAAAGACTAGCAATGCTTACATACATAATTGATGGAAATCCAGTTACCTGCAAGAATCTTAGGTGTAACCGCGATCATGCGGTATTCAGTTGAGACGAGAAAATAAACTCTGAAATACAATCTTCTTATTTTCTCCCTTAACCTGGTGGTCTCCAGGGGCTGGGCCGTGGATCTGCTTTCCTTCTGCACAGGAGGTGGACTTGCTGGCCTCATGCCTCCTGAAAGCGTGATGCTCCCCCAGCTATTGCGGAGCAAAGTCTGCAAATCAGCTCTACAGTTAACTGAGTTTTGATTAGAACTTGTCTCCAAGTGGCTGCCTTTTGCAACGTGCATGTTGCATAACTGCCATTTCACTCGCTTTACTCGTCATTCTTGTTCTGCTGAAAATCAATTTCTGCACTTCCCTTGACGGGGATCCAGAAACAGCACATTTGCATCATCTCTTCCTCTGCACACGGGACCCTGTTCCAAAGGACTGGGGCGCCCCAGAGATTCTGCAGGGCCCAGTTCCCAGGGAGAATCAGAGCGCACGTGTGCACAGCCAAGCCAACTCACACGTACCATTTTCAGCCTGCTGCTCCGGCATCTCCACCCCAGACAACTGCTGCATCGCAGTATGTGCTCATGGGGACAGATGGAAATCCCGTTAGGAAATACAGCCAACTCTGTGTTCCCATTTTCCAGGAAAGAAACCACATTCGGCGCAAGAACAGTGCAAAAGCCCTAGTGTCGGTGCCTTTAAATCAACTGAACATCTAGCCTTTTCCAAAATGTTACACAAGCAAAGCCCATATGGTGAGCTACAGACTTTCCCCTACAGAAAAGACCTGGGCTAGGGAGGGCTACACCAAAGACCCAAGTTCACCATGTACTTTTCCTAAAGCTCTAATTTTTCTTGCCTGCAAAATCATTATACAAATGACTTACTTTTTAAGAATACAACAACAATAACAAAAAATACAACAAATAACTATTAGAAAGTAATTTATATGCCAAGTGCAATTATACCTCAGTAAAGTGTGTGATATGTAATACTTTAACAATAAATATTTTAAAAATAATAAATAAAACAAAAGATTAACACAGAAAAAAATAAAGTGTGTGTGTGCGGGGGGAGGACTACAAATATAAGGATTAAAAGCCATTTTATAAGGGATTATTGGGAGACTACAAATATAAGGATTAAAAGCCATTTTATAAGGGATTATCAGTTACCCATCCCATACTTTTTGTAAGTTAACTCAGCACATCTTATTTTGGGGTGATGAGAGCCATCAAAATACACCTAACTTCTGCCCCACTGGTGTGGCTCAGTGGTTAAGTGTCAAACCTATGAACCAGAAGGTCACTGGTTCGATTCCCAGCCAGGGCACGTGCCCAGGTTGTTGGCTCAATCCCCAGTAGAGGGCGTTCAGGAGGTAGCCAATTAATGATTCTCTCTCATCATTGATGTTTCTATCTCTTTCCCTCTCTCTGAAATCAATAAAAACATATTTTAAAAATTACACCAAATTTCTTAACATTTTTTCCCCTGGGATCACTGATGATAGGATTGAGACCAGTGTAATAAAGGAGAGAAGTTCTTTTCCTTCCATTTCCCGCCATCCCAAGTCCTCAGCAGCCCGGTGGACCACTGACCGCACACTGCAGGAGGAGGGATGACCGAGAAGCATCCAGAAAAGTAGAGTGGTCTCCTTTGCTGAGTTTTGTTTTGTTTTGTATTGTAGGATCAATTTGGCCACTATTTTCTCACCAAGGCTTGGCACCTATTTGGTTTTTTCACAAATTAAGATCCCTTAGCTCTTCTCAAATTTACTTTGAGGGTGAAATCAAGGTGATTTCTAACTTAGATATGGAACATAAAATTTGCTTCCCCATCCTCCGTGGGGGAATGTGTGCAAGACATAAGCTTAGCGCATACTGACCTAGACCGAGACCTGGCTTTGGCGAGCATGTCTGATCCTCACACAAAGCCTGCACGTGCTTCCTGCACAGGACCCGAAGAGCTCAGGCCTTGGGCCTCACCACAATTTACTCAGCGCTGCCCTTCATTCTCATTATGATTCTTGTGAGACTTTCAAACTCAAGTGTGTTTGTCTATGGGCCGAGAGCTTATGCCAGTTTATTTTAGGAGTATGAGCAGCAGTAGAAACAGAGATGCATGTCTGGAAGATGTGGGAGCAGTGATACTGGTGCATGTAAATGTATCCGGAGAAAATCTGGCTGACTGGGGACCGTTTTGCACAAGTCCTCAGCAGCCCGGTGGACCACTGACCGCACACTGCAGGAGGAGGGATGACCGAGAAGCATCCAGAAAAGTAGAGTGGTCTCCTTTGCTGAGTTTTGTTTTGTTTTGTTTTGTAGGATCAATTTGGCCACTATATTCTCACCAAGGCTTGGCACCTATTTGGTTTTCCACAAATTAAGATCCCTTAGCTCTTCTCAAATTTACCTTGAGGGTGAAATCAAGGTGATTTCTAACTTAGATATTGAACATAAAATTTGCTTCCCCATCCTCCGTGGGGGGATGTGTGCAAGCCATAAGCTTAGCGCATACTGACCTAGACCGAGACCTGGCTTTGGCGAGCATGTCTGATCCTCACACAAAGCCTGCACGTGCTTCCTGCACAGGACCCGAAGAGCTCAGGCCTTGGGCCTCACCACAATTTACTCAGCGCTGCCCTTCATTCTCATTATGATTCTTGTGAGACTTTCAAACTCAAGTGTGTTTGTCTATGGGCCGAGAGCTTATGCCAGTTTATTTTAGGAGTATGAGCAGCAGTAGAAACAGAGATGCATGTCTGGAAGATGTGGGAGCAGTGATACTGGTGCATGTAAATGTATCCGGAGAAAATCTGGCTGACTGGGGACCGTTTTGCAGGGGTAATGAGGAGCGAATCTATGGACTGAAGGCTATATTGGTAATTTCCCAAGCCGTGCCACACCCCTTAGAAGTGACTTGAAGGATTTCAAGAGTTGCCTACCTTTTTATTATTGTTATTTTAATTTTTTGTTGTTAAATTATTTTTCCACTGAGGATATTTTTCTGTTGATTTTTAGGGAGAGTGGGAGAGAGAGGGAAAGACAGAGAGAAACATCGATGTGAGAGAAACACATCGATTGGTTGCCTCCTACACACACCCGGACCAAGGCCCGGCCAGGGAGGAGCCTGCAACCAGGGTATGTGCCCTTTTCCAGAATCAAACCTGGGACTCTTTGGTCTGCAGGCCGATGCTCTACCCACTGAGCCAAATCGGCTAGGGCCAGAGTTGCCTACCTTTATAAAGGTCATGCGCTACCTGATGTCTTCTGTGCTGTTGGGAAGGTCACGCCCCAGCAATACCACCTGAAGACTGAAGTCCTCACCGGGAGGGGTGATGGCCGTCTTCTCCCAGGGCCTGCAGCGGGAAAAGCCACTCTGGAAGTTGGAGTTCAGACTTTTTACCCAATAATGATAGGTGTTGACCCAGAAGTGATTCCAACCCACCAACTCCCCTCAGTGGTCGGCAAACTGCGGCTCGGCAAACTGCAGCCCTCGAGCCACATGTTAAGTGTGGCTCTT
>NW_005370223.1:4750362-4755480 GCF_000412655.1 Myotis brandtii
CCAGTGGGGAGTGTGCAGGAGGCAGCTGATCAATGTTTCTCACTCATTGATGTTTCTAACTCTCTATTCCTCTCCCTTCCTCTCTGTAGAAAATCAATAAAATATATTAAAAAAAGAAAAAGAACAGAATGTGCCATTTTGCAAAGTAAATTTTGAATTGTTTTCTACTATCCCAGTTCCTTTATTCTTCATAGAATATACTGTGAATGCCCTACATTACTTGTATTTTCTTCTCACATTCTGATATATATTGATGATCATCTCTACGTGTTAAAAAAAAATACCACGCTTCTGTGTCTGCCACCCTCAAATAAGGGATAAACTGCTTGACTTATGTGACGAGGCTGCTGCCTTCGCATGTGCACTGATCCCTCTTCCTCATAGCATTCTCTCTGGACTGCTTCCTGAACCTAAAACTTTGTTAGCATGGAAAGGCACATTCTCCCACTGGTGTCCATCTCTTCCCTTTCTGTGTGTGCCCCAACTCTGCCTCCACTCTTTCTTCAAAGTCCCTGTTCCCCTTGGGCTTTCTTGACCGTCCCCAAATTCCCTTCACACACAGGCCCATACTCCACATTGGACCCCTACTTCACGCTGCCTGGGATTCCTCACTCTTATGTGTCAAGCTGGAACATAACAAATTGACAACATTCAACTATTTTTGGCCTCCACAACAGCAAGTGCATATAGTTCAACCTAATATATACATCTTCTCACCCCCTCCCCATACAATTTTTCTTTACATTCCTAGTGTCTATAATAGTCCCTTACACAGAGTAGGTGTTTGCTATTTAAAAAAACCAGGCTTCTCCCTAGCCAGCTTGGCTCAGTGGATAGAGCGTCAGCCTGCGGACTGAAGGGTCCCAGGTTTGATTCCGGCCAAGGGAAGAAAAAGAACAGAATGTGCCATTTTGCAAAGTAAATTTTGAATTGTTTTCTACTATCCCAGTTCCTTTATTCTTCATAGAATATACTGTGAATGCCCTACATTACTTGTATTTTCTTCTCACATTCTGATATATATTGATGATCATCTCTACGTGTTAAAAAAAAATACCACGCTTCTGTGTCTGCCACCCTCAAATAAGGGATAAACTGCTTGACTTATGTGACGAGGCTGCTGCCTTTGCATGTACACTGATCCCTCTTCCTCATAGCATTCTCTCTGGACTGCTCCCTGAACCTAAAACTGCTAGCACGGAGCGGTTCATTCTCCCACTGGTGTCCATCTCTTCCCTTTCTGTGTGTGCCCCAACTCTGCCTCCACTCTTTCTTCAAAGTCCCTGTTCCCCTTGGGCTTTCTTGACCGTCCCCAAATTCCCTTCACACACAGGCCCATACTCCACATTGGACCCCTACTTCACGCTGCCTGGGATTCCTCACTCTTATGTGTCAAGCTGGAACATAACAAATTGACAACATTCAACTATTTTTGGCCTCCACAACAGCAAGTGCATATAGTTCAACCTAATATATACATCTTCTCACCCCCTCCCCATACAATTTTTCTTTACATTCCTAGTGTCTATAATAGTCCCTTACACAGAGTAGGTGTTTGCTATTTAAAAAAACCAGGCTTCTCCCTAGCCAGCTTGGCTCAGTGGATAGAGCGTCAGCCTGCGGACTGAAGGGTCCCAGGTTTGATTCCGGCCAAGGGCACATACCTGGGTTGCGGGCTCAATCCCCAGTAGGGGGTGTGCAGGAGGCAACCAATCAATGATTCTCTCTCATCATTGATGTTTCTATCTCTCTCTCCTCTCTTCCTCTCTGAAATCAATAAAGAAATACATTTTTTTAGAAAAAAGAAGAAACAGGCTTCGACTATTCTTAAATTAGCCAAATAGTAGATAAGTTTCCGTTTTCATCTAAAAATGCATTCTAACCCCTTAATACACTTACCACGGACGATGTGGGATATTGATGATGCCCCCTGCCAAAATTTCCTACTACAGTCTAAAACAGAAATATAAAACTTTATGATACTAGAAGTTATGGCTAGAGGCATTGCTTTGTAAATACTATGGGCTTTAATAGATTCTATATTTCAAAATTATTATTCGGGGAATTTCCATCAGTAAATTCTATATTCACTGGAATATATTTCATATTTATTGCATCATTAGTTACACAACCTAGTTAGAAAAGAACATCAGAATTTTACACTTCATCTAATTACATTTCATAGATTCTTCTGTCCTTCTCCCTTATTGTGGTCATAATTCTATATATATTACATTAATTATCATCATAAACTGAAACTGGAGAAGCAAAAATCTAGTGACTAAGTATACATATTTGTAAAGCTAAGAGACTTATAAGGTATCTGATACTGATACCCATTGCTTTCCAAAATAAAAATAATCAAAATAGCATGATGACCACTGAACTGAATTTAGTATTCTAAGGGCAGAATACAATGACAAGAGTGGAGAAATAGAGAACTCTGTATTACTGTGAGTAACACCCACAGTAGTAGGCTCAGAATTACGTAAGGAAACAAATCAATATTTCCTCCCCTCCTTGCTCTGCTGCTGTGGACACACCAGTAAAGTCCAAATTTCTTTTTCAATGATTCCATTTCTTAGAGCCACCTTTTCCTCAGCTGATGAGTCATCTTCAGAACTTCATTCCAAATGCATTTATAGCGCTTTCTGCTGAGCCTTTCATTCGTGTCGTGTCGGAACATATAAAAGACGTCACGGAGCCAGGTAAACGTCTATTTTAGGGGAATGGAGGAAAGAACAAGCTTCTTACTAATTGATTTGGATTTGCCACTTGTCATTTATGAGTCATTAAAACAAACAGGATAGCTTTGGCTCGCATTTCTTTTTCATCTTGAGTTTAACAAAGTTCTGAAGTAGTCTTGATGAAGAGGGTCCATCTTAATGTCACAAAAATAGGAAGGGGTCAAATTTCTTTTATTGATGGTAGGAAGCTCACTTTCAACGCTTAAGCACGGTCAACACAGCCTTAGAGGACATTTTAGAAAGTGAGACTTTCTCTTCAAAGACCTTCTTCCTCTGGGGTCCCCGAAACACAGTCACCTTCAGCTGTCTTAATCTTGCTTGTTCTTGGTAGAAAACTAGAGTAGTCTTTCTGCTGTGAAGTAAACAGAGAGGTCAGAAATATATATATGGGAGGAAATAATTTCCATAACATCAATAACAAAGTCAAGGATTTTCATATTTAAAAGGCAACAGAAAGTTACGTCAGTTTAAGCAATGGTTATTCTAAGGTTTTAGAAGCTACACTTAGGGCTGAGAACGCCCCCTGCTGGTAGGTCAAGGTAGCCCTTTTCAGACCAACCCTAGGCACTGGGATGTCTCCAGGAAACACTTGAATCTGCCTCTCTTGTCTTTTCCCCCTCCCTTAGAGCCATGTGACTTTCAACCTTTAACTTCACCCCAAATTTTCACTATACATTTTAAGAGGTTCTGATTTCTATAAACCTTTAGTGAGTGAGAAATCAGCCTTCAATATTTATGAAATCTCAAAGACAGGGGCCATGGAGAATATGCTTTGGCCCTGGTGAAATAAATACTGGCACCTCAATGGCAGATCAGCTGAAATTTGTTTTCTATGAGGCCAAGTGGTTAAAGGAATAAACTTGGGTTTGGACATTGGGTTTGAACATGGGCTCCATCATTTACCAACTGTGTGACCTTGGGCCAGTTACTTATCCTTTCTATGTGTTTTCAGTTCCCTCAGCTATAAACCAAGGATAATAAGCCCTGGCCAGGTGCTCAGTTGGTTAGAGCATCGTCCGATATGCCAAAGTTGCAGGTTTGATCCCTGGTCAGAGCACATACAAGAATCAACCAATGAATGCATAAAAAAGTGGAACAACAAATCTTTCTTTCTCTCTCCTCCCCCCTTCTCTCTAAAATCAATCAATCAATTTTTAAAAACTAAGGATAATAATAAGAGTACCTGGGCTGTTATGATGACTAAATAGTTTATATATGGAAAGTAATTATAACAGTGCCTGGCTCAGAATCAGCTCTATAGAAAGGTTTTCTATAAGGCATATAAATGTCTAATCAGTATGCTATAGTCCTGAGAGTAATATACTATTGTATGCCAGCTATACTTTAATAAAAATTTATAAATAAATAAACAATAACAATGAAGAAGAAGAGAGAAAGGTTTGCTGAAATAGGTTGGAATTCAGTATGGTGGGACACCAGGCCCCCTTCCCCCATGCTGGCCCTGCCCAGAGCCTGAAGGAGGTTTGCCTGTTGGCACTGCTGTTCATCTGAGAGGATAACTGAATTAGCATCAATGTTGATCTCAGTTGTGCTGTGTGTGGTGTTGCCTGTTGTTCTAGGACAGTGGCTCTCAAATCTGAACATGCATCAGACTGAATTGCAGGGTTTGCTAAACTCAGGTTTCTGGTCCCCAGGCCCAGGGTTTCTTATCCAGCAGGTGTGGGGCCTGAGAATTGGAATTTCTAGTAAATACCCAAGGGATGCTGATGCCCCTGGTCCAGGGACCACACTTTGAGAACCACTATCCTAGAGCGATGGTTCCAGTCCTGGCTGTACATTAGACCATTTGCGAACTTTTAAAAATTCTGTTGCCAGGCCCCAGCCAGCCATCATTGGTTTTTACATATCCCCTGGTGATGCTGATGTGCAGCCAAGGCTGAGAACCACGGCTCTACACTGTTACTATGGTGCTGAAATGGATTACCCCGTACATTCTACAGTTAAAGGAATTGAAGCTTGGTGCAGCGTTTCCCACTGAAGTGCTTGTTATTCACTCTGATGCAGGGCCCCTACCCCAGATCTATTGCATCAATCTTTTAGGGTGAGCCCCAGGAGTCTTCACTTTAGTAAGTACCTCTGGAGCCCCTGTACACTTTTTTTTTTTTTTTTACATGGAGACACACAGTAAGTGGTGGAGTTCTCATCTCATGTCTCTGGTCTAAACAGCCAGAAATCTATATATATAAAAGCCTAAGCGACCATAATGACCAAACAACTGGAACAACCTGAACGACTGGTCGACCGGTTGCTATGACATGCACTGACCACCAGGGGGCAGATATTCAACACAGGAGCTGCCCCTGGTGGTCAGTGTGCTCCCACAGCCAACCTCCCATGGCCCCTCCCCCCC
>NW_005370223.1:4755554-4763758 GCF_000412655.1 Myotis brandtii
CACCCCTGGCAGCTGGCCAACCTCCGTGGCCCCTACACTCCCCCGACCCCCCGCCAGCCATCCCTGATCAGGACTGGGTGAGAAGCCCCGATCAGCCCCAATCGCCAGCCAGGCCAAGGGACCCCACCCGTGCACGAATTCATGCACCAGGCCTCTAGTTATTATAAAAGAGAGAAAGCTTTGCATTTCATCTGTTTTAAATTTTCTGGGCTTATTCACTCAAGAAAGGACCTTATATACTTATGAATACCATCCCTATATACTAAGTATTTTTTAAAGTATGTTTTTATTGATTTCAGTGAGGAAGGGTGAGAGAGAGATAGAAATATCAATGATGAGAGAGAATAATTGATTGGCTGCCTCCTGCACGTCCCCCACTGGAGATCGAGCCCTCAATCAGACATGGGAACCCAACTGTGACCTCCTGGTCCATAGGTCGACACTCAACCACTGAGCCAAGCTGGCCAAGCTATACTAAATATTTTTTATATACATAGCAGACCCTGTGACAGGAGTTGGACCAATAATAAATTCCATTCAAATGCTACTAAGAGGTCACCTTTATTTCATTCATCTACTCTAGGATTTGAACTTAGAAAGAAAGAGTTAGCAAAAGTAGTTACGGGCACAGCTCTGGAGTCAGATGCCTTCTTCTTTCCACCACTGATTACTGTGCAACCTGGGGCAACTCATTTAATCTCTCTGATTTACAAGATGGTGGTGAGGATGAATGTGTTAATCCAGCGGTCGCCAACCAGTGGTCCATGGGCCACTGGTGGTCCATGAGGTCCGAAAGGTTTAAGGAAAGGACCACTGGTTTAAGGAAAGGACCACTGGTTTAAGGAAACCTTTGGAGCGGTCGCCAACAATAAACAGGCTATACTTCTTGGCCTAACCTACATGGAAGAGCTTCTGGAAAGGAGAATTCTGGCTTATTATTAAAAGTAGAATGGCTTTGGTTATTTAAAGGGGGAAAATGGCAGATTTATCAAAATTATAATGTATCAGTTACATAATTTTACTCACAGACCTGGCTTTGTTGAATGTGGTATTTTTTACTTTTGCCTTGTTCCGGAACTTCAATCTGCTAAAGAGATTAGGAAAATGTCGGTCAGTGCAGCCTGGAGAAGCAAGCACCCAAATAACCTATTTAACCAGCACATTCCCGCTCCCACCATAATCCTCTTAAAGGCCCCGAAGGCTGGCAGGCACACCTACTTGTTATCTGCAAATTCCCTCTTTATTTGCAAGTGTCTACGTGATACAGTAATTGAGTTGCCAAAAGTTAAGTGAAGCTTGATGTTTAACATTGGTAGTTGCCTATGGATATTGTGATTTAACACAGATTCTAAAGGGTCTTCACCCAAAATAAAATGAACTTCTAATCCTGAAATAATTCACGGAGCTCCAATCCATATGCTGAATCAAAGCCAAAGGGAGCTCTGATTAATCAAAAGGCACCATTAGTCAAGGGAAGAATCAGACTGAAGTTCAAGACACTTGAATCTACCTCAAGTTCATAACGTAAACTCAACGTAGCAGTCAGCGTCTGAGCAGAATACAGACGGCACCCTCTTGGGGTGATTGAGGACAGTTTTCAAGAGGAACTATTTAATGGAGGTGTGGGCAGGATTAAAGTGAATCAATGGAGGGATGTTGGAGTCCCCAGGGACTAGGGTGTGGGGGTGATTCTTCCCCCCTCTGTAAGGTAAACTCAACGTAGCAGTCAGCGTCCGAGCAGAATACAGATGGCACCCTCTTGGGGTGACTGAGGACAGTCTTCAAGAGGAACTATTTAATGGAGGTGTGGGCAGGATTAAAGTGAATCAATGGAGGGATGTTGGAGTCCCCGGGGACTAGGGTGTGGGGGTGATTCTTCCCCCCTCTAGGCCTGAAGGGACAATGAGAGCAGGTGGTACAGGAAGGGGAGTAGCAGGGAGGAGAGGCCACCCACAGAAGCGTGACCCTTGTACAGGGCTGTGCCAATGGCGGAGATTCAGGAGGGACAGAGTGGAGAAATAAATCCCCCAATCTCACTTTTCTCCCACCCTCCACTCTCCCTGGGTTTCTCCAATGGTGAGCATGATCTAAGGTCGGAGATCAGAGGGCAAGGTCACAGTACACAAAGGTCAGTCTCCAGGGCATGGAGAGGTTGGAGGAGAGTGAAGAATGAACCTGGGAGGGTAAAGCCAGCGTTTGGGAGAAAGAGTTCTTAGGCTCATAGGAAAAGAGGAGAATTACTATGAAACAACGGTGTGCATGTCTCAGCTCATCACTCTGTAACTGTAATTGTCTCTTTACTAATTGGCTTTCTCCTCCAACAAATAAACTCCTTGATGCTAAATCCTCAGTTTCTAACCACTGCATGGCAAACACAGGCATTCAGAAAGGATAGAATGAGGGGTGATTTAATTAAGTTGTTTGTTATTGTTTGTTATTCATGAGAGTATAGAGCAAGACATTTACAATTAAGTGGGATAAATAACATTGACACCACAAAAGAACATTATTTGTTAACTATGGTTAACTTAATTTTGTTGTAAAATATATTGCTTTGAAATATGCATAGGACTTAGGTTAGTATTGTTAATAGAAAGTTCATATATTTGAGGCCTATTTCAGCAATTTAAAAAAATCAGTTATCAAGTTTCAGAAATGAGAAATTAATGCTCTGATGTTTTATGTGTTTTACTATTATGATTACCATTCTTTTACAACATTACATCATAGCTTGTAAATAATCTTGGGCAAAGAACTACAGAGTTGGGGGAAAACTCAGAATTGCTCTCTCTCCTAGTCTCATTCCCCTCCCCGTCCCTAGGTAAAAATAACTAAAATAGAACCCACTACAGATGTGAAGCGATTTCTGATATAATCTATTTCCTTGTTTCAATAAGGCTTTAAATATTTTACATCCTAGAAGGAATAAAGTTGGGGGGAAAGCTAATTCTTTTTCATGAGGCGGTATTCCTGCACTTTCTCCTTCATCAACAGAGTAGTTTCTATGAACAATCTAACCACTTACTCCCGCATCATTCTTCCCCCTGGCTCTCTACAACTTGGTCCTCGGTATGTTCAGGCCCTTCTCACTGCCACTGCAACATGTCTGTACTTCTGTCTTCTGAACTGGATGAGCAATTCAAAGGCTGGCATTGCTGCAACATCAGACAGCGCTGCCCCTAGTGCATTCCCTCCTTACCACCTGCCAGGAACACACTTCAAAGCTCCCATCTGGGAGCCCGGCAGCCTTTTACATGGTCTGATCTTACCCAGGATGAAAGCGAAGTGGAGAGAAAAATAGTGCATATGTGATGGGAGCTTGGGAGGGGGTGAGAAGTATGAGGCAAGCAGGAAGCAGAAGGCCATCTTAGTCTCTGCCATTTCTCAGAAAACCAATTTAGAGAGTCGGACGCACTTTAAAGTGAACAAACTAATAAGACAATCTAAGTATGGATTATTACAAATATGAAATGTTTTTCAGGATATTTTGAAAAGTTGATTTTAGAGAGAGAAAGGGAGAGATAGAGAGAAACCTCCATGTGAGAGAAACATCCATCGGCTGCCTGCCACCCGTCCCATGACTGGGGATTTAACCCATAACCCAGGTATGTGTCCAACCAAGAATCGAACCAGTTACCTTTCGTGGGTGTATAGGATGATGCTCCAAACAACGAGGCCACATTGGCCAGGGCAATGTTTTTTATTTCTTTTTAAAAATATATATATTTTTATTGATTTCAGAGAGGAAGTGAGAGGGAGAGATAGAAACATCAATGATGAGAGAGAATCATTGATTGGCTGCCTCCTGCATACCCCACACTGGGGATCGAGCCTGCACCTGAGCATGTGCCCTGGTCGGGAATTGAACTGGGACCTCCTGGTTCTTAGGTTCCTGGAATCATATTTTGACCAATGAGCTGAGACCTGCCCTGTCCAATTGGAGCTGTGCAGCTATACCCTCATTTGCATCTTTAACAACCGATCAGAGAGGCTCCATAATAACCAATCTGAATGTACAGTTCTGGCCAATCAGAACAGTGCTATTTGAACCAATCAAACTGTGCACATTTAGGTCCCTCGTTTGCATAAAAATGAACCAACAGGGACCAGGACTGGCCTCCCCTTTGCTTTGGTGGAGAGCACTTTCAGTTTCCACTGGAACCTGCATTTCCTTAGTTTGCAAACTGTTCATCTAAATAAAGTTTCTCCTCTTTCTGCACCCCAGATTGGGGAGTCCTGTTGGCATTCGATTTGGTGGCAGTGACCTTGTGATGACAGTAATAACACCTGAGAAACAACAACATATCCTACAAAATGACTAAATAACCCAGCTCCCTTGCACCTAGGTGTGGGCCTGTGGTGTGACTAACTCTTGGCCAATGAGCTGTAAGCAGAATTCTGTGGGGGACTTCTAAGATGAAGTCTTAAAGAGAAGAGATGGGCCTTCTTCACACGTTCCTCAGACTTGTTGCCTAGAATGTGGAGGTGATGACCGGCGCTCTAGCAGCCATCTTGAGCGTGAGGTGAAAGCCACTGAAGAAGGCCGAGCAGAAAGGTCTCTGGTGAAATCATGGAGCCACCGTATCAGCCTGGACTGCCTACCTCTGAGCCTCTTTTAGATGAGAGAGAAACAAACTTTTCTTTTGCTAATGATACTTGTTTGGGTTTTTTTTGTGATACATAGCCAAACCTATTCCTAATATACTCTATTTTCAAATAAAATAATCCTTATAATGCTGTCCTAGCTAAAAGTAGCAAATATTAACAAAATTTCTTTAGGCATTAGTGTAATTGCATTTTTTAATTCCTTCTGGTTTGCAGTTAATACTGCCTTTAAGAGTTTAACATGACTTTTATATTATTGACTATTTACATTTTTCTTTAGCACATTTGTTTGACTTAAAATTTTAATGGTCTCTTCATAAATGTTTCAAATCTATCTTTAAAAGCACTGCCTAAAGCTAACTAAGCCAATTAACTTTACATTGGCACTACATTTTTTCTTTTCTCCTTTCTTCTTACTGGGACACAACAGTGCTGTTTAATATGCATCCAGGGACCATCTGCTTTATTCATGGGCTCATTTGGTTACAGTTTCCTCAGTTTATCTCTCCCTCCCCAGATTCTTCATGATTATCAAAATCTTGGAATCACCCTGGCCAGGTGGCTCAGTTGGTTGGAGCGTCCCAAGCATGTCAAACTTGCCCAGCCGGCAGGCCGCATGCCTCATTTATTTGCCACCAGAAAGGTTTTGGTTCCATTCCCCTGCAGGGCACATACTTAAGTTTCCGGTTTGATCCCCCGATGGGGCATGTGTGGGTGGCAACCAATCGATGTTTCTTTCTCACATCGTTTAAACTTTATGTGGAAGTGAATTTCACAGTCATACATTTATCGTTTTTTATTTATTTTTTACTGCTGACAATATTATAGATATCCCTACTCTCCCCCGACCTCTTAGTTTGCCCCCCTCCATCATGTCCACAGTCCACCCCAGCAGTCATACATTTGTATGGATCCTTTAAGCCACAACATGACTTGTTCTCATCAATTGTACTTTGAGAGGAGGCCCAGAGTCAGTTGAAGTTCAAACAGCTAATCTGATTTTTCCCCACCAGGGTCCCACTCTTCCCAGGGATTTGTAGCTGACATTCCAGATTGAAATGTGGACTATCCCTACAACATCCTCTTAAAAACCCAATTTTCAAGAGGAAGGGTCTTAACCTGTCTTTTTAAGAACAAACAAAAAAAATAGAATAAAAAAGTCTATGGCAATAAAACTTGAGTATTTGGATAAAGCAATATAAATACTGGCTAATATGCTGATTTTGTGATCAGCCATAGGGATAAACTGTACATTTCCATTTGTGTGCAGCTCTAAGGAATGTAGTTAGTGTGGTTGCTTTTTTTTTTTGAAAACTTTAAATAGATGACTACCTTCTCCTATTATTGAGCAAACTCTTTAGCTAGTCATTGTACAACTATTTCCTTGGCATCAAGTAGCTTACATTTTATTCAACTACACTTGAGGGCACTTGTCCCTTTTAATAGGACTACTTCAGTTAATTTTCTTTTTCTTCTTCTCCTTTTTACATACATAATAATTGGAGCCTAAAGGGTTCGATTTTATTACTCTTTTCAAAAGAGCATCCTTGATTCTTTTATTGCTTTGCTTTGATGCTCCAGTACATTTTGAATTGTTTAAACACCAATAGGCAAGTACATTTTATTTTCCCTGGGAAAACATTTTCAGCTTTGAAAGAGAAATAAAGGTAAAATGAAACTATTTTCTTAGAAAAAAATCTTCAGTCAAGAAAGAGCAAGATTAAACTGAAGGTGTCACCCATCCTCTTATGAAAGATTATATTGAAATGAAAACATTAGAAAACATTTCCAAATGCTCTCTGTTGTATTTTTTAAAGGTCGGGGTGATATCCTGCGAAAGAATTGTCTTTTGTTTATAAATGTCAACCAGGCACTGGTATTTGTAAACACTTAAAAAAAATCAAACTATCCTGTCTTATTAGGGGCATCCTTATCTCATACTGTGACAAAGCAAGTAGAAAAGTAACTCTATCTCAGTGAGCCTTTTTTCAGCCAGCCCTTTCAATGAGATGTGAGGCCTTTAATAAACTTGCAAAACAAAGTTTAATTTCACATTGAGAAATATTATAGTCTCGAGAGCTTGTTTACTTGATGTCTTCTCCCAACTGCTACAGGCATTTTAACTTGGCGCAGGGGAAGTGTCAGGAGGCTGGGGCTCTTTCTAGGGACAAAACTGCAGAGCTCCTTTAGGGTCATCGCTGCTGTGTTATAGGCCGCTCAAGACCCTGACTTTATCGTGTAGCTTTTATGGAGAAGGCAGAAAAACAGGATTCAGCGTCGAACAGGGATGGGGAATGTCCGGCCTGCAATAAGGGCCATCAAATCATCTGGTCTGGCCCTGCCAAGGCATTAGGGGTGAGTTCATTAAATGTTTGACCAAATATAGCAGGCTCATTTTTTAAGTGGATAATTTTGTATGGCCTGTGAATGATGTTATAAATATCCAAATGGCCCTTGGCTGAAAAAAAAAGGTTCCCCACCCCTGGTGTAGAGGGTTAGAGAGCTCTCAGCAACCCAAGGGTGATTCTTATTGGAAAAACGGCTTGAATTCTAAAGAATGCGCCTACCAGAAGGCAGAGGAGCTCACTGCTCAAGTCCTCTCTCCAGGCCCAGGGATCAGCCTTGTTTAGTGTCAGCAGATGGTTGGAACTTAAAGGGGAAAATACACACAGAGAAGAGCACTTACCATTTCGGGGTTCTCCGCAGCTCGCTTTGCCATCTTTTCTGAGATCATTTTTTTCAAGCAGCTGCTCAGCAAAAAAGCCTAAGAAATCCAGAAAGAAAGGAGTCTCCCAGTGAAAGAGATCTTTCTCCTCTTCGTTCCCTCCTCACACCACCCGGCAGATTTTGAGCTCTGCCCTTCAATAGTGCGAGTTTATGTTTCTTTGTTAACTTCCATGAATTTGCATAAGATGTAATTAACACGTCACAAAACATTTTCTCAATATGTGGATCTATTTAGAGTACATTTTTTAAAAGACCGACGGAAAAATGGCCAGGATCTCGTTACTAATCATTTTCCCTCTTAAAACTTACCCCTCACATCCCATTTTTTCCCTATTACTTTGTAAGCATCTTGTGTTTTTACAATCAACAAATAGTAAAAAAACTACTCTTTATTGTAACCAAATGAGCTGAAGTTGGTCAATCTTATAGTTAACTGTATGCATAGCAGGAGGCATAAATAGCAACCTGTCTCTTTGAAAGAATACATTAGCACCTAATGGCGTTTACTGAACTAAAAAAAATTAGTTGTTTTTCTCCACTTCCTTATTTTCCTGGTATCTTTCATCATTCACTTTCAACACTGACACCTGTCCCCAGTGTCACCTGGGGCTTTGCTGTTGGCTTATCATGATTAGTCCAAGACACACGTTACATAGCATGTTGCACAAAAGCCGGGGTTTCCTGGTTACAGGCTCCTCACCCCTATTTGCCAAAATGTGATTTTCCCACTTGCTCCTTTCCCACTAACCCTTTTTCTCTCTTGTCCTGCTCCCAGTTCTCTGCTTGCTCTCTTTTCTTTTGGTCCTACCAAGGTTTGAGACAAACGAAGCCCCAAGTTTGAGGTTATAGGATCTTAATAAAAGTTTGTGCTC
>NW_005370223.1:4763842-4777357 GCF_000412655.1 Myotis brandtii
GGAAAGAGAAAACTCACGTTAGGGTAGCAGCCCCTGTAGAAAACTCTGGGAGGATAGTTCATAGAAATACTCAGAAGGAGGGTGGGCTCCTTAGAGGGAACAACCCAAAGTCTTGCAGGACTGTGGAGCATGATGGGAATTCATTTGATTTTAAAGGGAGAGAAACGTGGGGAGAGGGAAGAAAGGCACTGCCACGAATAAGAAGACCACTCCTGGTTTTGATAAGGAAGCCCCTGTAGAAAACTCTGGGAGGATAGTTCATAGAAATACTCAGAAGGAGGGTGGGCTCCTTAGAGGGAACAACCCAAAGTCTTGCAGGACTGTGGAGCATGATGGGAATTCATTTGATTTTAAAGGGAGAGAAACGTGGGGAGAGGGAAGAAAGGCACTGCCACGAATAAGAAGACCACTCCTGGTTTTGATAAGGACTAACCCTGTTTATCTGTGCACATGTGTAACCTACACAAAATCAGGGTGTGGAATGGCTCAACAACACCCCCTGAGCTGATGCAGCCAGGAAGGATGCTTACTGGAGTCCCCCAGGTCCGGACTGATTCCATACTACTATACAATGTACATCGATATGTAGGTTAGGACTCTGCTGTACACCAGGTAAGGTTTATTGCATATAAAGAGACTGAGCTTTTGCTTAAGGACTTAAAGGAGATTTGAACCGAAACTCTCATTTGTAGTTAGTTACAGGTAAGGCACACGAGCCACATTTCTGCCTTTTGCAAAAGCAGTCCCTGAGTGCACATCAATAAACCCACACTCCGAAGGAAATAAGACCTCGCTAGGAGTCCTTTAAATGTTTATTACCCCTCTCTATAGCGGTTTAAGCTCATTTGCTACAGCCTAGATTAAAAGACCATAAAAATATTTAACTATTGCACTTAGCATTCTAGGGGAGGAAGCGTGGTTTCCCTACCAAAATCTCTCTCTGTCTCTCCAAGTGACTGCAAATCTTGCCTCAGCAAACATCCTATCTTTTCCCTAAGAATGTTTCATACTATTGAGTAGTTGCAACAGAGACCAAATGAACCTCAAAACCTAAAATATTTACCATCTGGCCCTTTGAGAAAAAGCTCACTGACCCCTACTGTTAGTCAGGGGTCAGGCAGGTCTGGTCTGCAGGCCGTCTGGCCCTGCCAAGGCATTAGAAGTGAGTTAATTAGATGTTTAACCAAATACAGCAGGCTAATTTTTAAGTTGATAATTTTGTATGGCCCGTGAATAACTTTATAAATATCCAAATGGCCCTTGGCAGGATAAAAGGTTCCCCACCCCTGTATGGTAACTAAATTCATTTATAATTGACTAGAGGCCCGGTGCACGAAATTCATGCATGGGGTGGGGGGTGAGGGTGTCCTTCGGCCTGGCCTGCACCCTCTCCAATCTGGGACCCCTCAGGGGATGTCCGACTGCTGGATCCTGCAGGATCAGGCCTAAACCGGCAGTTGGACATTCCTCTCACAATCCAGGACCACTGGTTCCTAACCGCTCGTCTGCCTGCCGGCCTGATTACCCGTAACTGCCTCTGCCTGCCGGCCTGATCGCCCCCAACTGCCCTCCCCTGCCAGCCTGATTGCACCCTAACTGCTCTCCCCTGCCAGCCTGATCGCCCCCTAGCTGCTTGCTCCCCCATGCCAGCCTGATCTCGCCCCTAACTGCTTGCTCCCCTGCCAGCCTGATTGTCCCTAACCGCCTCTGCCTCGGCCCTGCCACTGTAACTTTGTCCGGAAGGAAGTCGGACGTCTGGAAGATGTCCGGTCGACCCAGTCTAATTAGCATATTATCCTTTTATTAGTATAGATATGAAGGCTGTGGTGACTAGCAAAAGAAAACAACATTTAAAAAAAAGAGTGTTACAGCCCTAAAAGAGAGTGCGTAGCATCCTCTGGTAATTAGCAAGGGTTAGGGTGATGTGCTGTGTCCACCCCCGTGAGCAAGAGGGCATCTCAGCACAGGTTTCTTGCTCCTCCCCGAGAACTCACCTGTTTGGTGTAAAGGACGAACCACTGCCAGCGACTCTCCTCGCTGTACTGGAATCGGAGCTCCAGGTTCTGGTTGAGGGTTCGCTGGGGCCCATCCATATCCAGCAGAGTCCCCTACAGAGGAAAAGACATTATTTGATATTTGATAGAAGTTTAAGTGGCACAGGCTGCAAGGCAAGTGGGGGGTGAGAGATCTGCAAGGGCAGATCCTCATTTGCTATTATTCTCCCTGATTTTTGCTCTACAGCATCCATCCTTCTTTCTCCTAGTGATGGAGTCTCATATTCCCTTGGGAAAGCCATCTCTCATCCACTGTTGCTATGTAGATGGGACTATCAGGGAACGCTGCCTCCCTGAAGGGTGTCACGTGACCCAAACTCAGACCACTTGAACAAATACTCTCTGTGCCCCTCACTTAGTTCCACAGCAGAGAGACCAAGGAGGAGGTCCTGATAAAGAATCCCTAGAGCCCTAACCAGTCTGGCTCAGTGGATAGAGCGTCAGCCTGCGGACTCAAGGGTCCCAGGTTCGATTCTGGTCAAGGGCATGTACCTTGGTTGCAGGCACATCCCCAGTAGGGGGTGTGCAGGAGGCAGCTGATCGATGTTTCTCTCTCATCGATGTTTCTAACTTCTCTATCCCTCTCCCTTTTTCTCTGTAAAAAATCAATAAAATATATTATATAAAAAAAAGAATCCCTAGAAACCCTAAGCTTCTGTGGCTCCTGACTTTCCTAAGCTTCCGTTTCATCCTTTCTTTTAAATCAGTGGGTTCCCCGTATCCCTCCAATAAATCCCTTTTTCACTAGAGCCACAGTGTTGTTTTCTATTGCTTGCCACCCAACAACCCTAACTGTTACAGGTTTTATAAGCTAAATTAAGGAGTCTGGACTTGATCGTCAGGGCAACAGGCATTTATTAAAAGAATTTAAAAGCTATATAATAATACAATTATCTTTATATTTTAGAAATATTGGTCTGACAGCATCAATGTAAAAACTGAACTGGGAAACAGCTGTTTTCTGACGTTGAATGACAGATAACACAGAACTGTTAAGTGAGGGAGAATAATAACCAGTGAGGTGAGCTCTACAATTACCCAGCTTACTACCTGGAGGACTTTCCAGGATGCGGCATAAGGAGGGGGAACCCAAACAGAGCCCAGAGGTCATGCTGAGTTGAGGAGAAGAGAGAGACATTTGAAGAAGTCCAGGTTAGCATTTGTGGGGCAGACGACCAAAGACAAGGGCTTTCTTTATACAGAGAAAAAGCTCCAGAGAGCTCATTTCAAATCTTTGGCTGAATAATGATAATGTGCATGTATGGGGTGTACAGATGTTCATGCACATCTGTGCATGAGAGGCTGGGGAAAGAGCCACTGAAAAGCTGTAGGTTGAACAAATCTAGGAGCTCACAAATTGGGCTAGAAATGAGTTTGTGTTTCTATCAACCCAAGTAGAGAGACCATAATAAACAAAACATTGGGAGAGTCCGAAAAATGACAGCTAATGAATGACAGCTAATGCGTAAAGGATTAAATTAGCCCTCAAGACTGTTCTTGACCTACCTTAAGAGAGCTTAAAAGCAAGCTTATAATGAATTAATTTAAAAACCAATCCCAAGGAACTTAATTGCATGCCAGAACAAAGTCTAATTGCTCTTTAAAGGAATACCATAAAATCCAGCATTCGACAATGCAAATTCAATGTTCAGCACACCATAAAAAATTACCCGGCTTACAAAATAGGAGAAAAGTATGCTGTGCAAACAGGAGAAAAATCAATCAGTAGAAACAGACTCAGAAATTACAGAAATAATGGAATTAGTAGACAACAATATTAAAACAGTTACTTTAAATATATTCCACACACTCAAGAATTTAGAGAAAAACATAGAATGACAAGGAAAAAATGGAGATGTGAAAATGACCTATATGGAACTTTTGGAGATGAAAAATACAATAATAGAAATAAAAGATCAATAACCTTAAAGCCATAGCAACAGAAACTACTGAAAATGAAGCATAGAAAGAACAAAGACTGAACTAAAACCACAATGAGATACTACTTTACATACATGAGGCTGATTATGATTTTAAAAATCAGACAATAACAAGTATTGTCAAGGGTGTGGAGAAACCAGAACCCTCACTGCTGGTGGGGATAGAAAATGGAGCAAATGTTTTGGAATTTCCTCAAAACCTAACCATAGAGTTACCACTAGGGCAAAGTTACCAGAAATTCCACTCCTAGGCATAAACCCAAGAGAGATGGAAACATATGTCCACATTAAGAGTTGTACACACATGCTCATAGGAGCATAATTCATAACAACCAAAAGGTAGAAACAACCCAGATGTTCCTCAATGGATGAGTGGATAAACCACATTTGTTATATTTATACAATGAAATACTATTTGACCATAAAAAGGAATGGAGGGCTGATGCACACCACAAGGATGAACCTTGGAAAGATGGTAAGTGAAAGGATCCAGACACAAAAGACCACATATGATTCCATTAACATGGAATGTTCAGAACAAGCAAATCTATAGATGCAGAAAGTACATTAATGGTCTCTCAGGGCTGGTGGGAATGGGGGGATAGAGAGGTAACAGATAAAGGGTGTGGGGTTTCTTCTTGAGGGGATGAAAATGGTCTAAAATTGATTGTGGTGGTGGTTGTACAAGTCTGTGAATATACGAAATGCCATTAAATTGTACATCTTATATGAACTGTATAGTATGTGACTTACATCTCAATAAAGTTATTACAAAGGGAGAGAATGACTGTGTGGTTTTGATGGAGGGAGAGAGACATAGGTCAGGGGAAGGGAATAGAGAACCCAGAAATAGACCCACACAAATATGCCCAACTGTTTTTTGACAAAGATATAAAAGTAATTCAATTGAGGAAAGATAGCCTTTCCAATAAACGGTCCTGGAGCAACTGGACTCCCAGCGGCAAGAAAAGGAACCTTGTTCTATGATCGACACCCTATACAAAAATTAACTCAAAATGGATCACAGACTTAAATGTATAACCTATAATTACAAAACTTTTAGGAATAAACTCTAGGGAAAAAACTTCAGGATCTAGAGTTTGGCAAAGAGTTCTTAGACTTGACACCGAAAACACAATCTATAAAAGGAAAAACTGATGAATTAGACTCCATCAAAATTAAAAACTTTTGTTCCGCCAAAGACCTGTTATTAAGAGGACAGAAAAGAACTACAGAGAAAGTATTTGTAAACCACAAATATCCAACAAAGGAATAATAGCTAGAATTTATTAAGTGCTCTCAAAATTCAACAGTAAAACAATCCTATATAATAAAAGCCTAACATGCTAAGTGTCAGGTCATCCAGTCGGTTGTTCAATCAATCAAAGCATAATATGCTAATGATATGCTAAGGCCGCTCAACCGCTCGCTATGATGTGCACTGACCACCAGGGGGCAGACGCTCCGGCCGGTAGGTTAGCTTGCTGCTGGGGTCCGGCTGATCAGGACTGAGTAAGATGGGTTGGACATGCCCTGGAGCCCTCCAAGGTCCCTCTCCGGCTGGCCACCCTCCCGCATCCCTCCCTGGCCCTGAGCATGCACCGGCGGGGTCCCTCAGCCTGGCCTGCACCCTCTTGCAATCTGGGACCCTTCAGGGGATGTTGGAGAGCTGGTTTTGGCCCGATACTGCAGGCCAGGCCAAGGGACCCCACTGGTGCAGGAATTTATGCACTGGGGCTCTAGTCCAATTAGAAAATTGGAAAAAGATATGAAAACAAGATACACAGATGGCAAATAACCACATGAAGAGATGCTCAACATCACTAGCCTTGAGGGAAATGCAAATTGAAACCACAATGAAACACCATTACACACTTATCAGAATAATTAAAATAAAAAATAGTGACAGTGCCAAATGTTGATGAGGATGCAGATAAACTACATTACTTACACATTGCTGGTGGGGATGTAAATTGGTACAACCAGCCACTCTTGAAAACAATTTGGCACTTTCTTAAAGAAACTAAACATGCAACTTCCATATGAGGCAGCAATTGCACTCCTGGGCATTTATACCAAAGAAATAAAGACTTGTGATGAGAGAATAACCTATATAGGAATATTTATAGGAGCTTTATCATTGCAGCTAAAAACTGGAAACAACCAATACCTTTCATTGGGTGAATGGCTAACCAGGAGGTCAGGGCACATGTCCGGGTTGCAGGCTCAATCCCCAGTGCGGGACGTGCAGGAGGCAGCTGATCAATGATTCTCTCTCATCATTGATGTTTCTCTCCCTCTCCCTTCCTCTCTGAAATTAATAAAAATATATATTTTTTAAATTATCAAAGGGGGAAGTGCCCACAAAAATAGGGGGTGAGGGGAGGAGGAGGGAGATGTAGAGCATAATGCCGGGTCAGAAATTCCCTTGGATTCTGTGGATTTAATAACTGGGTGCCATGGCTGCTCTACTAGAGTTTGTCCTCTACTAATTAACCTCAGTTTCCTGTGTACAGGGGATAATCCCATTGAATTCACTGAGTTTTTCTAAGAATTTAATTAAATAATAGACGTGGCAATGCCCCGCATAGCACCTGGTACAAAGTAGGCACCCACCGAATCCGATCGCCAGGGTTTCTCTAGGGAGGAGATGGCAGTGTAGGTCTGATGGATGCCAGGGATCCTTAAGTGCAGCTCACTGCTCAGCATCCACTTTCCACGGGAGAGATCTTGTCAGGGCTAAGTACATGTTCAGTGCTCTATGCATGAGAGCTGTTATTTCTATTGCTGTTACCACTGCAGCCACCCTGCAAGCAGCGGGAAGCCTGGTGTTGGAAGGTGGGAGGCTGGGTGTCTGCTGCTCTGGGTGGGGAACTTGTACCGGGCGATAAATGCGATTGACCACCGGGCGATGCCTACTGTGGCTCAGATGCTCCTTCACTTGAGGTACTGATTCAAATGGCAGACCTGTCTCCGTGTCAGCTGTGTCATCCAGCAACAGTAGGATTTTGCCCTAGCTGGTTCGGCTCAGTGGATAGAGTGCGGGCCTGGGGACTGAGGGGTCCTGGGTTCAATTCTGGTCAAGGGCACATACCTCCCAGCCAGGGATGGAGGCAACCACTCAATGTGTCTCTCTCACATCGATGCTTCTCTGTCTATCTCTGTCCCCCTCCCTTCTACTATCTCTCTAAAAATCAATGGAAAAATGTCCTCTGATGAGGATTAATGACAACAACAAAATATCAGAAACAATAGGGTCTTCAGTCATGAGCAGAAACGTGAAGCCCTGGGTGAGACAGTGCCAGATACTCACCAGGAAGGTGACCTGCCAGCACTTCACTCTGCTCATCGGGAAGACGACATGCTGGGTCTGGTCGCCAGGCAGGGTGACGCAGCAGCTGATCTCGTTATTGCCAACGGAAAGCACAGCCCCGCAGCCCGGCTCCGGGTAGTCACAGGTACAAGGGTCCAGCTGCACGCAGCCATAGTGCCGCACCTCCCGGGACAGCTCCAGAAACTGCTCCAAAGGGAGGTGTGGGGAGGGAGGAGGAAGCAAAAGGCCACTTGAAACAGAGGCAAACCTCATGTGAGAAGCGATGGCCATCCTAGTAGGACATATGCCACTGAGGGGCGTGAGGGTGTCTTTTTCTTTTGCACGACGGGAAGGAAAACAATGCCTCATGTGATCGCTGGCAGCCAGGCCAGGGAAGGTCATGGTGCGTCCTGCCAGGGCAGGGACCACTTCTGCCTCATCCACCATGTGTCCCTGCTCCCGTTACAGTGCTCAGGAATGGTGGGAATGAAAATATTCGATGCCTGAATGGTGAATGAGGAAGAGCGACTCGCCTGAGAAGACATAATTCTATCTCAGCAAGATAAGCAAAAAGTGTACATTTAAAATGTTGTCTTTTCGAGGGCGGACTAGAAGGGGTCAAGGGGAGGGGGGGCGGGCAGAGAAAGGGATACAGGTAATACTTTCAACAATAAAGATTTAGCCCCACTGGTGTGGCTCAGCGGTTGAGCATCAATCCAGGAACCAAGAGGTCACTGGTTTGATTCCCAGTCAGGCCACATGCCTGGGTTTCGGGTTCAATCCCCAGTAGGGGGCATGCAGGAGGCAGCTGATGGGTGTTTCTCTCTCATCAATGTTTCTATCTCTCTGGCCCTCTCCCTCCCTCTCTCTAAAATCAATAAAAAATATACTTTTTTAAAAATGTTGAGGATCTGTATTAATTAACTTGATAAAGGACTCACAGTATATTGTCTGTATTTTTCAAAATCTTTAAACAAAAAGCCTTTATTAATTTTATAATCAGAAAAATCAATAAAAGTGCTCTCATTTTGTAAGGCTGTCTTCAGTGCTTGGTAGGTTTATAAATTCTAGAAACAGCCCCATTCCACTAGGTTTCTTTAAGTCCCTCCAAGGGGATTTCTTTCGGTGCAACATTTGGTTCACCTTTGTTTGGTTGCCTTCTTCCTGGAGAGCCTCTAGTTCCTGCCTCTGTGCCTGTGTGGGTTTGGCCCACCCTTCCTGAATGTCCTGGATGGCCTTAAAACAACACAAATTGCAAAATTAGCAAACTTAGAAGAAATGAATTCATCTGACAAAAACATACTCATGTATGAAAGGCTAGAAAAACAGACCCAGTTTCGGGTTCAATCCCCAGTAGGGGGCATGCAGGAGGCAGCTGATGGGTGTTTCTCTCTCATCAATGTTTCTATCTCTCTGGCCCTCTCCCTCCCTCTCTCTAAAATCAATAAAAAATATACTTTTTTAAAAATGTTGAGGATCTGTATTAATTAACTTGATAAAGGACTCACAGTATATTGTCTGTATTTTTCAAAATCTTTAAACAAAAAGCCTTTATTAATTTTATAATCAGAAAAATCAATAAAAGTGCTCTCATTTTGTAAGGCTGTCTTCAGTGCTTGGTAGGTTTATAAATTCTAGAAACAGCCCCATTCCACTAGGTTTCTTTAAGTCCCTCCAAGGGGATTTCTTTCGGTGCAACATTTGGTTCACCTTTGTTTGGTTGCCTTCTTCCTGGAGAGCCTCTAGTTCCTGCCTCTGTGCCTGTGTGGGTTTGGCCCACCCTTCCTGAATGTCCTGGATGGCCTTAAAACAACACAAATTGCAAAATTAGCAAACTTAGAAGAAATGAATTCATCTGACAAAAACATACTCATGTATGAAAGGCTAGAAAAACAGACCCAACTATACCCAGTATGTTTTAAAAGGTTACTTTTTAAATTAGGAGAAAGAGATTGTTCGGTGGTTTGGGGACAACTGGCAACACTTGAGAAAGAAAGTAAAGTTAGCTCTTGCCCCACACCCCCCATTCAAATAAATCCAGATACATTAAAGATCTAAGTGTAAAACCACAAAAGAACCAGAAAAAAAATAAAGGTGAATATTTTCTATCTGATCTTGAGGTAGGGGATAGCTTTTTAAGATACAAAGACAAAATGTCATAATGAAGGAATATATCATACGTGAAAATATAAAACTTCGGCCTATAAAAACCACCTAAAACAAAACCAACAAGTAAATGTCAAACCAGGGAAAGTGAGTGTACTATATGAGGCAAAGAGTTAATATTATTTATAGAAAGCTATAGAACAATGTAAGCCTCCTTAGTAGGAAAATGGACAGAAGATATAGCAATTGACAGAAAGGAATTACAAATGACAAATATATATAATTTCTCTAGGGAGGAGATGGCAGTGTAGGTCTGATGGAGGTAGAATTCTTATCTACAATTTTTTTTCTAATGGTTTAAACCCAAGTGGCCTATAATACGTGGTGTTCTGATGGGTCCTGGTTACCCTCACCTGCATGTAGATCAGATTCACAGCTGCTCTGCAGTCCATCAGCAGGGAGTCGAGGGATGGGTCCATGTACCTGCACGATTCAGGAGCATTAAGTTCATTCATAGGACTCGGTTCACAGGCTCCCCTGGGCGCCTGCGAGCTCTCCGGAGCGATGGCCCTCTTCCTTCTGAACCAAGACCCCTTTCCTGACGAAGCCCCACCCCTCTGCTTGCCTAGCCTTTCATTTGTCCCTCCACCTCTTCTGTTCCCTATTTTCTTTATCCTGTAAGCTCTTGCCTGGTGGGCACTGAGAGCGAAGGTGCAAAAATATAAAACTTCAGGGGAATGGCCCGTGTCCCCGTTCACACGCAGCCCCACTGCGGGTCGCCAAGTCCTGCCTGAGTGGTCCCCACCCCTCAATACCCGGTGCTCTCACTTGCCCGGACCCACACCCGTATGACCCCCCGGTGCCCAGGCCACCCACCCTCCTCTCTTGCCTGAGCTGCTCTGGTGACCTCCTCCCCAGACCTTCTGCCTCAGTAGTGTTCCCTCGTCTCACGCTCCACATTCTAACAGGAGTGGTCTCTCCCGGGGAACCTTTGAGACCCTCCTAGCCAGAAGTCAGGTCATCTGTCCTGCTCCCTCCGAGGCCCTCCATAGGACCCCAGCTTTCGTTTCCAGCTCCAGTTCTTACCCTCTCCCCTCCCTGACCCTCTCCAGCCCAACCACCTTTTCTCTCCTCCCCTCTGCCTGGAAGACCACTGGCCTCACCAACCTCCATCCCTGACCTGTCTGCTCCTCCTGGCGAGCCTCGCCCTCACGTCCCCTCCTCTGTGCTTTCTCCGCACCCCGAGTTCATCCTGATCACTGCTCTGATCAAGCTGATTTTGATACCAAGTGTATCAAGATCTTGAGCCCAGAGCCGGGGTCCTCTTCAGAGCTGCCCCTCTGGGCCTGGGCAAAGTGACTTGCAAATAGCAGGGCTCCATGTCCGACTAACGGATCCAGAGTCAGCAGGATGAACGGAAATGACAGTCACTGTCTAAGCACAGTCACAGGCTAAGAATCGACAGAAAGTCAGAAAAGGGTGATGGCAGAGGTGAGCAGAGCCCCAGCACTCAGATGTGTAGGGTGAACAGACGATGGGATTGGCTTAGACTAGGAAAAGGATGGCAATACTCGTTGAAGATCAACTTCATTCTGGGGCGTGGGCCAAGCAGCTGAAGCATTCCTACTCATAAGCTACTATTTCGCTCATGCATCCCAGGGGCAACTGTTACATCAGAGAGTTAGAGAGCCCCCAGACCCATCCCACACTGGGGCTCAGAGAGGCCAGGGCGGGCCAGGAGAGGTGCACCAGGGAATTCATGGGCAGAGGAGAATCCCTAAGACTCCGATGAGGCCTCACCGCGAGGCTCGCCTGCTGGGAATCCCACAGCTCCCGGCAACGGAGCTCGCCTCCCTGCCCCCATCCTGCAAGACTTCACCCCCGAAGTGGAACGGGCACCTGCAGGATTCTGCGCCAGGCTCCCCCCGTCTGGTGACCTGATCCTCGCCTCTAACAACTGAAGTGAGACCTCCTTTCCTCCCAGTTCCCATGAGCAAAGGCAATCTGCCCCGATGTGAGATGCTGGCTTGTAGGCAGACATTTTATCTTGCGCTTAGGATCTAGAATTTGCCTGTTGAATGAAGACATAGGCAAAGCCCAATGTTCTATTCAAGCTTCAAGGTGAGGAACAGAGTCCTCAGCTCTCCTTTGATCTCATGCTCTCTGAAGAGCTCATGAGCAGCAAGACTAAGCCCCAGGCATTGTTGTTGTTGTCATTATTATTATCCTCAAGATAACAATAATAAGCAAGGCCAGAATGTATTGAGCATATGGGATCATTTTATTTAACCCTCACAATAACCCTATGAGGTAGACTCTATTACTATTATTCCCATTTTACAGATAGAGAAACGGAGTCTTAGAGAGCTTAAATGATTTGGCTAAGGTTATTTGGCTAAATCCTGAGAGAGCTGAGACTTAGATTCCCATACTGTGACCCCAGGAGTAACTGCTCAGCCACTCGTTATACTACGCAGCTTCCAGAAGAACAGCTACTCTATAAACCCTTAGATGGAACTGCTAAGGGTTTTTCCTTTTCCCTTCTCAGCATTCCAGATTTTGACCGTTTCTCAGAATACTTCTGAATAACCGTAAACGAACTTCTAGCCTTGCTGGGAATATGTTTCCAAAATTCAAAACCGCAGACCAGAGTTCTCACAGGGTAACACCAGGTCAAGATAATGACTATTCCTAGATTTCAAAATGCCTTTCTTTCAAGCTTCTGTGCTCAGATTACAGAATAACTGAGCTGGGAGAGAGTGAATCAAAGATGCAATCCAATACAGCCTTGGTAGTGACTACAGGTTATAGGTTGTGTGTGGGGGTGGGTTAGGGGAGCGTCCTGCTTCTTTTTTTTTCCTGTTTGTTCACTCTCTCTAGGGCCCTCTGTTTCTGGGGGAAATGGTAGTATTTTCTGCCAGGTGCCCTATTGATCTAGGAACACAGCTGATCCTGGTATATAAGCGTTTATTGTTGAAATCCTTTAGGAATGTAAGCCAACCACTTAGAGTTCAGGTGCACGACAAGTTGGCTGAGTCCACCCTTGGCCTTCAGGGAATACCACGGTTCAACAGATGAAGTGATCTGCTTGCAATCCTCAACCAATTCCTGCAGTCAATACAGTCAGTAATTTCTCACCGTTACCTGTTTCAATCCCAACCCCAGCGGCCCTTCTTGTTCAAGCTTGACCTTCATGGCCACCATCTTCATGATAACACCCCTCGAGTATTTACTTGAAACCAGTGAAAATCTTCCTCCACACCTTTCCTTGAGGACAAATCGTCTCGTCATCCCCCTCTCTGTCTTCTTCACTGCTTTCCTCTTCGCCTCCCCCAAGCTCCCCCTGGTCTCTGACTAGCTGTGGGGCTGTGAGCCGACAGGTGAGGATGGCCAGTTCGGATCAGCCGGCAGAACAGCCTCGAATGCCCACCGCCGCAACGCCTACTCACCACTTCCGGAGTCCGACCTTGCAGTTTTCCAGTTCGGAACTTCGGAGACTCACATAAGGGAGTTCAAAGTCCGCTAATTTTTTCATGACTAGAGAGAGGGGAAGGGGCATCTGACTGGTTAAGAGAGCACAGGTAGTTTATTTTACATCCAGGGCTTTAACATGAGAACATAAAGCATTACTATTGGAAAGAGTAAAGTATCATAATAATAATATTCTCTTGCATTTGTATGTAACTTTTAGCTTTCTAAAGTTAATTCAAAAAATAACATTTTATCTTCATAAAATACCAGCATCTTGAGTGAGCTCTATGTTGCCCTGGGATGCAGATGGAGAGACTGCGGTCCAGGGAGGCCCGGTGCCCTTGCCGGCACACCACAATCCCAGCGGCCAAGCCCGCTCACAGAGCCCTTAACTTCACCTGCGAGCCACCTCCCCGCGGCCTCTCGAGGACAAATGTTAAAAACTCTGAGATACAGTGGGGCCTTGACTTACGAGTGTCCCAACTAAGAGTTTTTTGAGATACCAGCTGTCTCTCCGCAGATTTTTTGCATTGAGTTGACAGAGTAATTTGAGTTAACGAGCTCCTTAATGAGCTCGGTAACGAACTCGGTCTCGGAACGAATTAAACTCGTAAGTCAAGGCCCCACTGTA
>NW_005370223.1:4777481-4793451 GCF_000412655.1 Myotis brandtii
AGAATTTCCGGAGGATGAGGCCCAGAAATCAGGATTTTAAAAGATTCCCAGGTGATTCTAATGTGCAGCCAAGGTTGAGAACCACTGATCTATAGCATTTCACAACTAAAAATCTTGCAGTATCTAGAAATGCACTGTAGAGAAAGCAAAGGCTATGTGAATAGGACTGTCGTCTTTTACTCTCTTGTTATATCTTTTTTAAAAATCTAAGAACTTAGTTGTGTCAGCTGGACTTGTTAGCAAATATTCCTTGACAAGGAGAAATGATGGTGTGATGAGACATCCCGATGCCTGGAGCCCTGCGCCCCATTCAGAAGGGGGTTCTGGGGTGTCCTGAGGTCAGCACAGGGCGGTGGGTAAAGGTGAGACAGACATCGGCTTGGGACTGGGGCTGGCACAAGAGGAAGTACGGTCACTGGAAAGACCCGACTTCCTGCTCCTGTCCATGCCACCTCTCAGGGCTACGTGACTCCAGCTCACCCTGAGCACAGACACAACCTCTCACCCCCAAACTTCCCATCCAGGAGTGGAGAACAGCGGTAGGACCACACACTGGGACTTCCCCTGAGGGGTGCCCGCCCCTCAGCTGTGCTCCTGCATCTCTGGGCTGAGCACCTGCCTGCGTGGCATTCCCTCTGCCCTTACCAGAGAGCTTGCCCTCCTTGCAAAACCGAATGAGAAAGAGGCCGAAGTAGCCCAAGAGCTCCCGACACAGTCCAATTTTGTGTGACACCACCTTGAACCAAAGACAAGAAAAGGGGGTACAAGTTAGAAGTGTCCACCACGTATCCTGTGATGTGCAGAATTTGAAACTGCCTGTAAACACAATAAGAAGCTCTTTAATGGGCTAGCAGACCTTAAAAGAAATGTTTCCTGAATCTAAAATGGTATATACTTGTTTTAGAAAATTTAGAAATTAAAAAAAAAATAGAGTGAAGAAGAAAAAATAAATGTGTCCCACCTCCCACCACAATGGACAGAGCTGAGGCTGGTTGTCTCATGTCAGGTGTGGGCGTGCCTCCCGGGTCATCTTTTGGACTTTACTGTCCACTGGAGGGCAGCACTCACTCTCCACGAACATCTGTCCCGGGACACTTACCTTCCTGTGGGCTGAATTACCAGGTATCGGGGAAAGGGATAGTCCCCGCTTCTTGGCTGCCATATAAAGGCCTATGAGCTATGAGTCTTTGGTACCCCAGGCCTGCTTCTCTCTGATGCCTCCAGTGAAGTTCAAGTCTAAGTTGCATGGGGTTTGCACAGTGAAATCTTGTATCCCAGACAAGAGCTGCCCTCATTTCATATTCCTTTTTGACCTTCACATCAAAGGGCTTTCATATCAACACCAATGGGTGCGTTTTTACCAATGGGTCACAAGGCCGCAACGTTCGCTTAGCAGGAACTTCCATCCCCAACCACCAGCCCGCCCGCGGCCTCTATAGCAGCGGTTCTCAACCTTTCACAGGGGTCGCCTAAGACCATCGGAAAACACATATATAATTACATATTGTTTTTGTGATGAATCACTGTGCTTTAATTATGTTCAATTTGTAACAATGAAAATACATCCTGCATATCAGATATTTACATTACGGTTCAGAACAGTAGCAAAATTACAGTGATGAAGTAGCAACGAAAATAATTTTATGGTTGGGGGTCACCACAACATGAGGAACTGTATTAAAGGGTCGCGGCCTTAGGAAGGTTGAGAACCACTGCTCTATAGGACTGGGCTCCTGAGTGATTTCTTTACACACCCCACCCGAATTCCCTAGGTCACCTCTAACCCCCCAGGAACACCTCTAACACGCCTTTACAGCCCCATGCGTGAGCCGACACTTCAACCACGGCTCCAGGTTCTCACGGTGGAAGTGGTAGACACCAGGCTCAAAGCAGCACTTCCCTCACCAAAAATCCCTCCTGCGGGGCAGTCTTATGAGGTGGACGGCAGGAGTGGGTGTTCTCCGTGTCGCCTTGCAAATAAAGAGCCTGGGCACTTTTCACAACTTCTCCCCAACACTGACCCCCATTCTCCCATTCTCCCTTCTCCCTCACTGTCTTTTCCACGCCCTTGCAGGAAACAAAAAGCAAAACCGCAGGACTCCTCTACTGGGGGGGAAGGAAGGGGAGAGTGTGCTGGTAACGGATTATATCTCGTCCTGAAGTAAAGATGACCCATGTCCACTCGAATTCGATTTCTCTCTTCTCTGACTCATTCATTCGGTGACAACACAAGCTTACATGTCAACGCAGAGGAGTGCGGAGGGAGAACGGGGCAGCTTATAACTTACGAAGACCTAAGTACAAGCATCTTTTTGAGCGGAGCAAGCATTAGGAAGTGTGTACGTTTCCCTGCAGGATTAGAACAAAAACCCTCCAAAGAGAAGGGGCCTGGGACCATGTGGGTGTGAGGAGATGGTGTCCCCTCCCCAGCCCAGCTCGGAGGGAGGGCAGGCCCAGGGCAGAGCTGAGCACGGCCATGTCTGGAGGAGGGACCAGTGCTTTCTGGGCCACATCCTAGAGTCCTCAATGAACTAACACTCAGCTCTGGCTCAGAATCTGACCTGCTGGGCTGCTGGCTTCAGGGTTCTCGCTGTGAGGGAGGAGGGACGACTGGTTTTGCCTTTGAGAAACCCGTGTCACTGTCTCTCGGAACCTGTAGCAGCAGCAGCAGCCCACCTGGGTGCGGCCTGTTTCAGCCTCGTCACTGTCTCTCGGAACCTGCAGCAGCAGCCCACCTGGGTGCGGCCTGTTTCAGCCTCATCTGGGCCCCACTGTCCTTCTGTCCCCAACCACGGAGCCCCCCGTAACAAAGCGCTTGGTGTATTTCTGGGGCACATCCCCAGCCGAGTGCCAGGGGACTGACCGCTGGCGTGGGAAGGCCCTAGGAGACGCTGGAAAGTCGGTGCCCCTGGGGAGAGGGAAAGCAGAGGCCTGGGGGGCAGGCTGGAGCTGGGGTTCTCGGCCAGTCTCCCCGAAAATCCCAGCATCTCCACAGGTAGATCACTTAGCGTGGAAGGGTAGGCGGGAAACTTCCAGAAGGTGACCGTGTCCTAGTCCCTGCCTTCAAACAAGGCTCCCTGCCTTCTGTCTGGGGCTGCAGTGTAGGTGACGTTTACCTCCAGGACCCTTTCGGCCGTGTCTGATGTGAGGATTTCAACTTCCATGCTCCTTCCATCGGGCAGCAGTACGTCCAGGGCGGCTTTCTTGGCGGTGATGCTGAACGTGTCCTGTGAGCACAGGGAAGGCACGGTAAGCGGGTCCCAGTGGGGCCCTCACAGGGGACAGTCAGCAGCGTCCTCTCCCCGGCCCGGAGGGTCACAGTACCCAGAAGCACACGAGATCCCAGGGCAGAAACTTGGGGCCTGGAGTTTGCCGGGGCAGAGTGAGAGCTGGGAGGGGTCTGGAGAGGTGCCAAGGCAATGCAATGACATGGAACTTGAGTAATTTCCAAATAAACAACAAGGCATCCATTTTAGGGGGGAAAATCATCCACATGACCTTTGGTGGTCTCAGATTTTAACTCTCGTTTTTAATATTTCCAAGCATCCCTAAAAGTCCACAGAATGCAATAATGTAGGATTCTGCTACAGCAAAAACCTGAGCATGTAAACTGAGGCCTGCATGTGGAAGGACGTTGCTATCTGTGCGCGGGCGCCCACTGAGGGCAGCGGGGATGCGGGATGCCGGGCAGGTGCACCCCGGGCCCGAGCGGCTCCTGGACGGAGGCTCCAAAGTGTCAGGACACACGAGGGACACCGAGGCCACCGGGGTTCAGGGAAGTTCGAAGCTAAGATTGATTGGGGCTCAGTTTGTAAAGAGGGAGGCACCCCGGGAGGAGGCATGGCCAGAGGCTGCCCCGACGGCCCCACAGGGTGGCTGTACCTGGTAGGGCGCTGTTTCTAGCACCTCCCAGATGGGGTCCGGTCAGTCACAGAGTCAGAGCGGCCTCATCTCTGGGGAGGCTGACCAGGTCACAGACTCGCATCCCGGTTCTATGACAGGCTGAAGCCCTGATCCCCAACACCCACTGTACGCAGCGGGTCCGCGCTCTCCTAGGCCCTTAGAATGGCACTCGTCATGGCGCATCCTTGGGAGAACGGGGAGCCCCTCAAACCTCTTTCTGTGTCCTGAGCCTACTCTCTGAGCCAGAGTATTAGTAACACAGTAAGAGTGGCCCAGGGGCGGAGTGGGTGGGGGGGACCTCATCTCAGTGACTAACGTGTGTGCATCCAGCCCAGGTCACCTTCCTTCTTGGCATCAGGAGAGGAGTCCACAGGACCATCTGAAGATGGTTTGGAGATCACAGAGTTGGGGCTCAGGTAGGCTGACCAGGTGAAACCTTCCCCCTTAACAGGCAAACTCCCCTTTCCTGCACCCGCCCCCATGCCCACCCCATTCACAGACACAACAGATGAGACATCCGGCTTTGTAGGGAATGGAGGAGGGATCCAAAACCCCACCACATTGCCCAGTTACCTCCAAAGTCCAATCCCACTGGTGACAGGCTTATTTTTTCTAATTTTGTTATCAAAAGGCAAGCTTTGACTTTAAATTTTAACTCTCCCCCTTCACCCCAATACTTACAGTTACTAAGTGTCTGTAAGTCTGAGCCTAAGTACTTTAGAAGAGAGAATCTACTGTTTTCCAAATTCAAAGGATTGGTTCCCCCCGCAAAAAAACAACATATCTTTTTGTTTGTTTTGTTATCCTCACCGAGGATATTTTTTCCATTGATTTTTAGAGAGAGTGGAAGGGAGTGAGGAGAGGGAATGGGAGGGAGAGAGGGAAAGGTGGGGGGGGGAAGAGAGAGAGAGAGAGAGAGAGAGAGAGAGAGAAACCAAAGGGGTAGGAGTTCCCCCAGGGCAGATAGTCGCTTTCTAGGTACACTTGGGTTCTTAAAGTCCTTGGCCTATATCCACAAACATCTCTTATCTCAGGGGAAAACCACTCACAAAATGAATGGGGGAAATGTCACTGCTTTTTGATAAGATTCTAAAGAAAAGCTAGTGTTCACTTAGGTTACCTCAAGGTAACTCCTAAGGCAAGCCAGATGGCAGACCATTAAGACATCTAAACTATAGGAACCGTTAAAATGATATAAATGCACATCTTTATTCAACTCTTCTGCAAAAGAAAAGCGAGGAAGCGTTTGGATTGGTAGAGTGAGTCAGATTATGGGTGGTCCTGAAATCAGGCGACTGAGGGTTTTATTTAAAAGGTGCCCTGGTGGTTCCGGATAGGGAAAGGGAAGGGTTGCCAGCCTACCTCCCGCACGCGCTGCATGCGACCTGTGTAAAGCTGGATAGGTTGCTTCCCTGTGTCCCTTTCCTTCGCTCTAAAATAAACTTGTGGGCTTGATTCCCAGAAGAGGGGTCGCAGGAGGCGGCCGATCAATTATGTTTCTCTCTCATCAATGTTTCTCTCCCCCTCTCCCTTCCTCTCGCTCTTACAAAAAAAAGCAATATGCCCTAGTCGGTTTGGCTCAGTGGATAGAGCATCAGCCTGCGGACTGAAAGGTCCCAGGTTCAATTCCGGTCAAGGGCACATGCCCGGGTTGCACGCTCTATCCCAGTAGGGGGCATGCAGGAGGTAGCAGATCAATGATTCTCTCTCATCATTGATGTTTCTATCTCTCTCTCCTCTCCCTTCCTCTCTGAAATCAATAAAAATATATATTTTTTAAAAAGCAATGAAAACATTTTAAAAATAAATAAAATGCTAGATGATGATATGAGGAACTGTAGTTAATGGTTTCACTGCTACACACTGTTAGGCCCTGAGGGCAGAAATGAGACAGAGTCAGATGACTGAACTTCGGCTCCTCCCCAGCACTATGTGTCAGGGAACAGCTGGCTCGCCAAGCACAGAACCTTCAAAGTTGAGGGACTGCCCAGGAAGACCTGGCCAGGGACCTGGCAAAACCCTGAAATAAAGGAGGAAAGAAACATGACCAACTAAGGGTAAAACACATGCATCCAAAAAATGATGCCACCAAAGAGATGAAAACGATGGATGTATTAATAAGAACATGGCTTCTCTGAACTCAGATCTCAAAAAACAGATAAAAGCCTCAGAGAAGAGGCAAGATAGTGAAAGGATATAAAAGCAAGCTGGCAAAGTTCACAGAAGAAAGGAAAGGGGAAAATAAAACCATCGTGAAAATCTTATCAGAAGAAGCAAGAAGAGACGCTGCTGAACGCAGCTGGAGCACAAGGCTTCGGCATGACGTTATAAAGGTAAAATACTGAGAGCCAGAGCAGGTAGAAATCTTTCAAATTACCTGGAAAAAAGAGGCACTCAAAACAAAGCTTCAAATTATCGATATGGAATAATTTTTAAAAACCATAATACACACACAAAAAGATGATAGAGTCAAGACCAAACATCCATCTGTGTACTGACATAGAAAGATTTGCAAGATGTAAGTTCTAAAATATAAGATTCAAACAGTGAGTAGGTGTGTGTGACTATTTGTAACACAAAAACGACATACATACATGTGAATGTTTGTATGTGTGCAGAAATGTGAAGAACACACATTGAACTGTGAACCACAGTTGGCTCTGAGGTCTGGGGTGGTTCCTTTTATCCTGGACCCTTGTGTGCTGTTTGAATGTTACCACTATCATCACCTCAGCAACTGACTTTTCAAAGAAAGTGTGTGTGTGTGTGTGTGTGTGTGTGTGTGTGTGTGTGTGTGTGCATTTTCTTATCCTCGCCCAAGGATACTTTCATTGACTTGAGAGAGAGAGAGAGATTGAGAGAGATGGGAAAGAGAAACATCAATCGGTTGTTTCCCACACACACCCAAGGATACTTTTATTGACTTGAGAGAGATTGAGAAGTATGGGAAAGAGAAACATCAATCGGTTGTTTCCCACACATGCCTGAACTGAGGATCAAACCCACAATTTTTTGGTGTCTGGAACGATGATTCAAACAACTGAGTCACCTGGCCAGGGCTGTGTGTGTATTTCTTAAACCATCAAGTATATGTGCAAATTCAAATGACTACACAATAGAAGCTCTGCGGTCATTTCTTACATTGAGTGGACCAGTACGTATATCAACACAGTTAAATGAGTTAAATGACTGAATAAGTAAAATTTGCTCCCACGTTTTACAAATCAGATCAAGGTATTCTTCTTCCCCGAGCTAGGGACCCAGGTCAATGCTATCACATTGTACAACGAAGCCTTTCGAAATTTTTCCATTCAGTCAAGAACAGACCTTCAGGCAGAAAGATGTCCCCATCTGTACAACCAGAAGGGGTGGTGTGCTCAACAGCGTACTTGGGAAAGTTTCAGCCTCTCTCTGTGCACTGACATAGAATGTGGTCACGTGGGCAGTGGCTGAGCCCAACGAAGGAAAGTGAGCTGCTGTACTAGTATGTCACTCTGTTCAGATGGATTTTCTCTGTGACCCACTTATAATACAATTAGGAGCAGAGAATGTACAAGTAATGGTGGCATGGCCATTACTGCTGCCCTGCTGGCTCCACCATAACACATTTGGGCATTTCAGCTACAGAAGTGGCATCCCGCCTGGCTGGCAAGGCTCAGTGGTTGAGCACTGACCTATGAACCAGGAGGTCACAGTTTGATTCCAGTCAGGGCACATGTTCGGTTGCAGGCTCGATCCACAGGAGGGGGCGTGTGGGAGGCAGCCAATCAATGATTCTCTCTCATCATTGATGTTTTTTTCTCTCTCTCCCTCTCCCTTCCTCTCTGAAATCAACAAAAATTTGAAAAATTAAAAACAAAGAAGTGGCATTGCTGCATTGTCATGGGGCCCTTCATGATATTAGATTCTCGGACCAGTTTTGAGATGTACAAATACTTAAAAAGGTAACTGCTTTATTAAATGAGCAAAAAGTCAAGTGACACTCTTAATTTTCCATCCGGAATCTAAACCTCCAAAAGAGCAAAATAGGAACCATCCTCCCAAGTGCTCCACGTGAATGTGTGTTACCTGAGTCCAGGCTCTGTGGGGCCGGAAACACGCACGTGGTTCACATAGAGACCTGTTCTGCAGTGAAACAAGGACCTTAGCAAAGAAGAGCAAGCTTACCAGCTGCACCCGCTTTAAAAATTCAACGAAGACATCACTTCTCAACATGTTTGGGTCCACGGTTACTGAAAAACATGGACATGGAGCCAGTTAGCATGGGGCTGGGCTAACTTCCCTATTAAACTGCTCCGACCTTCGGGAACCCTCCAGGCCTTGCTGCCTCCTTGAAGGCAGTAGAGCTTTGACCTCTCAAATACATGAAAATCTGCAAAGCTTGCTGCCTCCAGGCAGCCCTGATGACAACACGAACCCATCACAGCAATCCCAGGTGACCGTGTCCAGGAATCTCACTTCACTCATACAAACCCGAGTTGCTCACTAGCCACCTGCCAAAGAGGATGCACGAGTCACACTGATGCTACGGATAAAGGCCAGGCCTGGACACTGACCCCGTAAGCACTGTGAGCATCTGTGAAAAGGCCAGCAGTGAAAGGAGTCTGTCTCTAAGATGTGAGGAAGCAAACCAAAAGAGAATGAAAATTCAAAAATTATTACATTGTGAGCTTGAAAGGCTTATTTAGCAGGTCTGAAAGAAGTATATTCTCCATTACAAAATACAGATGGGAAATAGATGACTGCTAGAATTTTCATTGGCTATGCTTTAAAAAAAATGTGCAGCCATGAGAAATAAGGAAATAAACGGCTGACCTAGAATGATCTGTAAAATATATATTTTTAAGAGGGAAAAAAACAGCATACAGAAGAAAAACCTTTTTTCTTTTGCTATGAAGGACATAGTGGGATAGTTGGTGAGGTTTGAATAAGGTCTCTAGGTAACATTGTATCACTGTTAATTTCCTGATTTTGATAACTAACTATACTGTGGTTATAGAAGGGCATGTCCTTGACCTTAGGAAGTACACACAGAACTATGCAAAGGCAAAGTGGCTTGTGTGTACAACACAAGTATCTCAATAAATTATAGACAATATATATGAATAGGTAGACACACGTGCCGGGAAAGCGAGAGAGAATGATAAGGCATATGAAAATGTTAACATTTGGAAGTCTGGGTGAAGCGTTCACAGACATTTTTGCATTACTTTTTGCAACTTTTCTGTAAGTCAGAGAATCTTTCAGAATAAAAAGCTTTTAAAAATCAGATATAGACAAATGTAGAGTAAGTTTCAGTTAGTGATGGACAAACAGAGGTGTACCCACACGATAGTATACACGCAGATGGTTTCTGAGAAATACACTTGTAATAGTGTCTACTTCTAGAAGTTTGGGGACCTGGGGTGGGAGGGAACGTACCTTTCATTGTATGCAGTTGACCCTTGAACAATGCAGGGGTTAGGGGTGCCGACCCCCATGCAGTCGAATATCACAGTATAACTTTTGACTCCCCCCCAAAACTTTACTAATACCCTACTGTTGACCAGAAGCCTTACTGGTAAGATAAACAGTCGATTAACATGTATTTTCTATGTTATGTGTATTATGTACCATATTCTTACTATAAAGGAAGCTAGAGAAAAGAAAAGTATTTTTAAAATCAAATACAAAGGTCACATATTACGTGATTCCATTTATCTGAAATGTCCAGAAGAAGCAAAGCTATAAAGACAAAAGGAGTGTAGTGGGTGACAGGGGCTAGTAGGGGAGAGGACTAGGGGTGATTTATAATAGGCATGAGTTCCTTTTTGGAGTAATAAAAATGTTCTCAAATTAGACCATGGTGACAGCTGCACAATCCTGTAAATATAACCACGGAATTGTACACTTTAAATGAGTGGATTTCATACTGTGCAACCTATATTTCATTAAATCTATTTTAAAAAATCCAAATACCTACCATTTTGCAAATAATGCTCCAACTGGTCCCTCCTCTCATTAGCCATAGATGTGGTCATCGCGAGATAGTACTTTGGTGGGAAGGGAGGCAGGCAATTTCCAAAGACCCGTCTCAGCTGAAAGATCCAGAAAACACACATTTATGGCAAAGAGCCTCCAATTCAAGGTTGGTGAGATACCAAAGGCTCCTCTTAGAGCACATCTCATCCCAGCACTTTACTTAAAATTAACTCTCCCTAATTAAGCAAAAGCAAGCAAACAAACACACCTCATAGATAATAGTACAGTGATTACAATAAGAAAAGGGAGAGAGGGTAAAGGGAGAGGGGGAAGTAGGTGAGGGTAAAGGAATAAATGGTGATGGGAAGAGACTTGACTTGGGGTGGGGAACACACAATACAACATACAGATGATGTGTTGTAGAATTGTACCCCTGAAAGCTGTATAATTTTATTAACCATGTCACCCCAGTAAATTCAATTTAAAATATTTTTAATTAGCCCTTCCTGATGGCCAAAGGAGAGGAACAGGGATACTTGGATTAGCTTAAGGAGGAATTTATTTCAGTGTAGGTTTCTAAAAATACTATTACACATGTCACAGAGTGACAACTCCAGTCTGAGTTTGGTAGATTTGAGGTACGTTTTAATTTTTCATTTGTTTTTACAAGATTGCCCACCACTCACATCATACAGTATTTCTTCAATGCATACCCCAGTAGTATCTGTGATATCAATGACAATGGTTAGGAACTTAATCACCCTATCCCACTTCCACCAAATCTGAGTGTAAGAGCAAATGTTTGCAGCTGTGCTAATATGGTAGCTGGTAGCCACTAGTCACCTGTGGCTAAGGAGCACTGGAAATGTGACTAGTCAGAGGTGAAATGTGCCAAAGTGTAAAAACACAACCCAGATTATAAAGATTTAGTCTCTTAGGAAAGAGAATGTAAAAGATCACGCTAATAATTTTTATATTGATTACATGTTAAAATGATAATATTTTTAATATCCTGGATTAAATAAAATATATTATTAAAATTAAGATCATGTTTCCTTTTATGCTTTTTAAATCAGGCTACCAGAAAATTTTAAGCCCTAGACAGTTTGGCTCAGTGGATAGAGCACTGGCCTGCGGACTAAAGGGTCCTGGGTTCAATTCTGGTCAAGGGCACAAGCTCAGGTTGTGGGCTCGATCCCCAGTAGGGGGCGTGCAGGAAGCAGCCAATCAATGATTCTCTCTCATCATTGATGTTTCTATCTCTCTCTCTCTCCCTCTCTCTCTTCCTCTCTGAAATCAATTTAAAAAAATAAGTATATATATTTTAAAAATCATTTAGGAGATAAGGAAAAACCCAGATGAAATGCAGAATATAACAAGATAATTTAACTATATTACAAATGTATGAAACATTGCAACAAAGGAAAAAGGCACCAACCTAAGCAACTTTGCAAATGAGTGGAGTCTGTAAACCTAAGGCAAAAGAAAGGGCACAGAAGGACTGTACTCTAGTTGATCAAGTTGTTTCCCAGGGGGTAGAAGTTCATCCTAATACCGCCCTATGTGTGGATGGAATCAAACAATTTAGTCAACAGGTGGCAGGTGGTGCGAATCAGGTTTCTCATGGCTGGAGCGGGAGTTTTCAGAAAATCAGGCGAGTAGGCTGTAATGGTCCATGTGGGTTGTAGTTGGAGATATTGACCTGAGCTCATGTTTGGTTTCATATAGAGACAGACAGTTGCATGTTGAACTCTCTACAGTTGTGCTATACACACATGCATTCCTTACTTTGTCAGCTGAGGGGCTAGAAACAACAACATCGCAGTGGCAAAAAACACACGCAGTGCCCGGATCGGGGTTTCCAATACCGTTCTCCGGTAAAAGCTACCGGCGCTCCGTGGAGGAATGGCTGATCTGGGACTGAGGCAGGAAATATGCAAGATGAGTCTGAAGCATCTCGTAGCACCAGCAAGTAGGGAAGTGCTCAGGGGGGAAAAGAAACCATCAGCAATAGGGATACATCACAGAGACACAGGAGCAAAGTGAAAGAGTTCCCACGGGCCAGAGCTGGGACAATTTGAGCACCCAAATAAAGTCGTATTGAAGTACAGCCCAAAGTATAAAGTCACTATCCAGGAGTCCATACAAATATAAATGAGTGAATAAATAAATGAATGAATAAATAGGAGAGAATAGACAAATCCGTGCAGAAGAATCTCATATGATTTATGTAGACACTCATCCACAAGGAGAAGGAGTATAACTCCCAACGCTAAGTGTGGGCCACACACAGCGACCTCCTTCCAAAAATACACTGTGGGAGGGGAGATAAAAGAGTCACTTCATAGTGGCCAAACCTGCCAATCCCTACCTCAGCCAGGAGATCAAAGTTCACGCCAACAGGGATGGGTCACGTTGATGATAGTGGCTGCCCTTTCTAGGGTGTGATGACAAGGGCCCTAGACCTGTGTGGTCTCCCTCCCAAAAACACATCATCGAAGTCCAGGCGTGTGAAAACATAAGATTCCAACGGAGGGACCGTCTACAAAATACCTGCCCAGCACGCCTCAGAACAGTCCGGGTCATTCATAACCATGAAACCTAAGAAACTGTCACAGGTAAGAGAAGCCTGAGGAGACGTGACAACTAAACGTAACGTGCTGTCCTGGATGGGGTCGTGGAACAGAAACAGGACACCAGGTAAACCCTGAAGTCTGAATAAATTATAGACTCCAGTTAATAATATTATAGCAACGCTGGTTCATTAACTGTAAAAACGCACCATACTAACGGAAAACAAGAGGAAAAACCGGGTACCGGGTATCTAGAAGTTCTGTACTATCCTTGCAATTCTTCTGTAAACCCACAACTGGTCTACAAAATTAAAGTTTATGTTGAACAAACTGAATTCTGGCTTCTCTTGAAAAATCAGAAGGTCTGGAATCACTGGGCTCCCATTCTCTCAAGCAACCATCCCCTTCAGAGACTAGGCAGTTCCCGCTCCCCCTGGCCTCTCAACTGATCTGTGCCTCTCGTTTAAATTACCAGTCCCACTCCTGTAGCCATCTAAGTTTGCAAACTTTCTTCTAAATCTGGCAGCATAAAATTCTGTTTCTTTTCCATTCCAGGACATTTTCCTGCCATGCCAGAGACTGCCCAAAGGCACCTGCCCCACAAGGCAACTCAAACTTCCTGGGATTTATACACCACCCCCCCCACCACCACCACCCCATCTCTGCTAATTCCATTAAATAGAAGCAGAACCCTGTCTTCTTTGCATGCAATTATTATTTTTTATTAACTGACTAAGTGATCTTTAAAAGGCCGTTGTCTTCCTTGGCACATGTTCATAAATGTCGCAGCTGCTCCCAAATTGGTTGGGATCACAGCAGGGCTGCCTGGGTTAAGCATCTCCAAGAGAGCAGCTTGCAGAGCCTCCACCCTCAGGCCAAGATCTGGGGAGAAAGTCAACAAGAATTCAGGTTCCAATACCCATCACCGAGCAAAAACTCTCCCAGCAGGTTTTACAGCCTGAGTTGACTTCTCAAAGAATCCTTCCCCTCCCTTCTCTAGTACTGCTGGAAGTGGGAGATAAACATACAGCTTGTAGGTAAGTCTGCCAAAAGTCACAGTCAACTCACAAGTTCTTCAACTCTATCGAAATAGAGCCTTTCCTACTGGCATCAGACAGCACACAGTTTAGGTATAAAACCCAGCAGCATCCTGAGGAAGAATTACCTGATATGATAGTTTAGCCCAGTGGTCGGCAAACTCAGTCAACAGAGCCAAATATCAACAGTACAACGATTGAAATTTCTTTAGAGAGCCAAATTTTTTTTAAACTTAAACTATATAGGTAGGTACATTGTTATTAACTTAATTAGGGTACTCCTAAGGCTTAGGAAGAGCCACACTCAAGGGGCCAAAAAGCTGAATATGGCTCGAGAGCCGTAGTTTGCCGACCACGGGTTTAGCCCACTCTCTCAAAAAATTATTTCAAGAGGACAAAAGGAAACCATACCTCTTCTGTTCTTATATTATGACGTATTTTTGGACATTTTTTAAAAGACAATGTTCAGATAATATGTACTTTAAAATATATATTTTTACTGATTTCAGAGAGGAAGGGAGAGGGAAGAGAGATAGAAACATCAATGATGAGAGAGAATCATTGATTGGCTGCCCCCTGCATGCCTCCTACTGGGGATTGAGCCCACAACCTGGGCATAAGCCCTTGGCCGGAATCGAACCCCGGACCCTTCAGCCCACAGAACTCAGTAAACAGTCCTTAAGTACATGAATAAGTCAGTTAATTCTTAAGACAAAGTTTCTATTCTATGGGGATGCAGAACTTCCCAGGAAACCAATACTCACCACACACACACACACACACACACACACACACACAAGAGGCACGGCGCTTGCGTGCGGATGGGGCTTCTATATTGTTTCCTCTTTATAGTGCTTTGTATTGAATCAGATTAAAACCCCTGAGCTACTTCACATCTTCTATAGAATAGGAAGAATAGAATCTAGGTGAGAAGTGGCTACAAGAGATCACCTTTTCAGTGTCAGGCTTAGGGTTGCCAGATAAAATGCCCAGTGAAGCATGTCCCAAATATTGCTTGGGACATACTTATTCTAAAAAAGTGTGTGCTGTGTATCTGACATGGACTGGGCGTCCTGTGTTTGTATTTGCTATGCCTGTTAGCCTTACTGTCTATAAGACGGGGGTGATGATGAGGATGCAAAACCAGCCTTACAAGGGCTTGCTGAGCAGCTGGAGTGAAATCCTGGGCCTGGAGCCCTGTGACAGAAAGCAGAGCCTGGTTGCCTGGGGCCAGAGGTGGAGGGAAGGGATGGAGGGCAAAGGAGAAAAAGAACTTTTAGAATGTGGGGCCTGCTCTCTGTCTTAATTATGGTGTGGTAATTGTATACCTTTACCGAAATCCATCACCCTGCACACTCCAGATCTTACTGAGTTATTCCAGAACAGAGAAAAGCGTGGCAGTTTAGAACTCGAGCATTTGACTCAAGCGTTAAACTGATACAATTTATTTTGTCAACTTCGGTTTTTTTAAAAAAAATCGATTGGGTCCAAGCAATTATAAAGATAAAATTCTGCCTCTGACATTGACCAGCAGTATGACTTTGGGCACACTGTGCCCCGGTGTTCTCATCTGCTAAGTGTGGCTAGCTGTGTCCTAGCTCATAGGACTGTCGTAAAAGTTATAAGCACGCCATTCCATGCAAAACTCCCGGGCATCAGTAACTGCCTAATTGTTAGTTACTGTTTTAAATCAATAATAAATACCAGCCCTAGCGGGTTTGGCTCAGTGGAGAGAGCATAGGCCTGTGGACTGAAGGGTCCCGGGTCCGGGTTCAATTCTGGTCAAGGGCACATGGCTGGGGTTGCAGGCTCCATCCCCAGTGGGGGACATGCAGGAGGCAGCCAATCAATGATTCTCTCCCATCATTGGTGTCTCTTTCTCCCTCTCGCTTTCTCTCTAAAATCAATAAAAACATATATTTTTAAAAAAACTAATAATAACTACCAATAGCCACCTAAGATCTAAATACAGTAGGGCCTTGGGTTACATCGGCGATCCCTTCCTAAGGCGCGACATAACTCGATTTTCACCGTAAGTCGGAACCCACCTACGTCACTCACATGGAGCACATACTCAGCAGTAATGAAGTGAAACAGTAAATAAATAAATAAATAAATAAATAAATAAAATAAAAGATAACAATTCCTGACCTTTACTTGTGGTAAATAAATAATAAAAAACATAAAGCACATATGTACATACGTCGACATGACAGAACATTTTTTTTATAAATAAATGGGAGATGGCGACGTAACCACGAAAGGACGTATATGGAGTCCGACATCACTCGAGGACTGCCTGTAGTTTCTTTAAAATGGAGTTGTTTCCAAAGAAGGGGGAACAGTAAGTGCGAGGTGTGAGGGGCAGCAGCAGGTGGACGCACTGAGTTCTGAGCCGGATAATCCACAGCTGATCCTTCCCACCACGTGTTCCGCGGATCCGGAGCCTGAACTGCTTTCAGGGCCCGGGGCCCGCGGGGCGCGCGCTCCTCACCT
>NW_005370223.1:4793964-4842943 GCF_000412655.1 Myotis brandtii
CTGTGAGTGGATGAGTGGGGGGCGAGGCGGGGGAATAGAATTCCTCTGGGAAGCAGGTCCAGGGGTTTTATCCGATTTTCGGAAGGGGGAGAAGTTAGAAATCGTTGCTCCAGCTGCACAGATATCCTTAACACCAACTACTTCCCATCGCCCCCAAATCTCAGAGTTGGCTACTTGCTGGAGGTTAGGGGTTCTGGGGTGCACAGCCAGAGAGAAACCGCCTTCTCCAAACGTACCCTTCAGGGCCCACTCTCATCATGGGCTTGCAAAATGTCCAGCCCCCCTTACCATGGGTCCACCATGAAAGATAGAGACAGAGGTCACGACGGTCAGACCCACCCTCGACTACAGATGTCGGGACCTTGAAAACAGTTTTCTCCCATCACCCGCCAACCCTGCCTGCAGGGCACTATGGATTATGATTTTCTCAAAAAATGCATAATTCGAGTCATTACTCTGTGACTGCCACAATTATATTAGGTTCAGTTTTTTGTGCTAACATTAGTTAAATATAACTCAAGGATTTAAAAAAATCCGTGTGTAAGTGAACCAATGCAGTTCAAACCCGCCTTGTATTTTGGATGTGAGGTTGGGAATCCAAGTATTCAAAGGGCTGACACTTTATACCTGGATTTTCAACTGTGAGGTGGGGTAGGTTGGCACCCCTCACCCCAATCTCGCTGGTCAAGAGTTAATGATGAAGATTTTTTTCCAAGGGTCTTAGGGTTTGCAAAGTGAAAGCACAACTAGGCAATCCCCAGGGTGTTCCTAAGAAAAAAGAAATGCTGAGGGTTCTTATAATGAAAAGGACGTTTTTGAGAAGAATGGGTCCTGCATGCTTAGCCTCTGGGTTGGTCTGCGATGGCAACACTTAAATGTCAGGGGGTCTGGATACATGCACACTCTTTCCTTAGGTCTTTAGGGGGAACCGGAGGGTTATCTGGAGGTTTGATGTATAGCCAGGCATTGCTGCAGGACCGGAAAGTTCAAAAGTTTAAGTTCCCAGGCTTGTTAAAGTAAGGATGGTTTCCTTGTGCCTTAAGCTACTATATTTTTGCTAATTTAACAGCTTGACTATAGTGACTCCATTTTATTTCTTATCTCTTTCTTCACAGGCCAGGCCTTGCTTGGTTACATAACCAATGTTTTCTGTTTGAATTATTATTATTGTTTGAAAACTTTAATGTTGACATTATTGTAGACTGCCCCTCATCCTCCCCACCCCCTTTTGCCCACCTCCTCCTCCCCCCACCTCCCCCTCTTTTGGCCTTTGTCACATCATTTTCCATGTCCATGGGGTCTGCATATATGTTCTTTAGCTAATCCCTTCATTTATCCAGGCATCCCCACTTCCCTCCCCTCTGGCTCCCTCCAGTCTGTTCCATGTGTCCATGCTTCTGGTTCCATTTTTTTCGTCCGTTTATTTTGTTCATTAGATTCCACATATTAGTGAGATCATATGGTATTTGTCTTGCTTTGACTGGCTTATTTCGCTTCACATAATACTCTCAGGTCCCTCCATGCTGTCGCAAAAAGTAAGAGCCCCTTCTTTTTCTATAGCACGTAGTATTCCATTGCGTAAATGTTCCTTTTTTCATTAATATACCAGAAACCTCATTAAATGGAAGAGGCTTGGGCCTCTCTTGATCCCCAAGAAGCCCTGGTTTTAAATAGATGTCAGCAGCCAGTTAGCTGGGGTCACAAAAACCCTTTGTTCTCTGGACTAAGCATCCCAAGTTCTTTCAACAGTCTCTCATTTTTTTAATTGATTCTCTCTCTCTCTCTCTCTCTCTCTCTCTCTCTCTCTCTCTCTCTTTTTAGATGAGCCATGTGGGATTATTGGCATTCGAGAAAACTCATTTTATCAGAGCTGACTGCTCTGTTTCTTTGAGTTTTTGGTTTTTTTAAGATTCCACATATAAGTGAGATCAGAGTATTCATCTTTCTCAGTCTGACTTATTTCACTTAGCATAATGCCCTCAAGATCCATCCATGTTGTTGAAAATGGCAAGATTTTCTTCTTTTTGTGGCTGAATAATATTTCATTGGAGAGAGCCTGGAAGGGCAGTTGTAGGAAACAACGTAATAGATCTTATTTGGGGGGTTGGGAGGAGTTCATAAACCCAGAGTGAAAAAGACTAGAAAGATACAAACTAAAATTGTACAGTAGCCAGTACATATCCGCCTGCATTTCTAGAGCGTTGTGAAGGTTGAATGCGAGACTGTTCAGCCAAGTGCGTCCCTGTACTGGCTACTGTAAACAGCGCTGCAATGAACACGGGGTGCATGTGTCTTTTGGAGTTAGTGTTATCTCCTTTGAGTAAACATCCAGAAGTGGAATCGCCAGATCATATGGTGGTTCTGTATTTTATTTTTATTTCTTGGGACACAAAGTATCTCGCCCGAGGTTACACAGGCTACAACCCGCCTCCCTCCGGGATTTGCCATTTGACTCTCTGGGTTCTGCAGAGGACACGGCAGAAGCCATGCAGCAGGACAGCGGGGCCCGCGTGGGAGCCTCTGGGGGTCCCCACGCTTCTCAGAGGTTCTCTGCAGTGGGTCCCGGTCTCCGTTGAGCAGAGAGGGCGTGAACCAGTGACAGCGGCATCATCACCCTTGGTGGGGCTGCTCTGGACCCACTGGCTGGTAGGTTTGGGGGGTGCAGAATACAACACAATTGCTTTCGAGCCGAGCGGTCCAGGCAGAAAACATGTCGATTTAACAATTTATATTCATGTACGGATTACAGAGCAAGATCTGGCGATAAAGGACATAAAGGGGCCTGGGGACCTCGCTGTCCTCTCATTGTGTGTCAAGGGGCACAGCAGGGCCTTCCTGAAGCCACCCCGTGCACGGCACAGCTCTCCCAGACAGATGTCTGCGCTGGCAGGTCACGCGGGGGCTGGAGGCATTTCATTTCTCTGTTTGTTTGCAGCTGATGGTTATCATTCTTGGTTAGAGGTAGCATGAATGTTTCTTACTTTTTGGAACAAAGGTAGCAATTCCAAACCAGAAACACTTCGGTTTTGGTTTTTAGTTGTTGTTTTGGTTTTGTTTTCTTATTGCAAAAAAAAAACGATAGCCACTCATTGTAGAAAATGTAGAAAATACAGATAAGCCAAGAGAAGAAAATGAAAAGCTTCCCCAACTCCAGGTCTAAAAATAACCATGGCTAGTGATTTGGTTTGCACCCTTGTACATTTGATACAATTTTAGTTTGTATCTTTCTAGTCTTTTTCACTCTGGGTTTATGAACTCTCTCCAACCCCCAAAATAAGGTCTATTACGTTGTTTCCTACAACCACCCTTGCAGGCTCTCTCTAATGAGACTACATCATTTTCACACAAGAGGTTAAGCCAGTCCCAGCCAGCCACCCAGCACCCGGCTTTCACTCATGGAAGGGCAGGGGCCTCTGGTCAGAAGGAAGAGGCATCCACAGGTGGCAGCCTTTCTGCCTGGGAAGTGCCTTTACACAGCACCCCCTGCTCACCCTGGCTGGCCTCCCCAAGTGCCCTGGTCTGCATCCCTCAGACTCCATAACCCTAAATCCCTTCCCTCCACAGGCCTGGATGATAAATCGCAAAAATGAGCTAACAATGGTGTTCATACAAAAATCATAAATCCGAATCAGGTTTATAAAGGCGCTGCGTTAAGAGGTACTTAGTATCAAGTTCAGCTGGCAGACTCAGTCCTGGAACACACATGGAATATTTGAACTCCTACATCCTGTATCAGCCCCTTAAGTTAGCCCAACACCAGACAGCGTTTTAAAGCACTTGGATGAACAGTCTCACATTCAGCCTTCACAACACTCTAGAAATGCAGGTTGATATTATAATTTCTATGTTACTGATGAAAAACATTGAGGCTCAGAGAGTTTCAGTGACTTGCCTAAGGTCAGAAGACTAGTCAGTTACACAATCGTAAGTTTTCATACGTGGGAGAGAATCAAAAGACTTATCTAACCAGGTAACACCAATAGGACTAGAATTGTGTTGACTCTGATCGCCTGGGGCAGTGTGTTAACAAGTATGGGGTAAGAGTAATGGCTAATATTTCTTTTTATCCTCAACAGTTTTATTGAGACATAATTGACATACATACAACAATTCACCCATATTTAAAGTGTACAATTTGATGTTTGACATATGTACACACTCATAAAACCATCACCACAACCAAGATAGTAAACATATCCATCACCCACAAAAGTTTCCTCCTGCCCCTTCGTAACCCTTCCCTCCAGCCTCCCCCTGCCTCTCAGTCAGTCACGATGTGCCTTCTGTCACTATGAGTTAGTTTGCACTTTCAAGAGTTGTATGGAAATGGAATCATGCCCTATGTACTCTTTTGGTCTAGCTTTTTTTTCCACTCCACTTATTTGAGATTCATCCAGGTTGTTAACAGGTTTTTTCTTTTCATTGGTGAGTAGTATTCCATTGTGTGGATATACCACAATTTATCTATTTTCTTATTGATGGGCACTTGGTTTGTATCTAGTTTTTGGCTTAAGAGTTTACTATTTCTTGTACTTACTTTAGGCCAACACACCTCTAAGTGCTTTATATATGAAATCATTTAGTCACTCGGCCAATGCTATGACATTAGGTAGTTACTCTTCTGCTTCTTTTTTAATGAGCTAATTGAAGCACTGCATGGTTGAGTAAACTACCCAAGGTCATGCAGCTGTTAAATGGCAGAGCCAGGATTCAAACCCAGGCAGTGTGATTTCAGAGTCCACATTCTCACCTGTCCTGCTAAAATGCTATGTTTAGCAATGCCTATCATGAACGGGGCTGGGAAGATGGCAATTGTACCATGTGTTTGCAGTACTCAAGCTCTTTTTCTTTTCTTTTTTTCAATCCTCACCTGAGGATATTTTTCCATAGCTTGTTTGTTTTTGTTTTTGTTTTAGGTAGAGTGGAAGGGAAGGAGAGAGGAAAGGAGGGAAGAGAAAGAGAAACATTGATGAGAGACACATTGATTGATTGCCTTCCACAACATGCCCCAACTGTGCTGGGAAGGAACTTGCAACCCAGGTACATGCCCTTGACCAGGAATTGAACCTGCAACCCTTTGGTGCAAGGGCTGATGCTCTAACCACTGACCCACACCGGGGCTGCAGTACCCAAGCTCTTAATAACTGTCACCATTTGACATCTAAACTGTCCTACCACAAAGATAATTAACAAAATAAACTGATGAACGGAGTGGATCCAGAGACATGGAAGCATGGAATAGAGTGCAGAACCTCAGAGGAAAGGCAGGAGAGAGTGGGTGGGAGGTAATCAACCAAAGACCTTGTATGCATGAACACAGACAATGGGGTGTTGAAGGCCTGGGGTGGGAGGGTGGTGTGGGGGCAGGCTGAAGGGGGTCAATGGGAAAAAGGGGGATATATGTGATACTTTCAACCACAAAGAATTATAAAAAAAATAAACACATAGACTGTCCTACCATATGTTTAAGTCCCCTTATAACATCCATTTCAGCTACTCATAGAATAGAGAACATTTCTAGGTATGAATTTATGCAGCACTAGAACTTTCCATCCCAACAACAAGGTTGGCCTTACTTCTTTAAAAAAATCTATTTTTTACTTTTGAAAATGAATCAGTGTAAGTTAGGAACACATGGTTGTCACTAAGTAGTATCTTTGTATTTGAAAGTTTTAAGAGAAATCACTGCACAGTACAACTGGGGATGACTCAGCCGCCCCTTTTCTGAGTGCACAGGGCTTTTGAGGAATGCTTTTCAGAAAAGTTGCTCTGTTTGATTTTGGTTCTTTCTGGCTCCCCTTCCTCTTTCCCAGCTGTGAGGATGCGGTGTGAATTGCAGCCACGCCTCACCGCTCTGAAACAGAGCAGGGCTTTCTCTGCCACTTGTAACCCTATTGTGTAACGGTTTATAGAAAGACTTTGTTCCTTTAACAGAAATGAGAGCCACAGCTCCATGGCTGGGGATAAAGGAAGGGCATTCCTAGCCATGCCAGCACACACCATCCTATATAATAAAAGCGCAGTATGCAAATTGTCCCCTCGACCGGGAGTTCATATGGGAGTTCGACCAGGGGGCAGAGCTGGCCAGGGGAAGGGAGGGAGTACCCGGACAGTAGCCAGCAGCTGCTAGGGATCCAATCAGTGCATGAATTTCATGCACTGGGCCTCTAGTAAATAATAACATGCCTGGGTTTGTCCCACCTGCTGAGCCTGTCCTATTCAGCTATCAGACTTTGATTTCAGTAAATCAACATGAACTTGAGGACAACCAGCTTCTCTGCATCCCTAGTTAGGGAGTTGTAGGAACAAGGTTGAGCTGGCAGTTCCGGCAGTGAGCTTGTCAGGCAAGGTGGACTGGTATTCAGCCGAGAGGGGAGGGAGTGGTTAGTGGATATCTGCTGTGTGTCTGGCCCTGGGCCTGGGCTGTGGGCACTGTGGTGGACAAGCCAGAGGTCCCTGTGCTCAGACAGTCTCATGGGGAAGCCAAATATTGAGTGAGAAAGAGTACAACTGGAACAGACTCCAAGTGTGAGCCATTCTATGGAGGACAAGCATGGAGCACAGAGCACAAAGCATGTGCTGGATTGGGGTGTGAGTCAGGGGAGCTGCCCTGAGTCGGGGGCACAAGGAAGGCTTATCTGGATCAGGGACATTTAACTAACACCTTATTCCTATAGGTATTCTAGTTCTCTCCTCACATCAAATCAGATCACCAGGAAGCCACCCAGCAGGGGGAGGGAGAGGGGGTGGGCCATCCCCTACAGAACCACCTCCGGGGCCTGGGGCTGGAGGTGCGGAGCTCATGAGTAGCACTTGGCTTTCATCAGAGCTCATGCAAGAAAGGACCCCAGGTTTTCGTATTCAAACGTGCTCTGACCCTCATCAGCTGTGTCATTTTAGTTATGTTTGTAGCTTCTTTCTCTCACCATGAGAAGCCTAGCACCAAACAAGATCAATATATTTACTCCTCTGTTCAATTCTACAATACACATAAATTTGTTTCATAATAACTATACCCAAACCACTATTAACAATAAACCTACTAATGTGTTAAGTCAAATTCAAGTTTTCTTTGCAGTTTTTTTTTTGTTTGTTTTTTGGGGTTTTTCTTTTTTGTTTTTTGTCCTTTTATCTTCAGGCTGAGGGTGAAATACTGTAGCTAAAAGTTATTTGGATCCCTTTCTATTTTTTTTTTTTTAATATGGTTGTTACCTATTTGATATATAGCTAACTTCATTTGTTTCTGTTTATTTCCAACTTTGAAGTTAAAAAATTCTTGTTGATTTAACTTTTTACATGTTAATTATGATGTGTCTTGGTGTGGGCCTCTTTGGGTTATTCTTCTTTGGGACTCTTTGTACTTCCTGGACTTGGATGTCTATTTCCTTCACCAGGTTGGGCAGGTTTTCAGCCATTATTTCTTTAAATAGGTTTTCTGTTCCTTTCTGTCTCTCTTCTCCTTCTGGGACCCCTAATGATTCAAATGTTGGAACTCTTGATGTTGTCCCAGAGGCCTCTTAAACTATCCTAATTTTTAAAAATACTTTTCTGTTTTTTGCTGTTTTGATTGGGAGATTTCCACTACCTTGTCTTCTAGCTTGCTGACTCAATCTTCTGCATCAACGAATCTGCTGTTGATATTTTTCATTTCAGTTATTGTAGTCTTCAGTTCTGATCGGTTCTTTTTTTATATTTTCTCTTTGTTGAAGTTCTCACTGAGCTCACCTATTCTTCTCCCATGTTATTGAGCATCCTTATAACCAATGTTTTAAACTCCTTATCTGATAGATTGCTTGTCTCTGTTTCATTTAGTTCCTTTTTGGGGTTTTGTCCTGGCCTTTTATTTGAAACACACTTCTCCATCTCCTCATTTTGGCTGCCTCTCTGTGTTTGTTTCTATAAATTAGGCGAAACAGCAACCAGGCTTGAAGAAGTGGCCTTGTGTAGGAGCTTCCCCTGTGCAAGCTGCATGTGCCAGGTGTCTTTGGCAGGCCAGCTGGAGCCAGAGCATGTGAGGCAGTGGGAAGTCACAGGAGTAACACTCACTGTGACCTGGAGCTGAAGCTGAAGTGAGCACAGGCCAAGGGAAGTCCCAGGGACAAGCCACTCTAGAGAAGCCAGTTGGAGTTGTAAGTAGAGTGTGCTCGGGCCTCTGGTAGTCCTGCGGGCAAGCCACACCAGGGCCTGGAGCTGAAGCTGGGGTGGTGCAAGCTGTAGGGAGCCCCAGGGGTAAGCCACTGGAGCTGGAGCTGAAGTGGGTGTGGTTTTCAGGAAGTCCTGGGGACAAGCTGTGCATGCACCGGAGCTATAGCTAATGCGGGTGCAAGCTGAGGGGAGTCTGGGAAATACACCATCAAGCCTGGGGCCCAAGCTGCACTGGGACAGCCATGGCTTGTGGTTGGTGTGCCTGGATAAGCTTCTGCCCATGAAATCATTGGGGACGGGAGGGCCATAGATGGGGCTCTGGGGCCTCTGACATGACACCAGAGAGCATGGCAGGGGGAGAATGCTAAGACTGCATCTACCCTCTGAGCTCTCGAGAGAAGATGACAGCGGCCTTAGATGTGTGTTTAATTAGCCTCCCCATAGGTTTGCAGCTAAGAAGATAAGCTAATAGGCCTCTTTCACAGAACGACTGGGCTCCTCAGGATGTCGCCTCTCTGCTGCTCTCGACGGGTGTGGCAGCTGGAAAAGAACACTTTCTCTATTTGTTCCAATCCTGTGGACACACAAGTATTGGCCCCACTGGCCACCAGAGCCGGGTGATCTAGAGGTGTTCTCTAGGGGGCAAACACAAAAATTGGGGGGCCAGGCAAGTGTACAAACTCCTTTCCAAGAGATACCGGAGACCTGGAGCAAAGCAGATGGACAATGCAAAGGTGGCATCCCCCGCCTTTGTCCCCAGAGAAAACCTCAGTAGGCCCCTAGATGTGTTGCTTAATTTTAATATACATTGAATTATTCATGAATACTACCATGTGTAAAGTGCGGGGAAGTTGTACTCTCTTTCATTTCAGATTTTAACAAGGCCTGTTCACTCTTTCAGCTATCACATCACCAGTGGTCACGAATGGTATTGGAGGGACCATACAGCTCACCTACACACACCTCCGTCTGCCACTGCCACCTCATGGTGATTCTACATGTTTGGGGCAAGCATCTGGTTATGTTATTATGTAAAGTGTAGGTAGGCCCATGTATTTATATATTGATGCATTATTAATTTATTATAAACTACCTTTATTATGCTCTTTTTATAAGCTATTTTTATTTCTCTTTTGTATTAGAGTTAGGAGAGCCTATTGTTTTTTTAATGACATATATCCCTGAATTCCCTTTTAGTATATTAAAGGGATAATAACAAAATAATTACTTATAAAAAGGAAGTATTCATTCTAAGAAACACCTCTTAGAGGGAGAGGGCAGTGTGCGCCCTCGTAGTGAGCATTGATTTGTCAGCTCATAGTGAGGACCCCGATGGTCTAGGATGGGTCAGGACCCATCCCTGAACCCAGGCTCACTGTGACCTGGGGAAGGAAGTGCCCTTCTTGGCTAGCCTAGTGAGCTGAGCACCAGGCATAAGGAGGGCAGGAGGAGGGGAGGCAAGACTCCAAATTACCCAGCCCCTCTAGGGCCACCTGGAGATGGGGACTGGGTCCCACAGTGAAAGTGGAGAGCGCTTACTACATGAAAGCAGAAGCGAAGCTAAACTGGCTAATGTGACAGTTACCCGCAAAGACCAACACACACCAACTTAAAACCCAAGTAATGGAAAAGGGCTGATGGAACATTCCCTACCATGGCCTGCAGAGCTTACAAAACAAACCCACAACAAACCAGACTGCTACGGAAAAAGAGAAAAGAAAGCTGTCCTCGAGATAAAAGAAAAACTGCAAAAGAAAGCCGCGAGCCACTCTAAATAACAGTGATGATGCAGTGACAACAAAGCTTCCACCTAAAATTGGCAGGAATCCCGACTGTGCTGCGCACACGCACAGCGGGAGATGGCAACACCGGGAGCAGCGTTTGACAGCCTGCTCCTTGGCTGAGTGTTAAATCAGACCCCAGGAAACACGAGCAAAGCCCTAATTTTGGAAACCCTTGACAGCATATAAGCAGTTGTACATAATAACGGCTCTCTAGTAAGAGCCACTTACTTGTAAGCACCAAGGAAAAGACGTGCATTGTTCCGGTCCATTGGTGGCCCATCTGACGCCCCTTCTCGTGGGCTGCACACTGTATTTTCATAAAACAAAGCCTTGGGAGAGCTCCATACATGTCACATCACCCCGTTGGGTTTTGCATGGAACCAGGAAGTGAAAAATTAAGCCTAGAATATTGATATTCTAATTTGCTGATGGAGGAGCTATACTTAGTAATTAATTGAAGAAATGCTTTTGAACATATTCCATGGCCCGACACAGTGCCTAGGGCAGTGATGGCGAACCTTTTGAGCTCGGCGTGTCAGCATTTTGAAAAACCCTAACTTAACTCTGGTGCCGTGTCACATATAGAAATTTTTTGATATTTGCAACCATAGTAAAACAAAGATGTATATTTTTGATATTTATTTTATATATTTAAATGCCATTTAACAAAGAAAAATCAACCAAAAAAATGAGTTCGCGTGTCACCTCTGACACACATGTCATAGGTTCGCCATCACTGGCCTAGGGACACAAAGACTTGAGCCTCAAACTCTAGTGGGAGATCACAGTCCACACACATATGTGCTGGGCGGCACCACAGGCTACTCCTCCGAACCCCCCTTCACTCCACCCCCTTCATTCTAGCTCTCTTCTTCCTGGACCAAGCAGTCTTCTGCCTCAGAATCTTGTGTTTTGCTGTTCTCTCATCCCCAGATATTTGATGGATCCATCCCTCTCTTCATTCAGGTCTCTGTACAAATGTCACCTTCTTGGACCGCCTGACCGCCTCAGTTAAAATAACAATCCTTACTTTTCCATCCAGTCTTTTTATTCTCTCACTCTCACCTCTTTTATCTCCCAGATCAGTGGTTTGTCTTCATAATAGTATCGGTATTTGATGTTAAAATAATGGTTAAAGTTATTGCTTTCTGATCTTTTAACCAAATACCTCAATTCTTTCATGTTATTGTCAGGTTACCTGTCTTAGATATTAGATACAGAGCACATCTTAGGCCTTAGTTCAAGAAGAGAGAACACTCCTTAAAAGGTAAATTTACAGAACTGATGCAAGTTCAAGGACAAAATTCCTCGAGGTAAAAGAAATCTGGTCACATCTTCTTTTGGAGGGCCGGTGGGGTGGGGGGGGTGCCACCATGAAAGGATCCAGCTGTATCACTCATTTGGCATCCTTCATTGCCGTTTTCAGTTGGTGTTAATAAATGTTGATGAGGATGTGGTCTGGTGAATATGGCGGGTGGGTTAATACTTCCCAGGCAAGATCTTTTAACATGTCTTTAACTGGTTTTGAAGTGTGTGATGGTGCGTCATCATTAAACAAAATTACTTTGCCATGTCTTCTGGCCCATTCTAGTGGTTTTACAATCAAAGCGTGGTTCAAATTGATTATTTGTTTTTGGTAGCGATCAGTATTAACGGTTTCACCTGGTTTTAGAAGCTCAGAATACACCACACCTTCCTGATCCCACCAAACGCAGAGCATTGTCTTCTTTCCGAAGTGATTTGGCCTTGCAGTCGATGTTGATGGTTGACCTGGATCAACCCATGATTTTGTGCATTTGGGATTCTCAAAATAAATTCACTTTTCATCGCCAGTCACAATTCAACGCAAACAAGACTTTCTTTCGTGCCGTTGAAGCAGCATTTTACTGATGACTTCGGTTTTCCATTTGTCTTTCGTTCAGTTGATGTGGCACCCATTTTCCTTCCTTTCAAATCTTTCCCATTGCTTGTAAATGATCAGAATCATTTGCTGAGCAACATTTAATCTTTCTGCAAGTTGTTTTTGAGTTTGACATAATTGTTGGTCTTCAAACTTTTTCGGTTGATCTGGACGTTCTGTCTTTCACATAGAACTCATTACTTTTAAAGCGTTGAAACCAGCGTTCGCAAGTACCTTGAGATGGAGCATGTTCACCATAAGCTTTCTGAAGCATACGATAACTTTCAGCAGCACTTTTCTTCAAAATAAAGTAATGAATTAAAACTTCCCACAAATGCTCTTTTTTTAGCACAAAATTCGACATTTTTAAGCGTAAAAATATCTATGATGTTAACACCTTCAGAAAATTTGACATATGAAGTTTTGAAGCTTGCTGCCAACACAACAAAATAGCATACATATCAAATCGCATATATATCAACATATGTGTAACTCCATCTACTGAAACAAATCCGCATTATTAACCGGTACACCTAGTATACAGTTGTTCAGGGGACAGATGATAGCAGCGGGGATGAGGGTGATAGGAGAGACGGACAGGAAGGAAATCTAGGAGTTCACTGGGAGCCCTTGACAGCCTGGATATGGCAGGTAAGGGAGAGGTTGGTATCCAGGATGACCTCCGGCTTTCTAGCTTACTCAACAAGGATCCAGCACTAAGATTGACCTGGTTGGACCATAATCTCGCCTCTAAAGACAGGATCAAATACTGTGGCTTGTCAAACCCACTAGATTCACCTGGAGTGGAGGAGAAATTTCCTGAAGGAAAAGGGGTCCCGGTAGCAGGAAAAGAGAAATGGGAAAACCAGCTGAACAGACCCAACTGTAGCTCCCACAGGCCACTGCAGAGATAACACGGAGGGTCTGGTCTCTGACCTTCGTGAGATACTGGCAATAAGCATCAGGCTTATATTCACCATTAATCACCAGTTTGCATATACCATCAGGCCAGACACCAGGGGACACCATCCTGCTGCCCAGAAGGTCCCTGAGATGGTCAAATTCACTGCCATCGGCACACACCTGCAGGGGGCACTGTTACTCTTCTCACTCACTTCCCTGGTCCCTGAAGTAGCCAACCAGGTGTCATTTTACCTTAAATCAGAGGTTTAAAGGGCAGAAGGATTAGTTCCAACAGCCTCAGCCAAACTGGGAAGTGGCAGAAGGAGCTAAGGTAGTGTTGCTGCACGGAACATTTAGTCCTAGTTTCGCATAAACAGGCACAAAGACACACGCTCACGTGCTCCTTGGCGTTCCTTAAACCTTTCCCATCGTGTCAAGGAGATATGGATCTCAGGAAGAAAAAATGCTCTTTGTTTATCCTAGGTGTTTCTTTCAGTGGTACCTGGAAGCCTTTGGCAAATATGTTAGAATTATAAACCAGGATGATAAGCCAGTGAGGAGGTTAAAATAACAAGAACTAGTCTTTCAAGGTCCCCTAAGGTACTCAGCAAACCGGTTGTATTCATGGCAAAGTAAAAGAAGCCAAATTGCCCAGGATGTTTGTCTAAGAAAATGATAGTGTGGCCTTTAGTGTATCCAGTGACGGATGTGGACTTGCCAAGGTTTGCTCAGTCCTTGTACAGGGACAGTGGTGGCTGCCGGCTTTATTGTAGAGAGGAAGGGGGCAAATGCTGTCACTAGCACGTTGGCTTTTTTGGTTTGTTTTTCTTTTTTTAAGTATTGTTTTTAAAAATGTGTTGGAAGTATTTCAAGTAGTCAAGAAGGGAAACCAAACTCAGGGAAAGAGAAGACACTGTGCCACAAAGCAACAGAAGACAAATCCTGGGTATTTGTCACAAGGGTGTTGAACAGTAAACAGAGCTAGTTACAATCTTCTCTAAACTGGTGGGAATACTGGGCTGAAAGTATTAAGTAAATCAATGATGCTTCCAAGTTGGTAGTTTCTGTGCTTCTTGTTCTTCTCTGGGCCCGAGTCCACGGTCAGGGTTGCAGCCATCTCCAGGGAGGTTGTACCTTTGCTCTTGGCAGCTCTGCTCAGTGATAAGAACCACGGTGTATGGAGAGCTCTGGACGGGCCAGTGCTCCAAGAGCTTCTCCTGTTTTTTCCATTGCATCTTCACAGCAGCCTGGGAGGTAGCCCTGTACTTTAACACGAAGACATTAAGGTCTCGTGAGGCCTTTCATCAGTAGGTTAACTTACTGAAAGTTCAAGTGGCCATCATTAACTGAAAATCCAAAGCTAGTAAGTGATGGCACTAGGGTTGAAACCTGGGAAGTCTGTGTCTAGTCTCTGCCAGCTGAGCGATTGTTTTTAACTGTGCCTTCCACACTTTCTCTTCTATCTTGTTGCTCCATGAATTCTGGCCCTCTCGCTCCAGTCTGGGGCCAGGCAGAAGGCGGGGTGGGTGGGCATGATGGTAACAGAGGCTACATAAGAGGCAGATTTTACCTTTGTGCTTCAATTCTCGGTTGACCACGGTGAACCCCCTGCTGGCCACATGTGGGTGATTGGCAGCAGTGCCCAGTGCTGGCTCTGTTGCCAACAACTTCCCGGCATGCAGAGTAGACACAGAATGACCAAGGAAACCCAGAGGAGCAGAGACTCATGTAACTTACCCAATAGCCATCGTTCCCTCTGTGCTTAGAAACAGAATGCAAATTGTATTCCAGCTGGCGATGGGCCCAACCAAAAGGCTACATTTCCCTGCTTCCCTGCCTTCGTCAGCCATGTGACTAAATTGTAAGCAATGAGATTTTGCAGAATTGTTGCTAGAGTCTTTTGGGATTAATGGAAGCTGACTCAACAGGGAGGTGAGTCCTTTTGTCTCCTTCCTCCTTCCTAATGCCTGAGATGCAGCTGCAATGGCTGGCACTCCAACAGCTGGCTTGGACACTGAAGTCATTTACTTTAGGTGGTAATGCTTCTCCAACTGTAATGTGCGTATGAATCACCTGGGAATTTTGTTAAAAATGCAAACTCTGGCCCTATTCGGTTTGGCTCAGTGGATAGAGCATCGGCCTGCGGACTGAAAGGTCCCAGGTTCGATTCCGGTCACAGGCACATGCTGGGGTTGTGAGCTTGATCCCCCCATGCAGGAAGCATCCCATCGGTGATTCCCTCTCATCATTGATGTTTCTATCTCTCTCCCCCTTTCCCTTCCTCTCTGAAATCAATAAAAATATATTTTAAAAAATGCAAACTCTTATTCAGTAGTTCTTGGGCATATTCCCTAGTACTTTTCACTGAGAGAACTTAGGCGCAGTAACCCTCCTAATATATATGAGTACACCTGACACCCAAATCTTGGCTTCTAAAAGCCGTTTGAGAAGAACAACAGCGCCGACTGTCAGTGCCGGCCTTCCTCGTGTAAGGGGATCTCCTGGACCCTTGCTAATTCAATTTTTCCCCCATTCCGGTCCTTCCCTATCACTGCCCACTTCACCTTGGATCATGTTCAAGAAATGTGAAGAAAAAGCCAATGTGTCCAATTGCATCCAGCTGAAAACATCAGTTATAAAGGGTATTAAGAACCAACTAAAAGAGCAATTTCCAGTTATTGAACCATAGCTTAATCAAATCATGCCTAAGAAAGATCCTGTCAAAATAGTGCGATGCCATAAACATATAGAAATCCTTATAGTAAATAGAGAGCTACTATTTTTTAGACAAAGAAAAGGGCTTTTTTATCCAACCCTAAAATGGCTTACAAATATCCCTTTATGGTGCCACACTAGCAGGTTGAAAAGGAGCCATCAAATTTGTACTCGGTGGAGCAAATATCATGTGTCCAAGCTTAACTTCACCTAGAGCTAAACTTGACCCTGCTGCCGCCGCAGATACGATTGTCGCTATCCCAGCAGGAGGAAGACAGCACACTCTGTGTGTCGGAGCCATGCGATGTCTGCAGAAGATACTGAGAAAGTCAACAAAGGAATTGGCATCAGAGATGTCCATTAATTAAATGATGGACGTTGGCATATGAAGACATATTAATGAGCCTCAGGCCCAAGCCGGTTTGGCTCAGTGGATAGAGCATCAGCCCATGGACTGAAGGATCCCAGGTTCAATTCCAGTCAAGGGCATGTACCTTGGTTGCAGGCTTGATCCCCGGCCCCAGGTTGGGGTGCATGTGGGAGGCAACCTTCCTCTCTCTAAAATCAAATTTTTTTAAATAAAGGCCAGAGAAGAAAAGTCACAGGATCATATGACTAGATGTAGAAAAAACATTTGACAAAAACCAACACCCATTCATGATAAAAACTTAGCAGACTAGGAATAAAGGGGAACTTCCTCAACTTGATAAAAATTATTTATAACAGCCCTAATCGGTTTGGGTCAGTGGATAGAGCGTCTGCCTGCGGACTGAAGGGTCCCCGGTTCGATTCTGGTCAAGGGCATGTACCTTGGTTGCAGGCACATTCCCAGTAAGGAGTGTGCAGGAGGCAGCTGATCGATGTTTCTAACTCTCTATCCCTCTCCTTTCCTCTATGTAAAAAAATCAATAAAATATATTTTTTTAAAATTATTTACAACAAACCTACAGCTAACATCATATTTAATGGCAAGAACCTCAAAGCTTTCTCACTAAGAACAGGTACAAGGCAAGAATGTCCCTTCTCACCACTACTTTTCAGCACCATACTGGAAGGCCTTGCTAATGCAATAAGTCAAGAAAAGGAAATGAAAGGTGTATAGGTTAAGAAGGAAGATGTAAAACTATCCTTAGTTACAAATGATGTGATTGTCTATGGAGAAAAAAAATCAACCAAAAACGCCTGGTACTAATAAGCAATTATAGCAAGGTTGTAGAATACAAGGTTAATATACAAAAGTCAACTGCTTTCCTATATACCAATAATGAACAAGTGATATTTGAAATTTAAAATACAATCCATTTACATTGGCTTCCAAAAAAATGAAACATTTAGATAAAAATCTAACAAAATATGTACAAGATTTTTTTAGGAAAACTACAAAATTTCAATGAATAAGATCAAAGAAGAACTAAACAAATGTAAATTCCATGTTCATTTACAAGCAGATATGGTCAATATTGTCAAGATGTCAGTCTACTCAACTTTAAAATACAATCCATTTACATTGGCTTCCAAAAAAATAAAACATTTAGATAAAAATCTAACAAAATATGTACAAGATTTTTTTAGGAAAACTACAAAATTTCAATGAATAAGATCAAAGAAGAACTAAACAAATGTAAATTCCATGTTCATTTACAAGCAGATATGGTCAATATTGTCAAGATGTCAGTCTACTCAACTTGATCTATAGATTCAATGCAATTCAATTAAAATCCCAGCAAGCAATTTTTTGGATGCCAATAAACTAATTGTAAAGTTTATATGGAGAGGCAAAAGACCCAAAATAGCCAACCCAATATTGGAGGCCAGGATGAGGGCCACCCCCCCCTCCCCCCCCGCAGTGCACGAATGTTGTGCACTGGGCCTCTAGTTTTGTTATAAATCTAAAACTGCTCTAAAATAGTCTTTTTGCAAAAGAGAAAATGTAGCAAAATGTAAAATCCTGGTGAATATAAATATGTCAAAATTCTCAATATTTGCAACTTTTCTGTATGTTGAGAATTATTTCAATGAAAAGTAAAAAAACAAAATTATGCCATCTTTCAAGTAATTAGTTTCTAATTTTAGAAATTCATAACCTGAGAAAAAATAGTATTTGATGTTTGAACCACTCATTCAACAAGCATTTATTGAACGCCCACCATGTGCCAAGCATGAAAGCTAGAGAGACTACTCAGTTGGGACCCTACCCTTAATGCCCGTGCAGAGAGATAGGTCTGATTCTAGTACCTGCTTTTCCACTCTGCTGAGTCAGCTCCTCTCTAGGATCCTGAGGTAGATTCCAATGCAAACCCCCCGAGTTGTTATCACTGTCATTGTTGTCACTGCCCTCATAATCCACTTCTTCAAATAGCAAAAATCCTTCCTAACACTGGAGAAAAAGTAAATAAAGAGAAAAAAGTTACATGTAGGTTTGTTGAAAGTCATAAGTAATAGTAATAGCATATACTGCAAGACATTTCATTGTATTAATACACAAATAGTCCACATTTTAAGACTCCCGACTTTTGCAGAGCTTTTGAAGACATTTCCCTTGGTTTGGGAATCAATATGAAAACATCCATTGTGCTGCAGTTATCAATGTTAAATTGCATCTGAGGTTTTGGCTTGTTCCAAAGCACTAAATCAAGTTGTAGATTGCTCATGGCCTTAGCAGAGCAATTGTCACCGAGGCATGCGATACCCCACTTGCAACCTTTTCTGCGATGCAGGGCCTAGACACAAGCCTATTTTTTCATAACAGTCAGCTTGAAAACCCAAGTTTCCATCAACAACAGAATGGATAAATCGTGGTATATTCGTACAATGGAATAGTATACTGCAACAAAAAGGGCAAACTACTGCTACAGACGGCAAGGATAGATCTCACAGACTAATGTTGGACAGACACCAAGTACAAGAGTCCATGTTGGGTGAATTCATTTCTATGAAGCTCAGAACCAGCTAACACAATGTATGCTGGTAGACGCAGGGAAAGTGCTCACCCTTGGAGAGGGGTGAATATTAACCGAGTGCAGGCACAGGGGAGCCTCCGGGGGTGCTGAAGATAGTCTGTATCTTGATCTGGTAGTGATTACATGGCGATTATAAACACTGGCTAAAAATCACAAAGCTGTACTCTTTAGATTTTTGTACCCAACTGTATGTAACTACCTCAATTTTAAAATTAAGTAGGATTGCCCTAGCCCAGTGATCGGCAAACTCATTAGTCAACAGAGCCAAATATCAACAGTACTTCTTCAAAATAGACTCGCCCAGGCCGAAAACTGACTTCTGCGCATGGGCCACGAAGTTTCAATCGCACTGTACGTGCGCCCGCACGTGGTATTTTGTGAAAGAGCCACACTCAAGGGGCCAAAAAGCTGCATGTGGCTCGCGAGCCACAGTTTGCCGACCACGGCATCGGTTTGGTTCAGTGGATAGAGCGTCAGCCCACGGACTGAAGGGTCCTGGGTTTGATTCCGGTCAAGGGCACATACCTCAGTTGCAGGCTCAATCCCTGGCCCTGGTCCAATGATATTGGGACCAATATTTTTCTATTGCTATAAAAAAAATGTCATTGGAATTTTAGTAGGGATTGCACTGAATCTATAGATTGCTCTGGGTTGTATGAGTATTTTTTAAAATCCTCATCCAAGGATATGTTTTTATTGATTTTAGAGAGAGGAAGAGAGAGAGAGAAACATTGATGTGAGAGAGAAACGTCGATCAGTTGCCTCCTATATGCACCCCGACTGGGGATCAAACCCACAACCTAGGTATGTGCCCTGACCAGAAATTGAGTAACTTTTCTGCTCCTTTCTCTTTTTCTTCTTTTGATACCCCTAGAATGGGAATGTTTATTGGCTTGATGTTATCCCATAAGTCCCTTAAGCTTATCTTGACTTTCTTTATTCTTTTTTCTTCTTCTCTGATTGTGTAAGTTCCACTGCCTTATCTTTGATCTCACTGGTCCTTTCTTCTGCTTCATCTAGTCTATTTTTGAACCCCTTTAGTGTGCTTTCCCCGTGACTATATTCTTTAGCCCTGTGACTTCTATTTTGTACTTTATATTTTATATCTCTTTGTTGATGTTCTCACTGTGTTTATCCATTCTTCTGAATTCAGTGAGCATCTTTATGACCATTATCTTGAACTCTTTATCAGGTAAATCACGTATTTCATTAAGGACATTCCCTTAAGTTTTATCTTGTTCTTTCTTTTGGAACATATTCCTTTGTTTCTTTATTTTCTTTGACTATGTTTGTGTCTATATATTAGATAAATAATATTTCATTGTGTGTGTATATAATCACATTTTCTTTATTCATTCATCTGTTGGTAGGCACTCCCAGAAGAAGACATAGAAAAGGGGTCATTTGTTGATTGTTTCTTTTGCTATTCAGGCTGTTTTCATATGATGGCTGTTAACATGCGAATGCATATATCTTTTAGATATCCTGTTTTCATTTCTGTTGGGTATATGCCCAGTCATAAAATTGCTGGATCATATGGTAAATCTATTTTTAATTTTTTTACAAACCTCCATATTATTTTCCACAGTGGCTAAAAACAATTTTATTCCCATCAACAGTGTACAGGTTCCCATTTCTCCACATCCTCACCAACACTTATCTCTTCTCTATTTTATAATAGCCATTCTAACCAGAATGAGGTGATATCTCATTGTGGTTTTGATTTGTATTTCCTGATGATTACTGATGTTGAGCATCTGTTCATATAACTGTTGGCCATATAAATGTCTTCTTTGGAAAATTTCCTATTTTTGTTTCTCTGCCCACTTTTAAATTGGATCGGTTTTGTTGTTGTTGTTGTTATTGAGTTATCTGAGTACCTTATATATTTTGAGTATTAACCCCTTATTCAACATATGATCTGAAAATTTTTTTCTCCCATCCTATAACTTACCTTTTCTTTATTACAAGTATTTTTTAAAATATATTTTTATTGACTTCAGAGAGGAAAGGAGAGCGAGAGAGAAATAGAAACATCCATGATGATAATCATTGATCAGCTGCCTCCTGCAGGCCCCCCTACTGGGATCGAACCTGCAACCTAGTCATGTACCCTGACCGGGAATTGAACCATGACCTCTTGGTCTTCTGAATTCAGTGAGCATCTTTATGACCATTATCTTGAACTCTTTATCAGGTAAATCACGTATTCTCATTTCATTAAGGAAGTTCCCTTAAGTTTTATCTTGTTCTTTCTTTTAGAACATATTCCTTTGTTTCTTTATTTTCTTTGACTATGTTTGTGTCTATATATTAGATAAATAATATTTCATTGTGTGTGTATATAATCACATTTTCTTTATTCATTCATCTGTTGGTAGGCACTCCCAGAAGAAGACATAGAAAAGGGGTCATTTGTTGATTGTTTCTTTTGCTATTCAGGCTGTTTTCATATGATGGCTGTTAACATGCGAATGCATATATCTTTTAGATATCCTGTTTTGTGTGTTATATGTTTTTATTGATTTCAGAGACAGGGAGAGAGAGAGAAAGAGAAAAAATGATGAGAGAGAAACATCCATCAGCCACCCCCTGCCCACCCTTACAGGGGATCAAGCTCCCAACCCAGGCATGTGCCCTGACCAGGAATCAAACGGACAACCTCCTGGTGCACTGGATGGCACTCAACCAACTGACCCACACCAGCCGAGCATCAGCTGTATTTGAACCCACAACTGGGAATCAGTGAGTGCAGAGGGCCGCTATATAGTTTTTACTCCACGTCCCTAACCCTGTGTGTCATATGTTTTTATTGATTTCAGAGACAGGGAGAGAGATAGAAAAAATGATGAGAGAGAAACATCCATCAGCCACCCCCTGCCCACCCTTACAGGGGATCAAGCTCCCAACCCAGGCATGTGCCCTGACCAGGAATCAAACGGACAACCTCCTGGTGCACTGGATGGCACTCAACCAACTGACCCACACCAGCCGAGCATCAGCTGTATTTGAACCCACAACTGGGAATCAGTGAGTGCAGAGGGCCGCTATATAGTTTTTACTCCACGTCCCTAACCCCTGCGGGGTTTAAGGGTCAACTACAGTTTGAAATCAGCAAGTGTGATGCCTCCAATTTGTTCTTCCTCAGGATTGCTTTGGCTATTGTCTTTTGTAGTTCCATAGACATTTTAGGATTTTTTTCCTATTTCTGTGAAGAATGCCATTGGAATTTTGATAGGGATTGAATCTGTAGATAGCTTTGGGTAATAAAAACATTTTAATAATATTAATTCTTCTGATCCATGAACACAGAATGTCTTTCTGTGTCTTCAATTTCTTTTTTTTAAAGTCTTAGTTTTTGTTATATAGTCTTAGTCCTAGGTTTTTATTTTCATTATGAATGGGACAGTTTTATTTTTTCAGATATTGCATTAATACAGAAATACAACTGATTTCTGTAGGTTAATTTTGTATCTGCAACTTGAGTGTTTTTGATCTTAGAGAAAAAGTTTTCAATTTCCCACTATTGAGTATGAAGTTAGCTGTGACCTTGTCATATATGGCCTTTATGTTGAGGTATGTTCCTTCAATACTCAATCTGAGGATTCTTATCATAAAGGGATGTCATCCATAACCCCACTGCCCAATCCTCTGGCAACTATTAGTTTTTCTGTATCTCTGAGTCTATTTGTTTTATTTGTCACTTGTTTAGTTTTTTTAAAATCCCATACATAAAAAAGTGAAATACAGTATTTTTCTCTGATTTATATTACTTAGCATAATACCCTCCAGGTCTATCCATGTTGTCATAAATGGCAAGATTTCATTCTTTTTCATGGCTGAGTAATACTCATGTATGTGTGTCCTTCTTTATCCATTCATTTATTGGTGAACACCTAGGTTGCTTCCATATCTTGGATATTGTAAATAATACTGCAGTGAACATAAGGGTGCATATATCTTTTAAAATTAGTGTTTCATTTTCTTCAGATAAGTGCCCCAAGTGGAATTACTGGGTCATTCTTTGTCTCTTGTTATAGCCTTTGTTTTAAAGTCTATGTTGTCTGATATAAGTATTGCTATTCCAGCTTCTTTTTTATTTTCATGAAATATCTTTTCCATCCCTTATTTTCAGTCTCTGTGTATATTTCAATCTGGAGTCTTATGTAGGCAACATATGTATGGGTCTTGTTTTTTTATCCATTCAGTTACCCTGTTTTCTAAGGGAGCACTTAGTCAATTAACATTTAAAGTAATGAGCGAGCCCTGGCCGATTTGGTTCAGTGGTTAGAGCATCGACCCATGAACCGAAAGGTTTCGGGTTTGATTCCCAGTCAAGGGCACATACCTCAGTTGCAGGCTCAATCCTGGGCCTATCGGGGTGCATGTGAGAGAGAAAACCAATCGGTGTGTCTCACATTGATGTTTCTCTCTCCCCTCCTTCCATCCTTCCACTGTCACTTATTGCCATTTTAATTGTTTTCATACTAGATTTATAAGTGGTTGGTCTACTTTCTTTAATATAGGGTGTCCCCCAAAAATGTATACACACTTTAACAGCTGGTATCTCAATTTTGAAAATGAACTGTATGTTAATAAATGCTGCCTTTATAATTATTCAAAGTGTGTGTATACATTTTTGGGGGGATACTCTAAATATGTTTGCCTTTACTAGTGACATTTTTCCGCCATATATATTTTTTTAATATATCTTTATTGATTTTCAGAGCGGAAGGGAGAGGGAGAGAGAGTTAGAAACATCAATGATGAGAATCATTGATTGGCTGCCTCCTGCACTGGGGGTCGAGTCTGCAACCCTGGCAAGTGTCCTTGACCGGAACCGAACCTGGGACCCTTCAGTCCGCAGGCCGACGCTCTATACACTGAGCCAAATCAGCTACAGCTCCCCATATATTTATTTCTAGTTTTTGCCTTTTCTTTTCCACTTAAAGAATTCCTTTTAACATTTCTTGTAATGCCAGTTTAGTGATAATGAACTCCTTCACCTTTTGCTTGTCTGAGAAAATCTTGATCTCTTCTTTAATTTTGATAACCTTGCTGGGTATTCTTGGTTGTAGGTTTTATCCCTTTGATCATGTTGAATATATCATGCAACTCCCCTCTGGCCTGAAAAGTTTCTGTTGAAAAGTCAGCTGATAGTCTTATGGGCATTCCCTTTTATGTAACTCGTTGTTTTTCTCTTGCTACTGTTAGATTCTCTCTTTAACTTTTAACAATTTAATTATAATCTTTCTTGGTGTGTCTCTTTGGATTCATCTTGTTTGGGACTCTCTCTGCTTCCTAGACATGGATGTCTATTTCCTTCCCCAGATAGGGAAGTTTTCAGCCATTATTTTCTCATATTGGTTTTCTGTCCCTTTCTCTCTCTTCTTCTGGGACCCCCATGAATCAAATATTAATGTACTTAATGTTGTCCCAAAGGTCCCTTATGCTATCCTCATTCTTTTTCTTTTTGATCTTCCAATTGGGTGATTTCCATTGTCCTGTCTTCCTGATTGTTATTCATCAGGAAGACAGGATAGTAGAAATCACTGATCTGCTATTGATTCCCTCTGGTGTATTTTTCATTTCAGTTGTTATATTCTTATTCTTAATTTCTGATAGATCCTTTAAAAAACACACACACACACAAAACATTTTTATCTCTGTTGAAGTTAACACTGAGTTTATCCACTTGTCTGCAGAATTTGATGAGCATCTTTATGACTATTACTTTGAACTCTTCATCTAGTAGACAGCTTACCTCAGTTTCATTTAGTTCTTTTTCTGGGGTTTTATCCTGTTTGCTGATTTGTTTGAAACATATTGTTTTCTCTCCTCATTTTTGCCTGTTTGTTTTCTATGTATTAGGTAGGTCAGCTAAATCTTCTGGTCTTGAAAAAGTAGCCTTATTTAGAAGGTGTCCTGTGGGGCCCAGTGGTGGAATAACCCTTGTCACCAGAGCCAAGTGCTCCAGAGGTGTTCCCAGATGGACTAGTGTGGCCTCCTGTTGTGGCTGGGCCACAACTTCTATGGACACACACTGACAGGTGAGGCTGATCCCTGGCCCACTGGCTGTAAGGCCTGGCCCCTCACTGGTGTGCAGGACAAGCCTTCAGTGTGGCTGGCTGAGAGGCCCGACCATGCTGTTGCAGATACACTGCTGTGTGCTGTGTGCCGGTGCTGACCGAGGCTGCCGCCCACTAGTGTGGCAGTGCAGGAGCTGCTTTGGAGGGGTGCTAGCTTGGGTGGGTCCTCAGGGAAATGCCAGGGTGGCGTGAACAGTGCTAGCAAGGTTAATGGAGAGTGTTAGAAATGGCACCTGCTAGGTTAGAGAAAGGGTGCTTGCCAGCACCTCTGCCTTAGGAGAAAGTTCCAACAGAGCCCTGTCCTTTCAGTACACATTCTAAAATTAGTCAACGTCACATATGACCTAGGTACTTTTCAAACTGCTCTGTGCTGGGACTCAAAGAGCGTAACCTACAGCCCTTTGGCTCTCCCAGATGTAAGCCCTGCTGGTTTTGAAAGCCAGATGTTATGGGGGCCCCTCTTCCTGGTTCAGGTCCCCCAGGCTAGGGCTCCGACCCCTCTCTCTTTGGAGACAACCTCCACATTTGAGATATCCCTCCCACTTGTGAGTCATCGCATGGGGAGTGGGGGTAGGGTAGGTCCTGACTAGACTTAGTCTCTACCCCTCCTACCTGTTTCAATGTGGCTTTTCCTTTATATCCATAGCTGTAGAAAATCTGCTCTGCTAGTCTTCAGGTCATTCTCAGAGAGCTGTTCTATATATAGTTGTAGTTTTGGTGTCAGTGAGAGGATCTTCCTGCTCTGCCATCTTGAACTCAGAGCCAGGAGCCTTGCTCTTGAATGTCAATATAGCTTGTCCGTGAAATGTCGTTCCTTGTTGGTGCACTGCCCCTGCAACAAAGGTGTCTCAGGATAGGATTGCAGTCACTCAGAAAATATTCCGATTTAGAATTTTAAGTTTAGCCTGGTTAAAGACCTCCTTTTTCTTCTAAAGAATGACTTTCTCTTAGATTTTGACTGCCATAAAATGTTACAACAGAAAGGCATTTTTATGTTTTGACTTAACTATTGTATGCTTTTAAATACCTGTGTCATTCCACCTCCCACCCCCCAGACTGAAGGTAGCCCATGTACCTGAGATTTCATGGGACTTCACTTTTTTCTTCTTGTAGTATACAGGCAGAGTATGTTACATAGAACCTAAGAGCCTGAATTTTAGAGCTTGTAGGTCTGGATTCAAATACCATCTTCACCACCACTTACTCTGTGATTTGGGGCAAGTCACTACACTTGTTGACAGATCATTGAACCAATCTCATAGGGTGATTATATAGTGCATGAAAAGTAAACATGTAGTGCATGGTCAATATTAGCATTTACAACTATTGATTCAAATACAGGCTTTCTGTCATTGTGGGGGAAAAAAAAAAGATTCTGTGATTTTTAAAACAACACATGCCCCCACCTTAAGAATCACTGCTCTATACAGGTGCATCTGTACTGTGTCTCTTTCTAGTAAACATGAGCTTTGTTCCTCAGATGCTTACTTCACAATTTCCATTGTTGACCATTGTTAAGGTGCCACCAAATTATCAGTGCATCATAATTGGTATTGTAAATAATAGTCACCAACACTTGTGATTACTTTAAACATTAGATCTATTCAACAAATAAGTTTAAAGGTAGAAAAGATAGGTCTACCATACAGTTTAGCATCTGACTCATTTTACATTGTAACTTGTTATGCTGTTACTTTAGAAATTAGTCAAAATGTCTTACATTAATTTCAATGTTTGCAAAATATTAACATTTGGGGACTGAGCTGGGGGGAGAGGTAAAAGGCATAGGGAGATAAATGGTGATGGAAGATTTGGCTTGGGGTGGTGAACAAACAACATAGAGACAGATGATGGGTTGTGGAATTGTGCACTTGAAACATGTATAATTTTGTTAACCAGTATCACCCCAATGCATTCAATAAAAAGGGGAAAAAAACTACTTGGGAACTGATAAAGTACTTTTGTATGTCAGACTGGCACATGCACTTGGCAATTTGAAAATAATCATAAAATATTTCAAGTATCATACTTTTTCACTGGGGGTGGGGGGGTGATAAGTAAAAACAAAACTCCATCACCAACCATAAATCCCTCTGCTCATATATATATATACCTTATCAATGGTTAGTATATAACTTAATGGGATCTTTTAAAAATACAAATATTTTTACTTCTAATGTGAAGAGCCTTTCCTTTACAGAAAAAAAAAAATGTTTAGGCCAATAAATATCTCATGTTTCAAATTTTCTGAGACTATTATTATAACAAAATCAATAAGTAAATTACATGTGTTTCTACCTTTGTAGATAAGACCATCTTTCCTGCCTCCCCCGACCCCCAATTTGCCATGATTATGATGGACAGATAAAAAGCTGAATAAGACACCACCTAAAATTTGAAATTGGCTTACCCTTTAAATTCTTGCCATGTATGTATGTATGTACACTTGAAACAAGGTGATTGAGAAGATCTGAGATGTATCGAAGTGGTAACTAAGAACCGTTAAATCTAACCAATGAGATTGTCAAACTTTATAGAAGAAAGTGAGTCAGTATGATGTCTAGATTGAGATAGGAATTCATCAACGTAGCTTTGACCTTATCCAAAGGTGTACCTGTCCTCATTGGAAGACTCCAGGATGTCTTCATGACGGTGTGGTTTCCTAGCACAGCAGTGCATCAGACTATCGTGCTTGGTGGTATTGGCTAGTGGACTGACCAGTTCCACCCATTTTGCTTCCAGCTTGAATCCAACTTCTGATTTTACTTTGTTTCCATGAGGACTGTTTTACTGTAGTCCCCCTTATCTGCAGTGTCCCTTTCCATGGTTTCAGTTACCTGCAGTCAACCAGTCTGAAAATATTAAATGAAAAATTCCAAAGAGAAATAAGCAATTCATCTTTAAAATTGTGTGCCATTCTGAGTAGTGTGATGAAATCTCATGCTGTCCTGCTTAGGCGGAGTCAACCCTTTATCTAGTGTCTTCCGCTTGCTCGTTAATAGCCATCTGTTATCAAATTGACTGTCATAGTATCACTGTGCTTGTGTCAAGTAACCCTTATTTTACTTAATAATGGTCCCAAAGCACAAGAGTAGTAATGCTGGCAATCAGGATATGCCAAAAGGAAGCTGTAAAGTGCTTCCTTTAAGTGAAAATATGAAAATTTGATGTTATCCATGGTTTCAGGAATCCACTGATGGTATTGTAATATATCCCCCTGTGGATAAGAGGGGACTCATGAATAGAATGTACTCATTAAACACAAGTATCCAGGTCCTCTTCAAAGTCATTTACTCGTTGCAAATGCATAATCTGGGACCAACATTTTACATCAAAAGAACAAAAAAGTTTCAAAGTATTCTCTAAAACAGCGGTTGCCAACCTTTCGGACCTCACAGACCACCAGTGGTCTGCGGACCACCGGCTGGCAACTGCTGCTCTAAAATGTCACCTGTAATTGACTACTGTCATGGGCTGCATACAGACCCCATAAACAACAGTGGTTCCATAAGATTATAATGAAGCTGAAAAATTCCTACCACCTAGTGACATCATAAACATTGCAACATCACAACATAATGCGTTACTTATGTGTTTGTGGTAATGCTGGTGTAAACACTTATGATGCCAGTCATAAAAGTATAGCACATACAATTATACCGTACATTAACACTTGATAATATTACTGGTCCGTGTATTTACTATGCTATACCATTATTTTTAGAGTATAGTCTATTAAAAAGTTTGCTGTAAAACTATATCCTATTATGTCAGCAGCAGCGCCATACATCTTGTTTACCATGTCTCTTGATGAAATCAAGTACAAAATGATTCAGTCTCATGTTTTCTTCATCATGGCCCCTTAGTGTACGAGATTTACTAATAATGTTGCCAGTAAGAGGGCATGTCTAGTGAATGACCTAAAGACAAAAGTAGTGATTAAGGACTACGAAGGTAGAAAATCAGTCATGGTTATCACTCTCCTGCCAAGCAAGTCCCATTCCACCTTAGTAACAATCTTGAAGAAAAAGAACGAAGTGGTGGAAACTGTTAAAGGACCTGCTTCTTGAAGGCACGGAGACTAACAAAAATTCAAGGGCCTACATGAGACATGGAGAAACTTGCAATGACCTGACAGAAGACCAGACACAAAAGCATATCCTTCTCAGCACCATGATGATCATGGCAAAAACAAAACCCGTTTGCAATGTTGAAAGAAAAGGCTAGACCGGACTATGATGTTGAATTTACTGCTAGCTCCGGGTAAACAATTCGAGAATTGTTATTCATTACATAATGCAAAAGTGTGAATCTGCCAGTGCTGATGTGAAGGCAGCAGAAAAAAATTTGTAAACTCTAGAGAAGCTGACTGTGGAAAATTACTTGGCAGAGCAAATATTCAATGTAGATGAAAACTCCCTATTCTGGAAATGGATGCCTAAAAGGACTTTTATCCACGAGGGGAGGAATAACTGCCACTGATTTTCCACCTTCTACCTTCGTAGCTGAGTCACTTTTAGTTTTGTTTCAGGCTTTTAAAGGACAGGATAACAATCTTGCTTGGGAGCAGTGTTGCAGGTTACAAATGTAAACCCTTTGTGATCTGGCACAGTGGCAACTCCAGGGCCTTCAGGCATAACACACACACATTGCCAGTGTATTACAGAAGCAATAAAGTCATAGATATATCTATCTATCTAGATATATATATAAAGTCAGCTCCTCTTCTAAGATGCCCTTCTGAATTGCTCTGCCAAGCAAAATCAGGTACTGTTCGGAGAGTAACATACATTTCAAGGTTTTGCTTATTGTTGATAAAGCTCCTGGGAAATCTTTTATTGGTGATGCAATTCTGAAAAGGATTACATCTGACTGCATTGAGAACCTTGCTTAGGCTGGGGTGATGTCACCAGGAAGTGTTTAACTGTCATCTGGGAAACACTTAAAAGGTCAGTCTATGACTTCAAAGGAGTTGCTGAGGATGCGGTTGCAAAAATCAACAAGGCTGAGGTTGAGCCCTGGCCGGTTTTGCTCAGTGGACAGAGCATTGGCCTGTGGGCTGAAGGGTCCCGGGTTTGATTCTGTTCAAGGGCACATGCCTGGGTTGTGGGCTTGATTCCCAGTATGCGGCATGCAGGAGGCAGCTGATCAATGATTCTCTCTGATCGTTCATGTTTCTCTCCCTCTCTGAAATCAGTAAAAATATAAAACAAAACAAAAACAAACAAACAAACAAAAAGGCTGTGGTTGAAAGCGCAAGCAACTCTAACTGGGTGTGGGTGAGGAGGACACTGCTCCTAGAGGTGGTTCCTGAGGAATTGACTAATGAGTTGTTAGAGCTGGAACAGGAACACATAGCTGAAGAGGAAAAAGGAAACTGCAGAACAAGAACCCCCAAGAAAACTCAGTAAAGGGAATAGCAGCTTTTGTAGATCTCAGTAAGGTCCTTAAAAAGTTTGAAAACATGGACCCCAACACCTAATAGGTTTTCATCAATAGAGAGGAATGTTCATGATGTACTGCGTGCTTACAAGAATACTTACAATAGAAAAACAAGCCCAGCAAACCACAATGGACAAATTTTTGAAGAGTAACAGCTTCAGGAATAGCCTTAAGGCAGGTCCTCCGGGAAGTTTTCAGGAGGCACTGTTGTCATAGATGAGAGCTCCATGTATGTTATTGCCCCTGTAGACCTTCCAGTGGAACAAGATATGGAGGTAGAAGGCAGTGGTACTGATGATCCTACGGGCCTGGGCTAATTGTGTTTATGTCTTAATTTTTAAAGTCTAAAAATTTTTTTAAATTTTTATAGGAAAAATGTGTACTGAATAAGAATATAAAGAAAACATTTTTGTACAGATGTACAAAATGTGTTTGTTTTAAGCTTAGTGTTATTATAAAAGATTCAAAAAATTAAGACAAAGGTAAAAAGTTACAGTAAGCTAAGTTTAATTATGAAAAAAGTTTTTAAATTTCATGTAGCCCAAGTGTTGTCAGTCTACTATAATGTCCTAGGCCAGTGGTTCTCAACCTTCCTAATGCCGCGACCCTTTAGTACAGTTCCTCATGTTGTGGTGACCCCCAACCACAAAATTATTTTCGTTGCTACTTCATAACTGTAATTTTGTTATGAATTGTAATGTAAATATCTGATATGCAGGATATATTTTCATTGTTACAAATTGAACATAATTAAAGCATAGTGATTAATCACAAAAACAATATGTAATTATGTGTTTTCCGATGGTCTTAGGTGACCCCTGTGAAAGGGTCGTTCAACCCCCCAAGGGGTCGCGACCCACAGGTTGAGAACCGCTGTCCTAGGCCTTCCATTCACTAAGCACTCACTGACTCACCCAGAGCAACTTCCAGCCCTGCAAGCTCCATTTATGATTAACAGGTATTCCATCTTATCTTTTATGCCCTATTTTTACTGGACCTTTTCTGTTTAGATACACAAATACTATTGTTACCGTAGCCTACAGTATTCAGTACAGTAAAATCCTGTGCGGGTTGTAGCCTAGGAGCACCAGGTGATACCATATAGCCATATGTGTAGTGGGCTATACCATCTAGGTTTGTATAGTGCACACTATGTTCACACAAAGACAAATTGCTATTGATGCATTTCTCAGAACATATCCCCAACATGTATTCCCATTGTTAAGCCAGCCACATGACTCTAGTTTGATGGGAGGCAAAGTACAGTCATGTACTGAATGACATTTTAGTCATTAACAGATTCCATGTATATGATAGTGGTCCCATTTATATATGTAAAAGCCTAAGCAACCAGCTGGCCAGTAGCTATGACACGCACTGACCACCAAGGGGCAGACACTTAAACCAGGAGCTGCTGAGCTGCAGTAGCGGTTCTCGAGTGACATAACCCAGAACCAGAGAGGGAGCCCGATTCCAGGGTGCTGCGTCACCAGAGAACTGCCCTCTCGCAATTTGGGACCCCTTGGGGGATGTCAGAGAGCCAGTTTCTGCCCAATCCCCGCAGGCCAGGCTGAGGGACCCCACTGGTGTATGAATCTGTGCACTGGGCCTCTGGTAAGATTATAATGGAGCTGAAAACTTCCTACTGCCTAGTGATGTCATAGCCATCCTAATCCAAGCACAAGTTACTCATGTCTTTGTGATGCTGGTATAAACAAACCCACTGGGCTGCCAGTCCTATAAAAGTGCCATCTAGATTTGTGTTAAGTACATTCTATGATGTTCACATAAGGAAGACATTGCCTGATGATGTATTTTCTCAGAATGTATCCCCGTTGTTAAGCAGTACATGACTTGTATAATCAATGACAAAATACTATAAACAAGATACATTCCTTTAGCTGACCTTACCCAAGCACGTCTTAGTATAAATGCAGAAATGGAGAAAAACTTCAAGGCTAAAAAAGCAATTTCAATTAACCAGTCTACATCTAGTACCCACAAATAAATGTCGCCTATCAACTTAGTCTTAAAACTTCCAATAGAAGCAGCCATATTTCTGTGAGATGAATTTGCAAATACAGAATCAAACAATGAGAATGGAGTAATGGAGTGCAAGTTTTTTCCTAAATCAGGTCCTACCAGATCACAAACTTTTGTTGGCTCCAAACCAAGCAGAAGTTTGCTTCACTAGAAAATGAAGGTATTTGCAGAACAGATGGATGGTTTATCTGCAGCACATAAAACCATATAAAGATACGGTCTGCAAACTCGTATCTGCAACTCTAGATTTTAGAATAGTTTTAAACTTCAACTGTGGGAAATTTATAGATATAACTTCTAAGGTGTCTCAAACTAAAGTCTGCTCCTTTAAAACCTCAAAGCTTGAACCATTTTCTCAAATTTTGAAAAATAGTATATATATTTCTCTACCTAAACTGTCAAGCCCCTTAGAGGGTAAGTGTATGGTTAGGCAAAACACAAAATAGTCATTAGAAGGCCTATGGAGGGAGGGGGTACAGATTTAAACCATGGGATAGAGGTGGGGTTTTTTATTGTTGTTTCAAAACAGGAAGCCAAATGAAAAGCATTCCAGGCACAGAGCATTGTAAGGCTTCATCATGCAGAGAAGGCTGATATAGGAATGGTTTTATTTGGATTTACTTATTTGCTCCCAAAGGCAAAAGAGCTGGTATTAAAACCATTCTCAAAAGTACATTTAAATTGCCAGGGGAATTTGTTTCACAGATGTCTTGGGCCTTAGCCCCCATCTTCTAAAACCCATTCTCTAGCCTGACTGGTTGAACGTTAACCTATGAATCAGGAGTCATGGTTCAATTCTGGTCAAGGACATGTGCCCGGGTTGTGGGTTCGATCCCCAGTAGGGCATGTGCAGGAGGCCACTAAAAAATAAGGCTAAAAAATGAATCCTTGTTGACATTTAATATAAAAACCATACCCAAAACACACTCCTCTATACAGAGTAACTGTTTACTTGTCCTCCACCATGTAAATGAAGCCTTTAAGCTATCTCTCAGCCTAGAAACCTTAATAGTCAAACTGTCATCTCAAAAAATAAAAATGTTAAGATCATTTAAACTATACCTTTGTCACAAGAGGTTCTTATGCTAATTCCAACTTATCGCCTACTTACACAAGCCAAGTGAAATAAAATAGCATAACATCACTGTTTACTGTTTAAGGAATTTTTATTAAAGCAAGTATTTTATAATCCAAATTACGTTTCCTTGCTCAGTTATCAATTCTGTTATTTAAAACAGAAGTGACATTCTGAGCTATTCCACAGTAAAGAATTACAAAATTAAAGAAAGGAATGCTTTAAATTTTTGTACTTTGCTGAAAATTCTTTTTCCCAGGGTCTATAAAACATTAATTTGTTTTTATATTTTACTATTTTTTTGTGTTTTTTTTTTTTTTTTGTTTTTAAATCATGTTTTTAAAATAAGTAATCTAGGACTAGCATTATTTTTGCTAGACCTGGCATTTGCTCGGTACATAAGGTCCAAAGTTTCCTTTCCTTTTTTTATTTATTTTATATTTTGCAATGTTTTTTTTTTCCGTAATATTGTTTTTCGATGTTTAGATATTTTTCTTCGGTGAAGCACGAGTTTCTTTTCATGGTCCCTGATCAATCTGTAAACGTGGGGGGAAAAAAGATTATAATCATAAAACTTGCTCTGAGACTAGATCTTAATTATTCCAACCACAAAAAAAAAAAAAAAGATCATTACATAAAGTGATGGAGGTACTAACCATCGCTACAGTGGCAATCATATCACAATATAGACATGTGTCAAATTAACATGGTGTGTCTTAAATTTTCCCATTATGTATCAAATATACTTCAATAAAACCAAAGCCAACAAAACAAGGAAGATAAGACCAATACTAGTATTTGTCAGTAGCAAATTAAAGCTGTGTACCAAATTTAGTCAACCACACTCATTTGTTTACATATTGTCTATGACTGCTTTCATACTGTAACAGAGTTGAGTTCCTGCCAACAAACACAAGGCACACAAGGCCCACAAAGCCCAAAATGTTTGCAGTCTGGTCCTTTTCAGAAAAGCTTTTCCAATCTCTGGTCCTGGCTGAACAGCTACATTATAATACTATTTCTTGGGAGTAAATAAAGGGCAATAGTAGAGGCCTAAGGGCAACTGTTACTACTGCCACCCAAGAAAAAGCATAAGAATAAACTACACAAAGGGCCAACCCCTGTTAAAGGCCATTTAACAAAACTCACTATATAAAATGTTTAATCATGCTTTGATTTTGAAAATTCAAGTTAATATCAGGGTAACAGGTAACATTTAATTCTTACATTTCCATTTCTCTGAAAAACTATCAATGCATTTGGACTTAATGATAAAATAATTTTTGCCATGTTTCAAAATATGCTCAAACTATTATAAAAGATGGAGGAAACAAGCTAAAACAACCATGCGGGAAAGCTCACTTTAAACAGTTGGAACACCGGTGGCACTGTTCACTGCTTTCTGGGCAGCCTCCTTAGCTTGGTGGGCTTGTAGTACGGCTACAGCTTCATCAACCTAAAAAAGGAGAACAAATTGGCTCTGAAAAGGAATAACTAAAAGAATCTCAACTTGGCCATACACAAATGTCATCAAAGGTCAAGTGGAAAGAGCGAAGAGTTCCAAAAAACATTCCAACTATTATCCATATCTTTTTGAGTTCCATTCCACTACTATTCCAGAATTATGAACTCTCTTGTACTTAATCTCACCAAAAATCCTCCAAAGTTGAAAAATATTAGCAATTATCACTATCTTTTTCCAATAAAGAAGTAGCAGCTAGGAGAGCATGGATACTAGAGTTAAACTGACTGATTTGAAACCATGCTTGGCACTTCCTAGCTTTGTGAGCATTGGGGAATTAATTAACCTCTCCATGCTTGTTTCCCAATTTATAAAATGGGAACAATAGCAGCACGGGTTATTATCAGAACTTACAATTACTACCTGTAGAACTCTCAGAACAGTGCATGGTTTGTAGAATGATGTTTCACATACTTACAACTGTAAACCTACTTTTGCCCACCCTGTATATAGCACTTAATAATGTTCTATGAAATTAAGCTCCTACAAAAAGCCCTAAAATATTCGGAGTCTAAGTTGTTAGATAAATGACAAATTTGAATTACTTTAGAACGGAGAGACTCTGGAGACTCAAGCATATGAAGAAGTTCTGAATTATCGATCTCCAACAACATGCCAGTGATTTTACCAGCAAGAGTAGGGTGCATGGCTTGAATGAGAGGAAACAGCCGTTCACCTAGGGACAAAAACATTTCAAAGACTTCAATAAAGAAAAAAAATCCTAAAGGCATCTACCATATTAAAACTGGGATTTAAGAACCTTTTGTATATAGCAAATAAATGAGTGTAAGCTATGTTGCTATATTCAATTGTTAAATCTATGCTCAGGCAAAGTCAAACAAAGTTCGTCCCTCATTTGTTTCAAATTCCCTCTTCCAACAATGTGGTGGGAATGCATAGCAAGTAGGGGTGTAATGCCCTATTACCATATCCATCAAAAGCAACATATTGATAACTTTCTGGGCTTTAAATTAGTTAGGCAGACAAGCTGTGCCATCTTAGTCATTCATGCCAATTCAGATCAATCTAGCTGTATTATTAGGTGCAAAAGAGGTTTTTGTGTCTATTTTCTAGTCTCTAACTGACTAGGTAAGACAAAGGTACCTACCCAACATTTGCTTTTGCTCTTGAGGAGGGGCAGATGCCAACATGGAAGCAGTCAAAGGCTCCTGACCTTGTACATGAACAGCAGGCTAGATATAAAATAGGAAAATTCCTAAGTTTCAAGTAAGAAGTAATGACAAGTGACAGTCACCACTAGAAAATCAGTGAGATGATAGACTGCAATCTGAACAAATAGAAGCTGAGTAAACCAGAAACACACTTATTTGTTCAAGTATTAAGATCACATGGGATATTTCACTTTTTTTTTTTAACCTGGAGTATTCTTTGGAACCAGATTTCTATTATAAGCAATGACAATTTTGGTCCAGGGTAAAAAAAAAAGGTGGGGGGGGGGTGCAGGAGTAAGCTACAGCTCACAAACTAAACTCGATTTTACCCTGTCTTCCTTACAGCTATGCCAAACAAACCTCAAGTCACCCAATTAAATTAAGAATGGGAAATGCAGAAAGCTTGTCTAATTCCTATAGCACAAGGCAGATAAGACATTTTTACATACTATCAATTAATGGGACAATTAACAAGATGTTCTAGACAGCCTAAGCTCTCCTATGTCAGACAGTTGTCTTCAATTTCTTTGATTGCAACCAAGGTTCTGTCGCCTTTATGAAGAAATCAGTAAGTCCATACCTGCTGCATGGTAACTTGTGGCTGTGCATTAAGATGTTGTTGAGGATTGCGAACTCCTGGAGCGTATTTATACTGTGCAACGGTGCGGACAGCAGGAGTAGCTGCAGCAGCAGCCGCTGCAGGACGAGGACCCATTGTCTGTGTTGATGTGTTAGCTAAAAATAAAAACATGTATTTTGTACATTTACCTTGCTACTTCAAATTGGAGACCAATTTTTACAGGCAGGGTTAAGACTCACCAACACGCTGTGTGGACATGACTCGTGGAACCTGTGAAGAAGCTGGTCTCATAGTACTAAATGGTGGTCTAGGAGCGGCTGGGCGGATAGCACCGGGCATATTTTGGAATGCTGCATTTAAAGATATGAACACACATTAACTCGGCAAAACTCACTGAAAGTATTCATGCTGCTTTTCTAGAGCTGAGGTTTGAACACAAGGCTAAAAGTAAATACCATTTTTTAGTCTCACACCTAAAGTATCCCCAGACTTATCAGATCACAGCATCAGTGAATATTCATTCATACAAGTACTTATTAATATCTAAACATCATACACAAACCTCATTCCAAGTGCTCCTACAATACAACACTATTCTACAGACAGGATAAAGCCAAAGATGCCAGGACCTGGTCCTCATACAAGCAACAAAATCTTTAAAACTACTGCCCAACCAAATATGAAATTAAGAATTAGATCCTGCCCTGGCCAGTGTGGCTCAGTTGGTTGAGCATCATCTGGTGCACTGAATGGTCACCAGTTTGACTTCTGGTTAGGGAACATTCTCAGGTTACAGGCTCGATCCCCAGTTGGAGTGTGTGCGGAAGGCAACCAATCAATGTTTCTCTCTCACATCGATCTTTCTCTCTCCTTCTAAAAAAAATAAAAATAAAAATAATCAATAAAAACATTAAAATAAGTTAAAAAAGAATAAAGAGTTGGATCCATTCCCAAACTTACCATAAAGGAAAAATCAAACCAGCATAGAAATCACTGTCTCAGAGTGGTGAGGCATTTTACAATTTTTTTAAAATAAAAAAAAATCCCAAATAGGAGAAAAAAGGGGACACATGTAATAGTTTCAACAATATACTTTAAAAAACCCTATATAATCCTATATAATAAAAGCCCAGGGACTGAACGGCGAAATGACCGCGGCCCCTTGCCCCAGCGGGGCGGGCCAGCTGGACCCCACCAGTGCACGAATTCGTGCACGGGGCCTCTAGTAAAAAATAAAATAAATTCAATAAGCATGACCCAGGGTGAGAATTTAAAAAAAAAACAACAAAAAACTAGAATCAAATGAACATTGATAACCATAAATTATGAAAAGCAAGTTAACATATCACTGAAATATAACAGCTAATTGGCCCATTTATATTTTTATTCCAAATAATCCATCCCCTCAAGAGAAAAAAGGAAAAGCTTACGATGAGGTCTGGCACCCTGAGCAGTCCAGCGAGGACTTGGTCTTAGTTGAGCAATTTGGCTAGGAGGATAGTATGCAGCACGGTTCTGAGTCTGCAGAAAGCAAGCAAATACATCAGCTAAAGAATAAAAGCAAATAATTCAACTAGCTATATACTCTAAATATATACCTGCTATATACTAAATAAAGGTTCTCAAACAGAAAAACGTACCTGTGGGATAGCTGCCATGAAGTAACCTGAAGGAGGTGCTGGCTGGTAGGGGTTGATTACGGGGTTGGGCACAGCTCTCACACTTGCCATTCTCTGCATATACTGGTTAGTGAGGTGAGCCTGGCGCTCTTCTTTGCGCTGAGCTAAAGCTACATACAATGGTTTGGTAGCCACAATTCTACCATTCATTTCTGTAACTGCTTTAGTGGCTTCTTCTGGGGAGGAGAAACATACAAAACCAAACCCTTTGCTGCGACCACCCTCCATCATAACCTATTGAAAGAAAAAAAAATATTAAATAAGGTTAATAGTGGTAGAATGAGGCACAAATTGAGAGCATTATTACAATGATAGCTACTGACTCAACTAAACCCTGTTAACAATGAAAGAATTTTTTCCCCAGTTTTTCCTTAGTACCTAAATATTAAGGGCAAGCTACACACATGCATTATCCCAGCCAAGCAAAGGAGGAAGTAAAGGGGCAGAGGTGCAACAGCAATTTTTTAAAGATACTCAGTTAGATATTTAGATTCTCAATATTAAGGTTTAAATAGCTAAATAAATTCAAGGCTTACTAAATTTAAAACTCTTAGCACCACTGGAAATACCCAATTAAAATCACTCTTCGAGCCACTGAAGCTGACAAAATGCTTTACTACTCTTTAAAGAGGAAAGAGGGGGAGGGAAAGCAGTTGAATCTTATAATACGCATATTTTAAAATAAAAACTTCACACTCAAGACCAGAAGGGGCCATGAATATTGGGGCATAAACAATATTCAGGAAACTTTCACTGACTGCAATGATCTCTGCAACAAGCAATGAGGTAATGTAAAGAACTCCTCACTAGCTCAGAAATATACATAAGCGTGCTATCCAGCTACATTAAACAGTATGCTGGAAACACAGGAATAAACAAAATGGCAATGAAACAGACGCCAATATTACTTATATGTAGAATCAAAACCACAAACAAATTAAAAAAAAAAAAACCCAAACAAAAGAAAAGAAACAACTCCTGAGTTCCTGGATACAGAAAATAAGACGAGTGGGTACCAGAGGGGCGAAGGATGGGAAAACTGGGTAAATGGGGTTAAACAGTACAAATGCCCAGCTACAAAATAAATCATGGAAATGGAATGTACAGCATGGGGACTATAATAATAAGTGTAATATGCTAATTAGACTAGATGACCTTCCGGACGATGACCCCAAGTCCCGGGGGTGTCAGAGGGAAGCCGGTGCCAGCAGCTGGGGAAAGGAAGGCCTACTCTTGCACAAATTTGTACATCGGGCCTCTAGTAGTTAATAATACTGTATTGTATACTTGAAGGTTGCTAGCAGAGATCTTACAAGTTTTTTCATTACAAGAAAAATATTTTTTGTAACTATGTACAGAGATGAATTGTCATATCTTCACAATATATAAAATACTGAATCACTGTGTTGTAAACATGAAATTAATGTTATAAGTCAATTATATATAAATTTAAGAGTCCAGAAACATACCCATGCAATTATGGGAATTTAGTGCATTAAAGTGAACATTTTAAAAATAGGGGGCAAAGGATGGACTTTGAACTATTTAGTATATGGTACATTGGGATAACTGAAAAGAACTGTTAGACCTCTTCTTCATATCACATTAAAAAAAAATAAAATCGCCAGATTCTCAATCTGAACATAAAATGCAAAAATGTAGGAAAAATGTAATCTGACACAAGATCCTAAAGTACAAAGTGAAAGACTGAAAGAAAATATTTGCAATATAAATAAAGAGTTGACATACATTGTCCCTAAGTTAATAAAGACAACCAATGCAACATAAAAGTATGCAATGAAAGGCAAAAATAGTAAACACATGAAAAACATGTCATCATTTGAAAAGATATATATATACTGCTTTCTACTAATAAGACTAATAGAAATTTATTCAGCCCTTTTGGACAATTCTGTTGTATCAATTTTAAATACACACCCACAAACCAGCAATATCAATTCTAGAAATACTGGCATGTGTATAAATAAATGAATGAATGAATGAATGAATAAAAATGGCTGGTAGAAAGGTGGATTTAACTTTGAAAACATGCAAAGCAACCCAAATACTTATAAATACAGGTACAGTAAAATAATTTATGATATATCCATACCATGAATATTTAACTATTAGCAAAAAATAAATGCCTGAAATAAGTATGTATTTAGATATATTGTTAAATAAAATAGCAAGTTGCAGAATATGCAGGGCATAATCCTGTTTACTAAAAACTATTTATACATATAGACTGGACAAGCACAAAGAATTATCACCACCACTCAATCTTTTTGGAGACTGAAAATGGGGGATGCAGGAGTTGCCTTTCACTTTTTGTCTTTCTTTTTGGTATGCTGTTTCAGCAAGCACTATTAAATCAACATAATACCCTCCTTCCTCCCTCCAAAATAAATTCTTGCCAAACTTTTCACCTCCTTGCAAATAGTGATATTATAATCCACAAAGGACTTTAAGAACTCTCCTTTGTAAAACATGCATGTAAAATACATTTAAAATAAATGAATGCATAATAGTCAGTTTAAACAGCTTTCAAGCAATACACTGAGGTTAAAGACACTCAGGAATAAATTCCACCACACTCCAGGTACTCTTACAAAAGCACAGGCTGTAACACAAGACAACCACATCACTTGCTTTCTTATTTGTATTCATCTACTGTGTTCCTAACATTTCCTCACTTTCACAGAAGCTTCCTCAGTCAATGGGTTTGCCAGGAAAAGCTGAGTAGAAAGATGAGCCACAAATCATTCCAGAGCCCAGAGCTTTAATTTTTCCTACACTCCAAAATTCCAGAATTTAATATAGAATCCTGTTTTTAGAGTCTGACTCCTCAGAATAAGTGAATACAGATTAGCCCAATTGTTAACAGGTATAGTCCCCTAATAAACTGACACCTTAACCAGTAAAAGCACTAGTTTAACAAAGTGTAGAACAGTGCACATCATTGAGGATCAATCAATTTAACTATGGTCGGTCATCAACTGCAGCCTTCCTCAGGAAAGAATGCAGAACTCTCCATCTGCAAAAATAAACCATGGGGCTACAACATCCACATCGAATTTGAATGGTTTTTTTTTTTAAGTAATGAAGCAAAAACTTGATTCCCAGGAAAGAAAAAAAATTTGGGAGGCCCACCTTATTTGACTATTCGTTTACAAAGTGGAAAAAAAAAAAGTAAATTGATGAGAAATTAAATACATATAACCATGGATTTTTCCAAAATCTTAAAAAAAAAAAAATCATATGCTTACCTTTGCGCTAGTGATTGTACCAAATGGAGAGAACTCTTTCCGGAGACGTTCATCATCAATACCATCATCAAGATTTTTCACATAAAGGTTAACACCCTAAAAAAAAAAGAAAAAAGAATAACTAGAAAAAGAAAACCATGGTGGTACTTAAGCACACTTCCTACTGTTTTATCCCATGTTTCTTTCCCCGCCCCCCGCCTCAAATCCTCCGATTATGTGTCAGTAAGTAAAATAGGTTTCCTCATCCCTGTCTTACTTATTAACTTGTTCAATTAAAATGAACCAGGCAGCCCAGCCGGTATGGCTCAGTGGTTGTGTGTAGACCTATGAAACCAGGAGGCCATGGTTCGATTCCCGGTCAGGGCACATGCCTGGATTGCAGGCTTGAACCCCAGTAGGGGCTGCTCAGGAAGTAGCCAATCAGTGGTTCTCTCTCATTATTGATGTTTCTGTCTCTCTCACCCTTCCTCTCTGAAATCAATTAAAATATATTAAAAAACAAAAAACGAACCTGGTATCTGGTGATCCTATCTTGCTTCATCTGTTCGAATTTGCGCTTAAGTTCCGTCTGCCGTTCCACTTTTTTCTGAGCTCGACCAACATAAATTTGTTTTCCATTGAGCTCCTTTCCATTCATCTCATCCACAGCCTTACAGAAATAACAAAAACTTTAATTACTAATTTGAAATATGGAAATTCATTTTTTTAACAGCAAAGAAAGTTTGTTACGTTGTGAAAGCTAAAGACAGACCCGTAACAAAAACTAAACTTTGCGGTTTGGGGAAAATGTAGGTTCCCAATTTATAGTGTCAAAATATATAAAATCCAAATAAAATTAAAAAAACATGTAAAGATGAACATGTAAAATAGCCGTTGGTATGCATGTAAATTTCAACTTAAGAGCAACCCAGTTTTATATCTCTTTGCAATAAAACACAGAGCAATTAGTGCCTTTAGTTAATATATTTAAGTCTTACTTTCTGTGCATCTTCATGCCTTTCGAAGCTTACAAATCCAAAACCTTTGGATTTTCCACTTTCATCTGTCATTACTTTCACACTTAAGGCAGGTCCTAAAAAAAATTTTTTTTTAATGACTTAGATATTCCATGCAATACTTAGTTTATACATTTTAAGTTTCAACGCACAAAAACAAAGCCATGCATGGGCACTAAATAGTCTCTTAAAAGACCCTGTATTTCTACTAAGAAGTAAACTGAAAACATTCCTACTTCCATTTATGGAAATATGTTTTAGACAACTGTAAAAAATGAAATTTTATTCTTAGCAGTACTACAGACCAGATTTGCCTTTTTTTAACCCAACAATTTGGTTTTCTTGACATCAGAATTAACAAATAAGAATTTCTTAAGCCCTGGCCCACTTGATTTCAACAGTCAGTGAAGGGAATACAGCGTCTGACATTTGGGAAGACAATCACCTGGAGGTGGCATGTTTCTGAATTCACATGCCCAATCCCCACCCACTCAAGTAAAAATGACACTTAACTGAGGCGGGTATTTTCTCAGGTAGGTGGGACAAAAAGGCTAAAAATCCAATTAGAGAATGTGTAAGATGTATGAGCATAGATTGTTACTTTTGAATGTGCTGCAGTCCTAAGGTTATACTTTCAACCTCTGCTATGCAAAGCCATCCAGAATATAACTGACAAATTTACAAATTGGTGGCCAACTGACAGCATTATTTATTTGAAATAAGTGGTTACAATATCCAACCAAACTTTAGAAATAGCTTCTAATCTCAAAAGATAGATGAAATATACAACACCTGACAATTTGCATATTAGGCATATATATATTTTACTTTGCAGTACAATAGATGATCAGTAGCTTAATCCAAAAAACTACAAATTATTTTAAGTATCATGTAAGTCTCATTTATTTTGGTAAAATTAGCCAAAACTAATATTGAGCAACTAGAGGCCCGGTACATGAAATTCATGGGGCTGGGTTGCCCCTCAGCCTGGCCTATGCCCTCTTGCAGTCCTGCGTTGAGCGTGTGCCCCCTGGTGGTCAGTGTGCATCATAGAGACCTGTCATTCTCCTAGGCTTTTAATATAAAGATTACTCAGAACTTTGAATGTAAAAATTTAATTCAGACACATTACCAAACTTGCCAAAGAGATCCTTAAGGCGCTCATCATCCATGTCTTCTCCAAAATTCTTGATGTAAACATTGGTGAACTCTTTTGCCCTAGCTCCAAGTTCTGCTTCTCGTTCTTTACGAGACTTAAATCGCCCAACAAATCTAAAAGAAAAGAAAATGTAGACTATAAAATTTAGTTTCCATTTTAGAAGTTCAGATTAAGCCTGATGGTTGATTTTGTAAATGCTACTCATAATTTCAGAATCTCTAATGAAGAGCAGACTGTAAAACAGAAATAGAGCCTCAATGAAAAAATGAAAGTATAAAATATAAAAAACTTCGTAATTACAATCACACACACAAAAAAACATTTTTTTTTCTTTCAATTTTATTCACTTTTACTGAGGGGGGAGACAAAAAGAGAGACGGGAGAAAGAAAAACATTGATTTGTTGTTCCGCTTATTCTTTGGTTCTTGTATATGTCCTGACCAGGGGTTGAAACTACAACCTTGGTGTATTGGGATGACACTCTAACCAACTGAACAACTTACCCAGTTAGGTTAAAAAAACATTTTTCTTAATACACACTTCTCTCCCTTCTGTCGAGCCAGGGTTAAAGAGATCACACCTATAGATGAGTGGGACACCAATGAAAAGACAAAAACACCCTGGCCAGGCGGCTCTATTGGTTGAAGCATTGTCCTGTACACCAGACAATTACAGGTTCAATTCCAAGTCAGGGCACATAACTAGGTAGCAAGTTAGATCCCAGGACAGGGTGCATACAGGAAGTTACCAACCCTTGTTTTGATGTTTCTCTCTCCCTCTCCCTAAAACATATACTCCAGTGAGGATTTAGAAAAAAAGACAAAAGCTTTCACAGCAGCTGTTTCAAAGTGGCTCTTACACTTTGTAACTTAAAATGCAACTTAATTCTCTACTCTTAACACATAAAATAGCCCTGCATTATTTTTTACATTATCAACAAAATGTTTTTAAATTTAGTTTTCCCCTAATATAAATGTGTCATTGAAGAATATTTAAATGTATCAAAGTAAAACATTTCCTATAATCCTACTCAAAAATCTGCCCCACCAGTGATGAGCACTTTGCCCCCCTTAAGCACAGCTGACAGGCAAACTGTTTACATCTGAGAATACTAAAAATGCTGAATATTTCTCATTTAAATGTACTCAAAATCCAAACCATGTGCATAATTTCTTCATGTACAGACTGATCACACCACCTGCACTGGTTTATGAGAACCACACCTTAAGAGTGATGCAGCTGACTTATAACCAAACCCAATTTGTATGCCATCATTAACTACACACAACATAAACTCACAGATCATTTACATATGACCTCACTGCTGAACTTACCCAGATCCACTGACAGTGAGGAGAAAATAAAATTTGTTATTTCTTTGGGCTCATAAAATCTGTATTCTTACAGCATATAGCAGAAATAGTCGTACACAGGTTTTATCGTTATTTACTTTATTGTTTTTATTGATTTGAGAGAGAGAAAGGGAAAGCATTGATATGAGAGAGAAACATCAATTGGCTGCCTCTTGCATATCCCACCCCCTACTGGGGATCGAGTCCAAAACCCAGGCATATGCTCTGACCAGGAATCCAATCAGTGACCCTTTTGGTGCACAGGAAGATGCGCAACCGAGCCGCACTGGCCAGGCCATCAGTAACATTATTTAACTTTTAAGAACAAGTTTATTTCAGAAAGATTAACCATAAAGACTTCTGGTTTAATTCAGCTTTTTCTTTAAAGAGGTGAATGGGTTCAAAGGGTTGGGAGAAAACTTTATAATCCATGAATAAATTGCAGCAGTATAACCATGTAGAGTCACCCTGGGTTCAGAATTTAGACCACTGGGCTTGTATTCTAGCCCATCTGTCATGCAGGCATTTAATTACAGGCAAATTATTTTAGCCTCAGTTTCCACAAATAGAAAATGGGCTAATTACTACCTCAGGAATTACAATTAAGCTTCTGTCTGGGTTCTAGCTGTTCAACTATGCACTTACTTTGAAAAAGCTTTATATCCCAGTATACCCATTTTTTTCTTTTTGGTTTGAAGGCTGTCCATTTTATTAATTCAGTTATTTTAATGTTACATTGAATGTGGAGGAAAAACAATTATAAAATCTACCCCAAGATGTAGGTTTGTTAATTTTCATTCAAATTGTATCTCTTTATTTAAAGAGCACAAATACATTAACTTACAAAATTAATGTATTGACTTGAACTATTAATAAGAGATCTGAAGTATAACTAAATTTTTATACTTACACTTTACGATCATTTAAAAGCATCCCGTTCATTTTTTCAATAGCTCTTTCAGCTGCTTCCTGTGTCTCAAAATGTACAAATCCATAACCCTTGGAACCATTTTCATCACAAACCACCTAGGGGGAAATGTATAGCAGTTTTTCATTACTTACTATTAACTCAGCATTTTCCCAATGTTCAAAAGTACCATACAGCTGACCAATGCTGAGAGGATGGAGGAAGGCTTAGGGGAGCTGACACCCAGCAGTCAAAATCTAAATATAACTTGACTCCCCAAATACATATGTATCCCTCAGTATCCCCGCAGAAACCAAAAATCTGTGGCTATATAAAACAGTGTAGAACAATGCATAGTTGGCCCTCTGCATACATGCATTCCCAAACAGACAGAAAACACATCTAGATATTTACTGGGGGGAAAAAACATCTGCTTTTAAGTGGGCACACTGTTCTAATGTCAACTGTAACTTGTCAGTCACCTAGCCTGGGTATTTGGAAAATAAAGATACCCATTAATACACAGTATGGTTGCTATTTTTTAGGAAACATGGTAAATATGTCTATCTGTCACATTGTTGCTTACCTTACATGAAAGGATGTTACCAAAAGCAGAAAACGTATCATACAGTGCTTTATTATCAATGGATTTGTCCAAATTTTTAATGAATATGTTGCCCACTCCACTTTTGCGAAGTGATGGATCACGCTGAGACCACATGATGCGAACTGGCTTGCCCTTTATAACATCAAAATTCATGGTGTCTAAAGCACGCTCCGCTGTAGGAAGGATATTTTCATAGTGAATTATTACTTTAAAACTTTTACAGGCCACTTAAAATTTTATTAACTGTGTGTGGGAGGAGTGATTGGGCCCACCATCTCTCTATTTCTTCAAACTTCATGATGGCTGGACCTTACTCAACCTAGTAGAGATTTAAATTGTCTAACACATGAAGAGGCTTATCAGAAGCCCCAAATTTCCTGTTAATTAATGAAATATCATTGATAATGTACTTCTAAAACAATCTTTCCCTTTAATTGCCATTATATTTAAAAGCACCTTTTTGTTCCTGGTCAACGTAAAATCAAGATCCCTTTTCACATAAAATCTGCTTAATTTGCAATATAAAAGACATTAGGCAATTAAAGATTAACCACAGGCTAAGCATAGTTTATGAATTTTTAAGCATTTTTGCTTCTTCCCTATTGCTTGCCAAAATTGGCCTGTTCATTGGCAGCTTATCACTTACCAACATTAAGCAAAAACCAGTCCATTTTCTTAAAAAATAAAGTCCCTGAATTATTGGGGGGATTTCAGTGATTCATGGCACAACTTCCTATTGCCATGTAAAAAGAAAAAGAAAAAAAAGAAAAGGCTATTATCTATTCAGATCAGGATTTGAATCAGGAGGAAAAAAGATTTGAATCAGGCCTTCAAAAACTAATGTGAAGTTGGGCATACTTAGCTGGATAATACATAATTTGGTCTACAATACTCACAATTCACTATCAATGCTTTCTTGACATATAAAACCAATTTTATCTTAGATCACTTTTGTACTTAGTAACTAATAATTTAACCAATTATTTCTGGATAGTGCTAGAAAATTTCAAAATTTACTCTGATTTCAAGACCTATGAAGAATTATGTGCATTAAAGAAACACTTATTAGAGAAGTTGAGACTAAATTAAAAAAAAAAAATACATCCTTAAGTGAAAAAGACTAGTCCCTTAAGAGAAAAATAGTCCACTTTAAGTTCTACACCAAGTTTCACAAATTCCATGCCAACGTAACTGTAAAGTTGAGGACAAATTTTCTAGTCACTTTTTATAAATTGAAGTTTCATTTTCTAGAAGGTAGTGATAGATAAGCTGTCAATTCATTATCAACTGACCACACCTACTCAGCACCCCTAGTTTTTTAGCTGACTTTGCTTAAGCTTCTTTTGAATGAGTCCTCTTCCTGCTAAATTAGAAACTGGTCACTTTCAGAAGTTATTCTACAAGTCCATTCATGTAGCAATAAATAGGAGGGGGGGAAAAAAGAAACCACTGAACAACTATTTGGAAGGATAGTAATTTGTACATTTAGAAAACAAATAAATGGAAGATGGAAAAATGCTATCTTCTTTTGAGTAGTCCTAGCACTGTTCTATTGATATATTGATAATACACAGGGTATATTTTAACATGGTAATTCAATTTTTTTCAAATCCCAAGAAATTAAAAAAGTTGTTTCTTTGGATTTCAAATAGTTAAGCTTAGAAAAAATGAAAGCCACTTTTCAAGTCACCATTTTCTGGTCTGTAGAATTTGTTCAAGTTTTCTATCAACTTTTTAGATTGTGATTACCTGACCCAAACTTATGTTCCCTAGTATTACTTTCTCTTCTGTTCAGTGATGACTCGTGCCCAGAGTTGCAAAGAACTGGTATGAAGTGACATCTGGAAGCGCTGCTTACAGAGCAAAAGGGCAGGAAACCTGCAGTGCAGTTTTACAACTTCTGGTTCAGTGTCACAATAGTCTGCCTCCCCAAAATCTCAATTATTAACTTGACCCAGTGAAATGCTGATAATTAAGTAACTTGTTATACTAAGTGAATTTAATAAAATAAAGGTTTAAATTCTACTCTGGCTTAAGGCCTTTTCTACAAAATTAAATCCACTGAAGCTGACTTGGAATTCAATTGATCCAGATATAAAGAAAAAACCCTGGCCATATGCATCAGGCCACATATCCCATCTACCAAATTTTGTGTTTTCTTGTGAACTTCAAAATAAAAACACAAGGTTAGAAAAATATTTCCCCGTAAGTCAAGCTAATTAGAATCTGCTATTCAAAACTCTGTCGTTCTTCACGCCTTACGGACATTCTAGGCTGCTTTTCAAAAAAGAAGCCTAAACCACTCCAAGGCCACCTAAGTAATGATGACCCAGTCCACACCGCGTTCACAGGTAACACTTTACAGCCAACACCTGTGAATACATTTTTTTTTAACTAAAGCCCCTCAAAATCATAGGAACTATTTTAGAAGAGAAAAAAACAACAATTATTGTGAACAAATAACCGGTATTACGAAACTAACCTGATTACAAAATTTGAACGATTTAAACTCCCGAGAAAAACGATGGCCTTCCATGGGGCCATCCTCCACCCCACCCCCCGCTGTTGGAGGGAGAAGCGCTTGAACTTGGGGAAAACCCCGGGCGCACGGCCCCCGGGAACGGGCATTTCTGGGGCCGTCAGCCCCGGGCGGGCGGTGAAGAATGGCATCAGGGAGGGGG
>NW_005370223.1:4843818-4844185 GCF_000412655.1 Myotis brandtii
GGGCAGGGTCGGGCGGCGAGAAGGCCTCGGTCTCTGGGTTCCTGCTTGGAGCTGCTGCGGGGCCGCGGGCGGGTCGGTCTCGGCTGCTTCACCGGGTTATTTTTATAAAAAGGAAGAAAAAATAAAAATAAAAGTCTCCGGCGGGGGGGAGACGCGGACTTTTTTGTTAAATTTTTTTTGGGTTTTTTAAGAGGTTTTTTTAGATTTTTTTTGGGTTTTTTAATAATAAATGTGTGTTCCGAGCCCGGAGCACACACTCCGCACTCTCAGCACTAACCGCCGGGGAGAAGGGGAAGCACCGCCTCCTGCACCCTCTACTTATACCGCACGCGGCCCTCGCCCCGCCCCGGCGCGTCTGACGCCAGGA